>NW_017971486.1:145869-688140 GCF_001883845.1 Diplodia corticola | reverse complement strand
CTCCCTCCCTCTCTCCCTCTCTCTCTCCAAAACCACACAACTCAAAAAAACCCCCCAAACTAACCCCATCCCCACGCACTTCCCCCCAGCAACACCACCACCGGCGACCTCATCCCCAACGACTGGGCCTACCCCGTCCCATCAGGCATGTCGCTCTATACGCCCAACGGCTACTGCGCGCTGCTCGTCACCGCCAACGACACGACCAAGCCCGCGCTACGCCCCACCTACCTCGACCAGTCCGACCCGTCCTCCGGCACCGACGCGCAGTGGGCGCTGATCGGCCGGTACAGCATCGCCGGCGCGGGGCCGTACCGCCTGTCCAACGTGACTGCGGTCGCCGGCAACGGCACCGCGGGGTCGGACGACGAAGAAGGTCCGCAGGGGACTGTGACGGGGGAGTTTTTGACGGCGACGCTGCCGAGTCGGGAGGGGCCGTTTGAGTTTACGTTTCGGTTTTATGAGGGGTGTGGGGTGTGGAATTTGCATCAGAGTGTGGGGGAGGATGCGGAGAGGGTGGCGTGGTATGAGAGGTTGCCGGATCGGGATGTGTATGGTTAGGTCGGGCTGGGGGTGTGGGGAGGGGGATGGATGATTGAGCTTTTCGGTTGGATTGAGGTTTTTGGGGGTCTGCGGTTTTGGTGCTCTCTGGAGACGGGGATGGGATCGTGCGGAAGAGGGCTCGGTCATTTTGTAGTTGTTGGATGTGTACGGGCGTGTGGAGTTATAATGAGGCCGTGATTTGTTCTGCGACGTTGAATGATATGTGGAAAAAAAAACACGATCTGGGATACTCCCCTATCATTATACTCACTGTTCTATCTCGGCGAATCTTGTCCAGGAAGCATGAGGTTCGAGACCTAACCTCGAGTCAAGACAATCAAATCGTGCGCATACTTCATCCCTGGAAGCGGTAAACTGAATACCAAAAACACCCTTCAACCAGCCGGGTCTAAACCTCCACGTCATGTTCATGAGCGAGGAAACGAATGTCAATCCGAGATACCAATACGAGCGGGTTGGCCAAAACCTCAATCTCCCACGACCCTTCTATCCCACGTACCCTTTCTCGTTGACTTCATGAAATTTCCCCCCTGTCTTCTCTCCACTGGACCTGCCGCTACGACTGGGGTAAACAGAAGCTCTTGGTGTTTCTCGCGTGTCGCAGATGACAAAACAGTGCGGAACAGGATAGGGTAAGTCGCATCGAGCGTGAGACAATCGACTATGTATAACGGAAGCAGTAACAAGATCAAGTACCGAGGTATACCTGTTACATACCGGAAGCACACAAGCGCCTCCCGCGACAAATCCAACACCTTGCCACTACTTCGATGGCGATGAACGACCACTTCTCCGTACGAAGCCAAGTTCCAGGTCTACTGCCCCAGCCGTCGCTGCATCGCCCGTCTCCCTGAGCCGCGGCGGCTCATGTTCGTCGTCAGCAAGGACGATACTGCCCTGCTCCCCCTCCACCGTGTCCGTACGATGGCAATAGCCAGTGTCGCCACCACCAAGGTCATCCATCAAGATCACAGTATCGCTCTTGTTCCCACCGCCATCCACCACGCTGCCCAACAGCCCCGTGCCGCCCTGTGCCGCCGCTCCACTCCTTCTCTTATCCTCCCGCGAACCCGTCATCGTCGACGACAGCGTGGCAGTCATGCCGGTCGACGCCGTCCCCCACCCCCACAAGCTCCAACTACTCCTCTTCTTCCTCACCACCCGCCAATACCCCGGGTCGAGCGGCGACGGTCCCTCTCCCGCTTCCGTTTCCTCTCCCCCTCCTCCTCCTCCTCTCCTTCCCTCCCTTCCTGCATCCTCCTCCTCCTCCCCACCACGACGACGGCCATTACCATTCCCACGGGAGGGAGGAGGATGAGGAGGGGGAGGATGAGGAGAGCGGCGCTCCGCGTGATTGACATTGCCGAAGACGCAGGGCAAGGCGCGGACGAGCAGCGGCTTGCAGCACGGCAGGCAGGCGCAGATGAAACCCGCGTTGGTCTCGACGGCGAGGATGACGTAGTTCCACACGCCGTCCCAGTACGGGTCGGTGGAGTGGAACCAGATGGCGAAGAACCACATGCGGAGGACGCCGGCGATGGAGATGCTGGTTGTGTTGTGTTGTGTTGGTTACTGAAGGAGGGAGAGAAAGAGAGAGAGAGAGGGAGAGAGAGAGAGTCTCGAAGCATTCATTCACTTACACGACTCCGACGCAAAACAAAGCGATGAGCCCCCAGCGCTGCTCCCTCGGGACGTGCATGCCCCAGACGTAGCGGGCGGGCCAGAGGAAGATGCACAGGTCGCTGAAGCTGTTGAGGGCGGCGGTGGCGATGAGGAAGGCCTCCTGGTCGATGCAGTCGCGGAGGATGCGGATGCGGTCGCGCGTGTTGGACGCGGGCGGGCACTCGACGTACTGGTCGATCTGCGGGACGACGGTGCTGATGCACCAGCACGCCGAGTAGACGATGGCGCCCTTGCAGAAGCACTCGTTGAACGTCTGCATCGGGAAGATGCGGAGGTAGTTGAGGCAGATGGAGACCTTGGTCAGCGTCACGCCGACCGGGTACATGATTTCGAAGATGATGTTTACCTGCGGGCGTGGCGGCGTCAGTGGACTGCGAAGGTCTGCCCCGGTCTCTATTCTTACCCTGAGTGCTTGTTCTGTCCACTCTGGTTTTACATCCCAGATATGCCGGGTCAGATGGAGATACATGGTGGAGTAAAGACTCGTGATTGTGACGGTCGCCAAGCAGCCCTGCAGAACGAGATGGTCAGCACTTGAGAGTATGCAGATAGATACATGGAAGTGAGCAATACCCATGCGGGCAACATGAGCCAATCATCCCATGACAGTATCCGTCGAAGCACGGCTCTACTGTAGAAGCGGGCGGCGACAGCCAATGTCATCAACAGCAACAATGGAATTTCAATGGATGCGATATAAGCAACCCGGTTGGGAGGATCGACAAAATTAGGCGCTGGCCAGTCTGCCGGGGTGTCGGCAGCCACCATGATGCATTATGACTCCCGAGGCTTGGAAGAAGCGTGGATACGAACCAGAAGTTAAACAACAGAGAGCAGAAGTATATACAAGAAATAGAGAAGGTGATCGGACGCCGGAAGTAAACAACAAAGGAAGGGAAAAAGCCTCGGGGCAGGCTCAGAGGACAGCTAGCGGCGACCGCGCGTCATAAGACCTGCGCGCATCCTTTCATGTAACGGAACACATGCTTGAGCATCTTTCGTAACTGCAGGGCGTGCGGCGCGCTAACCTTTGAGTGTTTTTAAGCTTCGTCCGAGCGTGGGTATCCCGTCTGGATGAACGTCGTCGGTTGCTTTTATTGGTCGATTTTCCGGGACTTTGCTCAACTTATTTCCCAGAGCAGGACCACCAGTTAGCCACCATTTCTAACTTTCTGTTTCGTGTACAGCGGATCGACCCTCCTTGACCGCGGTCTAAAACACCACCACACATGTCCAGACCTTAAACTGACGGGAGCTACTGCGCCACCACGCGGGACACCCTCAGTCCCATGGGCGCATTGAAAGATCGGGAACTGTAGCTTCCGTCTCCCTTAGAAGGAAGAGCATCCTAGTCCCTGTCTTGTCGTCGGGAGAAGCAAACATCTCCGTGTGCTGTCGGCGAATGGGTCGGCGCTGGTTGGCTGCCTGAGCAGTGAGCAGAAAATAGAACGGAAGCTTTTCCGGATACGGATCCGCAATCACCACGGGCCTTGACCATGAATCGTGCTACCAATTAACAGTGACGATCCGAGCATCGAAGCGGGATAGGGCAGTGTGAGAAGCATCTTTGAATGGCCCCCCATTTTCGGGTCGATTGTCACGAGTGTGCTCTGTAGTTAGCTTACGTAGACTTGAAGGTATTAGTCAAGATCGTAAGCTAGTAGGTTCGGCAAAACCTCCGCTGGTCAATTTAACTATCCACCCATACGGCATGTATCGCAGCGGCCACGTCAGCTGCCTCGGCTCATTGCACTGTGCATGTGCCATCATTCTGCGTGCTTTACTGGTGCCTGGTGAGTCGAATCAGTTAATGGCATTGGTGTACCAGCAATCGTCGACTTGGCTCTTTTCTTACTTTCTGGAATGTCCCCGTGTTCCTGCTTCATGAGCTGTAAGTCGTTGAGAGCAAGGTATAGTGACATGTGTGCGGTAGATGCATGCCGTTGTAGAACATGGGACGAGAAAGGCAAGGCATTAGAAGCAGTAACAGGTACAAATCCGGAATCGCAAGAGCCAGGCTTACTGCACTACGCTACTATACGTCTTCGAGACATGACGCATCACACACACGTACCTAGTTCAAGACAGCCAAACGAGCAAAGAGGGGAAAATCGCAGTCATCACCAGCCAAAAGCCAGATTCATATATGCCGCTAAGATTACTCATCTGCAGCTATTTCCAGTCCCAATGTTCCAATTCCGTTGAATATTCTTTCCTTCCCGAGAGAGGACGGGATAACCATCGTCGTCGTCGCCGTCTATTTCGTGCCGTAGGTGCTCTGGAGCTGGGAGACGAGCTCGACGTACTTCTTGTCGGCCTGCTCCGGGGTGACGCCCTCGTCGAGCTTCGCCTGCCAGTGGCTCTTCATCGTCTTGCCCTATTGTACATTGGAAAAAGTCACCCGTCAGCGAAGGTCTGCGACAAGAGGTCCTGTGTGAAAGGATCGGGATGGAGCGCTTTTTACCTTGATGTCGAACATGCCGGGCTTCTTCGCCTCGATGTCCTCCTTCTGGGCGATCTTGGCGTAGGCGTACAGCTGTGTGGCGACGCATCATCCGTCAGCAGATGTTCTCAGGAAAGAGGAACGAGGAGATGGGCGCATGGCGCTGGTGGTTGGCGAAAGGCAGAACTCACATCAAGCTTCTCGTTCTGCGACGGCTCGGCCTTGAGGTTCTTGACCTCCTCGAACGACTTCTTGAACGCGGCAGACATTTCGGACGTGTTTTTGTGTGGATATTTGCGGGTAAGGGATATGCGTGATGTTCTTGGGCGAAGATGCAGAAGTTGACGACGATCTTGTTGACGAAAGCAAGACAGCGAGGGACTGGTGAGATGTGGGGTTTGGCGGGGCACAGGGCTAGCGCTTCCCATCACGAGGCTGTGACGCCATGACCGAGGCCTGCCCTGCCGCCCAACAAACCTCGATCTCATCGGCTAATCACCGCATGATTTGCATGCACATGTGGCCTGCCGCTCTTCTGTTGGCCGGTGCCGACCGTCCTGCCATGGTGGTCGTCTACTGCGAGAGACTTTTCGTTCCTGTGACTAGCACCATCTAGAGTTTGGGACGCGTTCCCTTGCAGCTGCATCAACAGGGAACGTCAGAGCAGTGCCGACATTAGCTCACAAGTGTCACGGCTGTCAACTCCAGCATCAAGCGCGCATCCCACCAAGAAGTGCCGGTCGTCCGTGTCAGGGATCCACGTGCATCCCAAGCCCATGCGCCCAAGGTAATATGTTGGGACAAGCTCCCTCAATGTTTCCGATTCAAACTCTACTTTCGTCCCCCATGCCACTGGATCCGCCTCTGAGCGTCCGGCTGCAGGATATGCAACAAGTCCGCCAGCGACAGTCCCCACCATCCCATCGCACATCGTTGTGGTTTCCCCATCCTCCCTCCCACACATCATGTTGCGTAATGCAAGGATTCCCGTCCGCCAATAAAGCCCCAATGAACGCCTAAAAGCAAGGATCCGTAATTAAGCTGTCAAAAGCCGCATCGTCGCCGGTTTGTGTGTCTCGTTCGTCGTTACGGGGAGAGGAGAGAAGGAGAAGAGTGAGGGCCGGCCGTCAAGCCTTTCGCGTCGCGCTTAGTTGGCCAGGATGGTCGAGACCAAATCTACACCATGTATCAGTGTCACCGAAAAACCAGACGAAAGCGGGCACCGCCAAAGGCCGCAGGAAGTGCAGACACACCCCTGTATGCGATCTCGCCAGAGCTCGTGTCGACGGCCTTGAGCAGCTCGTCGACCTCGTCGTCGCTCATCTTCTCGCCCAGGTTCGTGAGGATGTAGCGCAGCTGGCCGACGCCGATGAAGCCGGTGCGATTCTGGTCAAACACCTCGAAACCGCGGCAGTACTCGTCGATGTCGCCCGGGTCGCGGAAGCCGCCGGGGCGGTTCAGGATCTTGGAGAAGGTCTCGAAGTCGACTGTTTTCACACGGAGCGAACTGTCAGCGGCATTCGACCGGAGGAAGTGCGCGTTGGCGGGACGTGTGGAGAAGACCACGCTGATCTCGACCACCCCTTCCGCGTGTGCTCTGTGTCTACAGGGGCGGACTCACATTCACCGCCGGCCTGCTTCTCGAGGTCCTTGATCTCGGCGATTGTGGGGTTCTGGCCGCAGGCGCGCAGCAGGTCGCCAAGAGAGTCGACGGTCACGCGGCCGTTGCCACGCTTGTCGAAGAGCTGGAACGCTTCCTTGTAGTTGGTAGAGGCCTGCACTTGTGAGTTGTCGTACGCCATGGCGGATTTGCAGCGAAAAAGACTGAAGGAGTGTTCGGGGTGCAGGAAAACAGCGCAGGCGCGAAAACAAGAGATCCTGGGGAAGTGCAAGGCCGGGAAAGCGTGTTTTGGGCTCTCGTGTTGGCCGCGGGCGGGGGGGACGCGTTTGGGGGATGGCGCCTTCAGGGAGCAGTGCCAAAAGTGGAAAAGGAAGCGCAGAGCAGGCGTACCATCTTCTTGGCTTGTGTGTTTGTTTATGCGATGCAGCACACGGCGACTAGGTGCGACGGGAACGAGGGCGGCGGAATGCGGTTGGCGAGGGTGCGAGGTGGTACAGCAGAATTGGGTGTTGCACGGTGGCAGATGTCCAGCCCCCGAATGACAGCCAGAGCCCAAGCGCGCAAGCCGCACTTGGGCCGGCCCATGCGTTGCAGAGGCAACGGCCCGAAGCCACAACAATGAACGTCATACCCGCTCACAAAGCCATTGATTGCCATGTAAAAGTCCAGGCCAAGCAGCAAATGCACCTTGCTGTGCCATGCCATTGTGCCTTTGCTATCTTATCGAGTACTGCCGTCGGCGCCCATGTCCCCAGACCCTTCCCATCCCGCCACCAAGTCCTTCACCGCAATCTCCCCGAACCACCCTAATTCTCCGCCCTTCACTCCGCCTAGTACACCACGTGCGTCGTCACTTCCTCCGCGCCAGCACGAGTCCAGTTCCCCACTCCAATTCCACCTCCAGGTCGTCACTCTCCCAGCCCTCCGCCGCGCTGATCTCGTCAAACATCCGGTCCATCACGTCGCCTGTGCCGCCTTCTTTGCGCGGTTTCACCTCTGGGTGCGCCTCGTGCCAGCCGTGCCACGCGCTCCACGTCCTGAAGTATTCCCTCCACTGCGCCACCGTCGCCTTGCGATACAGCCGAATGGCCTCCTCTCCCTTCCCGCTGGCGGGTCCATTTGTGTCCGGAACATACTCGTAGCGCCTGATGTCCTCGAAAAACTCCTCGGTCGGCTGGATGGGGCGGTAAAGCTGCTCGACGATGCTGCGGCCGGGCTGCGTCCAGTACGGGCCCAGCTTGTCCGGATCAGTCGTGTTGGTCGACCACTCGGTGATGATCTGCGTCGCCCTGGGGGAGTTGACGAAGAAGGGGTTGCCGTACGTCCAGAAGGCAACGGTGCCGCCCTTGCGCAAGACGCGCGCCAGCGACGACCACACGCGCGGGTACTCGAACCAGTGCGCCGCCTGGCCGGATACGACGGCGTCGACGCTGTTGTCGCCGAAGAAGGGCAGTTCCTCGGCCGGCCCGCTCTGGAACGACACGTTCGGGTATAGGTACGAGTCTGTTCCATCGCGCGCCTGCTCGATCATGCCCGCTGACGGGTCGACGCCGATGACATTTTCAAACTTGGGGGCGATGGCGCGTGCTACGATGCCCGGCCCACATCCGAGATCGGTGCAAAGGACCGTCGGCCCTTGGTGGTAGGAGAAAATAAGATGGTAGAGAGATGGTGGGTAGCTCGGGCGCAACTTGGCGTATGAGGTGTAAGAGAAGTCGGCCTTTCTGAGCTAAATTCAGCATGCGTCAGCTCGACGTAGTGGGGTTGTATCACACTCACGCAAAGGTAGCCATGCTGAGTGTCTACGGTAAGCTGTCTCGTTAGTGTCGGTTGACCTGTTGCTCAGTGCATAGTATAAACTTCAACAGAGACAGCGAGCAGCTGCCTGAGTAGCAGGTCTCCGCCAGCTGATATGCTTCTGGCAGCTTCGGTACAAAGTGAGAGCAGCTGATGCTGGGCGCCTGTTGCTCTACCCCACGTTTGCTTGTTTGTTTGCTTGCATGATGACAGGCTGCTCGCCATCCGACTTCGCTTCCGCTATCACGTCATCGCCCACACGCCCAGCCTCATTTATGCTGCACCTTTCCATTCGTGATCAGCATACCCCGACTTGAATGTATCTTTCTCTGAGGTCACTATTACTCACTATTCCACTGACGGATATCCGACTGGACTTTCTATGTCTTTCCAGTACGGTAATCCGTGCAACTGTACTTTTGGCCTACTGGATTGGTCACCAAGACGCTGGTGCCGTGGTCATCCCACTCATCCCAAAAAACCATTCACACGAGCTTACACACTAGTGCATCAAGTGATACAATCAAACAATTGTGATTGTCCTGCGCTCGCAGAGCACCTAAGAAAGTAGTCACTGAGTAAACGATCTAGGCTTTCCACCCAAAGTAATCATGACCAGCCGGACGTGGTACAATGGCCTGGCCTCGCTCAAAGTTCGCGGCCTTCTCAACCTTTCTAGTGAAAGCGCTTGCGTCATGGAAGAAGCCCAATTCACCTTGCCGTCCTCGCCATGATATTTGCCACAGCTTCCGGGCCCTGAATCCACTGCTCGTCCTCGTCCAACAGCGCCTCTCGCTGCTTCTTCCAATGCGCCTTGATCCACTCGGCCTTCTCCTTGCTCCTCGGCTTGACGTCGACTGCGAACGGATTCATCGTGTTGACCAATCCCGGCCTCACATCTTCCATATCGATGTCGATCTCCTCCCCGGTCTGTGGGTCCCTCTTCTTCCGAACGTCAAACGCCCACAGCCAGTGCGAGATGACGAAGTAGAGGTTCCTTTCGGCGACGTGCTGGCCGGGGCAGACGCGCCGTCCAGCGCCAAAGGCAAACAAGTCCGTCCGCACCCCCACTTGTTCATCTGACACCACCGTCTCGAGCTTACCCTCCCAGCGCTCCGGCTTGAATGCCTTTGGGTCCGGGTAGGCTACTGGGTCGCGGTGAATGGCGTAGCTGTTGAGGAGTATCGTTGTCCCGGCGGGGATGTGGTACTCGCCAATCTGAATGGGTGAGACGGTGGCGTGGGGCAAGGAGAGGGGTACCGCCGTGATCCAACGCAAGAGTCTGGGAAGAGAGCGGGTTAGCATGGAGGGTCTAGTCATCCCGACAAGATATGGAACGCACTCTTGAATACACTGGCGGGTGTAAGGTAGGTTGTTGATATCCTCTTCTGTAGGCAGGCGATCCGGGCCCACAGCCCTATCGATCTCTGTACGAAGTCAGCACGAGGCGAAAAAAGCCAGACTTTCGGATCCACGAACCTTCCTGCGCCTTCCTCTGCACCTCCGGGAACAACGCCATCGCCGCCATGAAGTTGTTCAGGCTGCTCGCCGTCGTATCCGTCGCCGCGACGAGCAGCTCGTTCGCGACCTCCATCCCCTCCTTCTCGCTCAACCCCTCCCACCCAGCCCTCAACTTCTCCTGGATCGCCTGGATGAAGCTCGGCAGCTGCTTCTCCCCCTTCTCCGTCCACCCCTTCGTGTTGTTCCAATGCCTCGTCAGCATCCTCTCGTGCACCGCCCACAGCCGCTCCGCCGCCCGCCTCGCCGGCAACCACCAACTCCCGCCCGGCAGCTTCCACAGCCACTGCGCCCCCTCCATCCACTCCGTCCGCAGCTGCAGCGTCGAGATGTTCAGCAAATCATCCATCACCTCCCTGATCCCCGGGTCCTCCTTCCGCGGCACCCGCCGCCCATTCAGCATCGTCATCCCCACACTATTACTGAACCTCTCCACATGCACCCGCCACTGCTCCGCCGCTCCCTCGCCACCATCCCCACCACCATCCCCACACACATCCGCCAACAATTTCGCCGCCTCCAACGCCTGATACGGCAGATACGACCGCGCCGCCCCGACATTCAGGATCGCGTGCCACATGCGCCGCGCGGCGCGCCACCGCGGCCCGCCCATCATCGCCGGCGCGTAGTTGCCCCGCGCGTACAGGTCGACCTTCATCCCGCCGGGCCGCCCCGCCGTCGCCTGCCCCCGCTTGTTGAAGACGTCGTGCGCCGCCGCGGCCGTGCTGACGACGACGATGGGGATGGGGCCCCGCATCGCGGTGATGATGGGGCCATAGGTCGCGGCCCAGGTGGTGTAGGTTAGGTGCGGGCGGAGGGTGTCGAGCTGTGGGGGGTGTTGTGTGTGTTAGAGAGGTTGGAGAGGGAGGGGACGGGACGGGAGGGGGGCGCCGCGCGTGGTGGGGGGTGAGGGGTGGGGATGTTGGGGGAGCTCTGGTGGGAGGGGGAATGGGAGGGAGGTGATGGTGATGGCGAGGTAAGGTGGAGGGGGAGTAACGGGGAATGATGGGAAGCTTGGGAAGGACTTGCCTCTTTGAGGTTGCCCCAGATGGGGCGTGTGGGCGGTCCGGGTGGGAAGCCGGCGGGACGAGATCCGATCTTTGAGATGCGGTGCGCGAGGTAGGCGAGGAGGGTGAAGAGGAGAGCACCCACGGCCATGGGCACTCCGGGGTGGGTGAGATACGCGAAAGTAGGGGTATTCATGATTGGCTAAGCTTGTGCAGGAATGTAGATATGGGGATGCCAGTGATGGTAAGGAGGGGAGAGAGCCAATATCCCAGATGCAACGAGCCCATATAAGTACCCCCTCCTACTTCAGCCGCATCTTTGGCCCCACGGCCTTATCTTCTTGGTCCATTGACAGAGTCAAGGTCCGAGCCTCCACAATCTGACAACCTAGCTGATCACCTAATGGTGAATAAAGTGAGGATTTACCTTCTAGAGTAAGTGGACCGAGCTCTAATCAAATGGGTGAGAGCTCGAGCGTTACACGGCATGTGGGCCACCGGATGCATCCCTTGGATGACTATCACATTCGCCACGAGTTTCGGTCCACCAGAAGGTGTGCAGGCTACCATGGATGTCTCCTTGCCACGCACTCAAGCTGGCATGAGAAGCGTCCACTCATGCATATAAGCAACTAGTAGCCATCGAGTACGAATCAAACAGCCTACCAGACGAAGGCCATGGAGATGCGAAGAAGGCAGAATATCTCAGGCAGACGTGCGCCGTAGCATTGCTGACCTCTTTATATAGGACAGAAATGAAGGCAGTTGCCATTCCAAGAAACCGGTTTACGTTCCCTCTCGGCCATGCATAGCTTCTTCGCGGAGCTGCTGTGTTTGCGCGTGTGAGCCAGAGTCTTGTGTTGTAGGACGCCACCGACCCTTGCCCCTGCATACAGCCATCATGTGGCCCGAGTTACCGACGTGCAGGGCGTTGGCATGGTTGCGAGACGAGCCGGATAATCCCCACGCTTTGACGAGCCGTTGGGCAGGCCGGTCCGTCTTGGTTGCAGTCCACCTGTCGAATGAGGGCAACCCGAATGGCAATAGGGCAAACCTGCATCTTGTACCAGTTTTTATCAGTGGCCTACAGACATGCAATTGGTCATTGGGTTGTCATCAAAGCGGGGTTTCTGCTGCTTGATATATGGCACGCGTGGAGCCTGATGATCTTCGGACATTGCTCTCAAAACGGAAATTTGCTGGTTGCTACCATGATGGAAATGCATGTCGTCCAGAACGGGTGATAGGGAATCAACATCCTCTTGGCGAAATAACAGCCTTATTGCTCTGTCAGCGTCCGTATATGCACGCGTCGATCCTCCGGGCCGGAATACCCATGTCGTTGTCGCTACCGTCCAGACAATCTTGTGCCCCGCGAAAAGGATCGTAAAACCCACCCATTCAGGCTCACACACCTAGACAATCAAGACCCAGTCAACTCATCCTCACGAAAGTTTCTATACCGTCGTGGAAAACTGGCTCCATATTTCAAGCGCATATTTTTTGTTCTCTCCGCAATGAATTAAGCAGTGGACGCAGTCAGCGGGAAGGATCAATAGACACCGTTCCTTTTGATTGGCGTGATCTAGACTCAACAGCTTCAAACAATATCTGGCAGTACATAGACCTGACAAAGGCAATACCAGCGCAAAAACACTCGTCCATGCTATGGTCAAAGTCTATTTCGAAGTCGATCTCGGCCGCTCATGGTGACGTACACTTTTGTCTCGTCCGGAAATAATGGCCTTGAGAAATATATCCGCTGGTCAAGGCTGAGCTAGTGGTTTCCTCTGTCGCGTGTCGTGGAGATCCCCGCTCGTATCTATTGGCCAGATAATTTAAGGACTTGCATGTGACACGGTTGAACCCTTGCAGTAAATCGGGTAGGGCGGGACGAGGAGGTTTGGTGGTGGGGAGAAAGAGAGAGTTTTGGGTGTATAGCCGGATGATGACACTATACCAAGTATGCACGAGAGGGGAAAGTTACTAATGCGGGTTGTTGGATAGCGCAAACGGGAAGGGCTGAGCCCGCAGCCGGGTGGGGTAACAGTGGGGTAAACAACTTCTTCCTTGCAGGGTGACATGCATGTATATGCATCACCCTCTATCAACTGAGACAGGGGCGTTCTGCATACAGCCTTCATCGTCTACGGCTGCAACGAGAGTAGCGTGCGTGGGTACGGTCATCAAATGGTTCCACTGGTTTGGAAACACGCACACACGCACTGGATGAGGAAAAGCGCTTCTAAGCTATCCAAGACTACCACTGGTAAGCATACAACATGATGGTCAGATTAATGTGTGTGGCCGACCGAAAACCCTTCGTTCTTGTCCTCATTCAAACACATGCTGCGATTCACTGGCGCCTACCCACCACCAACGTAGCCCACCCCCCCTCTCAAATATGCCTACACCACTTTTCCACAACCCTATCCAACCCCGGCCCCACACTCGGCGCAATCTCCTCGAGCGCAACATCGCACCTCACCATGACACTATCCGCCGAGCCGCCCCCGATACCGCCCCCGCTGCCGCCGCCGTTCACGACCGGCATGACCAGCTCCCACCGGCTCAAGTTCTCCCACTCGCGGCGCGCCGCCTCGCGGCCCCAGACGCGCGTGCCCGACGCCAGCGCGCCGCCCGCCGCCGACGCGATCTTGGCCCGGCTGGCCAGGGACGCGTACTCGGCGTACGCCATGTTGAAGTTGCACGTGTCGGCGTCGTGGATGATGTCGAGACGTGCGGCGGCGACGAGCAGCGCGAGGGCGAGGTCCGAGAGGTGCGCGAGGAGGGAGAGTTTGGAGTCCGGGGGGGCGAGCAGTGTGGGCGATGTCGTGGTGGTTGGCGTGGGGGTGGCGAAGTGGGCTGGGGTGAGGGGGAAGGTCGAGGGCGAGAGGAGGGAGATGGGGAGGTGGAAGGTGGAAAGGGCGGCGGGGACGGATTTGTGGAGGTGATAGTGTGGGGCAAGGTAGGTGTGGAGAAAGTGCTCGTCGGCGAAGAGGGACTAAGTCAACTGTTAGCGGCTGATGTCACCAATGATCAACGTAGGAGAACTCACTCTGATGGAGCTGTTCCATGCTGTGAGGATGTTCGTGGAATGTGCCGTTTGTTTGCCCTTGGCGCCATTTTGGGACTTCGATGGGGTGTGGCCAACAGAGGTGGTCACCTCCGACTCGGCAAATGTCTCGGGTCGAAGCATCAGATTAGACTTGCACATGTCCTGGAATGATGTAAAGCTCTTTGCCAGCGACAAGTGGACGTATCGGTGGCTGAACCTGCTCTTGACTCGCTTCTCAAGGTTCTCGGAAACACCAATCCTTGTCGTTAAGCCCAGGACGGTGATGGGCGCCTTCCTTGACTGTGCAATGTCGAACAGATTGTATAGTAGAGTCTGGCGAGGATGTGAAGCAAAAAGGTCAAACTCATCCATGACGAAAATGACTGCTTTTGCAACTTCATCTGACTCCTCTCCAGCCAGTTCGGAAGGGTGAGATAGAAGTGCGAGCAGCTTAGCCAGAGTATCGGCATAGTTCTTCCCGGCGGCGTCTTCCTCTACATCCATCTCTTTTCCAAGCTGTCTCCAAATCTCACGCAGCGCGAGTTTGTCGTCCGTATGGACAAAGCCGTTCAGCCTGATAATGTGGAAATCCTGCCGCTGATCTCTGGACAGCTCATTCAACACCTGATTGACCAAGGCTGTTTTGCCACTTCCACGAGCTCCAATCATAAGCATGGAGTTCCCTTCTCCTGCACTGATAGTCTGCTCCACTAGTTGGTGGACCTTCTTGTATTCTTCTTCCAAGCCGACCAGCGGCACAGATTCCTTGCCGGTGATTTGGCCCAAGACTTTGGCCTTTAGCGAGGTCAACGCGTCTAGAGATGGCCCTGTGTCGGCCCCGGAAGGGCCTGTCGCCTTCTTTGATGTACTCTGCGACTTTGCAGACTGATTCCGCCGTTTTGAAACGGGAGGCACAATAGGGTCGGGCGTAAAATCATCAGCGTCGTCCTCGCTTGCTTTTTCTCCATTCTCGGCAAAGTCCAGTAAGCTTGCCTTCTCTTCTGTTGGCTTGGTAGCCGATGCCCGCAGTTTTGCTGGAGTCTTCGCCTTGCTGGCGGCTTTTTTGGCAGTCTGCGGCTCGTCATCCTGGCCCTCGCGACCATTTTCTGGGGCTTTTTTCGGTGTGCGTGTTTTCTTGATCGGCGTTTCTTGCTTCTTCCCCGCAGCTCTTGCTCTGCTGCTCCGCGACTCACCCGCCTCTTCTTTGTCTGGCCCAAGAGCAGCGCTGCCCGTCGGCACCGGCGCATTGCGACCGCGCCTCACAGGCTTCGGCGGGGCCTCATCCTTGACTTCCTGCTCGCTGTCCTCCGGGATGTTCTCCTTCTGCGAGTCACTCTGCGGCGCGGCCTTTGGTTTCGCTCGCGTCGTCTTCTTCGGTGGCGGTGCGCGTTTCGCGGCAGTTGCAGACTCGCTCTGCAGCTGCCTAGCCGGCGAGCCTCCAAATGCGCTATCGAAATCGTCGTAGATGCCTGGGTCGTCGAGGTCAGGAGCGTGGCCGTGTCGGCGGGCGAGTCTCGAGCTGGTGCGGCTGCCTTCGGTGGAAATCAGCCCAGCGCGGCGCGTTGGTCGCTTCAGAGTGCTTTTTGCAGGCGTGGGAGCGGACGGTGTGTTCTCGGTGGTCGAGATGGCGGCGGATGCATCGTCGTCGGGCGTGCTCAGCTTGCGCCGTTTTGCTGATCGGGAGCCGGAAGCCATTTTGGGGCGTTGCAACGGCCGATGGAGTTAGTAGGTTCGATTGGCCATGTTGCTCGCCGAAGGGAAAGGTGCGGCGATCGTGTCGGGTAGAGAAAGGGTCGCAGTTGTATGGTGCTTACGCGCGGGCGAGTCGAGGGCTGACGAGTTGCGCGCCGACCCTGGCGCCTCGACACGTGAGCATGTGAGACCGCGCCTACGCGCCGCGCCTTCCCATCTGGCATCAGCCCAGGTTTGTCGTACTTGGACATGTTTCTGGTCTCCTTTAGCTCTTTCATGATATTGACGTATATGACTTGTCTGCGGTGGTGAATGCCGCCAAGTCGTTGCCGGCCTCGCGTCTTTCAACCGCGTCATCGACCCTTGCCACCTCTGCCTGTGTCACTTCCCACAGCACGCTCCCGCCATGGCGAGGCTTCAGGCAGCCAGTGTTTCAACCCGCACGGTAAGACGGCCGCGCAAAAGAAAGGCCCCGGATGGAAGCGCGCCTGAAGAAGCGCAACTGCATGAGAGTGTCGAAACCGCGGCGGACGCCGCCCCCGCAACCACCTCCGCAACCACATCCGTTCCAACCAAGACGCACGATGGCGGGAAGAAGCCTCGACGCACCAAGAAGTCGGGCGCTGGCTCTTCCAACCCCACCCTGCGCAAAAAACCCTCCTCCGGCTTTGTCGAGTCCTCGATAGCATGGCCTGATCATTTTACGAAGCTCCAACAGGTTTATCGCGCGCTGACTCTAGTCTACACCTTCTGTTGCACCCGCAAGCATTTCGCCACCACTCTGGAGAACCTCAAGGCCACCGTCGAGGGCCATATTAAGCGGGAACTGCTGATTGATGACGTTGCTCAACTCAAGGCTCTTATGCCATCCGTCATCAACTTCCTTTACGTCGACGAAGCCATGCTTGAGATCAATCTGATGGGCGCAGAGGATAATATGGCTGGCAGGCGAGCCAATGAATTCCATCTCGCCGACCTCGAAGACCGGAGAAAAGCAGGGAACCAAAAGAGTGAGGTCCTGCTTTTTGAGTTCCTCGACGGAGATCTCAAGCGACAGGTGCAGCACAAGCAGACCGGAGAGCCGACCAGGGTCTCTCAGCCACTGCGTAGAGAGGACCTGAAGATGCCTGTTTACAGCCAAAAGCAAATGTTGAATTTGATCGAGAAGCGTAATGCAAAATTCACCTCCGCCGTCAATCAATGGCTCAACGACTGCGCCGAGTTGGAGCAAGACCCAGTGCAGAAACTCTTGGATGAGTATCTCGTCTACATTCCGACCCCGTCCGAGAGCAGAGCATCCACTCCAGGACTAAGCGGCCGGACAAGCAACCTGCCTTCTTCAATCCCTACGGAACGAGCGTCTATCCCGGAGATTGTAGAAGAGATCAAAAGGCTAGAGTGGTACACGAGCCAGATCGTTCCGGATGGCCACAGAGTGTTCGATCCACAAGAAGCTATATACGGCGACCTGAACTTCCAGCTCTCGCAGAACCTTGTTAATGCTCTGTATAACACGCGCGGTATCGAGCGGCTCTATGCTCACCAAGCCGAGGCCATCAATAATTTGTATCATGGCCACAACGTCATCGTATCAACCTCGACCAGTTCAGGCAAATCCTTGATTTACCAGATCCCAGTACTTCACGAGTTGGAAAAGGACCACCACACAAGAGCAATGTACATCTTTCCGACCAAGGCTTTAGCCCAGGACCAACGGCGGAGCTTGAAAGAGCTTCTGCGCTTCATGGACGGCCTGCAGGACGTCGTCGTTGAAACTTTTGATGGAGACACTCCTTTCACCTCCCGCAGCTACATCCGTGATGAGGCGCGCATCATCTTCACCAATCCGGACATGCTTCACATCACCATCCTTCCGCAGGAGGAGAAGTGGAGGACTTTTCTCCAGAACCTCAAATATGTCGTGGTCGACGAGCTGCATGTTTATAACGGTCTCTTCGGATCCCACGTCTCCTTCATCATGAGAAGACTACGGAGAATATGTGCAGCACTCGGTAACCACCACGTTAAATTTATCTCCTGCTCTGCTACCGTGTCAAATCCTGAGGAGCACATGAAGACCATCTTTGGTGTCGAAGAAGTAAAGCTTACCGACTTCGACGGCTCACCCTCGGGAAGGAAAGAGTTCATCTGCTGGAACACGCCCTACAAGGACCCGGGAGACCCTTCATCCGGGAGAGGTGACACCATGGCTGAGGCTGCGAAGCTGTTTTGCCAACTCATTCTGAGGGGTGTGAGAGTAATTGCTTTCTGTCGCGTCCGAAAACAATGTGAAGGTCTGATCAGTGCTGTCAAGACCGAGCTTAACACCCTCGAGAGGCCAGAGGTCATGAACAGGGTCATGGCATATCGCGGCGGCTATACTCCGCAAGACCGGAGACAGATCGAGAAAGAAATGTTCGACGGCAAACTCGTCGGTATTGTCGCCACCAGCGCCCTGGAATTGGGCGTAGACATCGGTTCACTCGATGCGGTCGTCACTGTCGGTTTCCCATACACAATCGCCAACCTGAGGCAACAAAGCGGTCGCGCCGGCCGCCGCAACAAGGATTCGCTGTCCGTCCTCGTGGGAGACTGCTTCCCCACCGACCAGCACTACATGCAAAACCCAGACGAGATCTTCACAAAGCCCAACGCGGAACTCCAAGTGGATCTGGAAAACATGCTTTGCCTGGAAGGCCACGTCCAATGCGCAGCGCACGAGATGCCCATCCGTCCCGAAGAAGACATCAAATACTTTAGCCACCTGCTCCCCAGCATCGCCACCGAGCGCATGCGCAAAGATGACCTCGGCTTCTTTCACTGCAACGAGCGCTTCCTCCCCCGTCCCTCGGCCCACGTCGCGATCCGCGACACGGAAGAAGAGCACTTCGCCATCATCGACACGACCAACAACGCCAACACAGTCCTAGAAGAGCTCGAGGCGTCGCGCGCCTTCTTCACCATCTACGAAGGCGGCATCTTCCTGCACCAAGGGCACAGCTACCTCGTCAAGGAGTTCTCGCAGGACGCCATGCTCGCCAAGGTCGAGCGCGTGCGCGTCGACTGGACGACGCAGCAGCGCGACTACACCGACGTCGACCCCATCGAGACGCACGCCATCCGGCGCATCCCGGGCTCGCGCTCGCGCGCCTTCCGCGGGCCCATCCGCATCACGCAGGTCGTCTTCGGCTTCTTCAAGCTCGACCGCCGCCGCCGCATCCTCGACGCCGTGGCCGTCGACAACCCGCCCATCGTGCTGCGCAGCGCCGGCATGTGGCTCGACGTGCCCCGCCGCGCCCTCGACATCCTCAAGCGGCGCCGCCTGCACGTCGGCGCCGCCATCCACGCCGCCGAGCACGCCGTCATGAGCCTCATGCCCAACTTCGTCGTCAGCCTGCCCGGCGACGTCCGCACCGAGTGCAAGAACGCGCTCAAGGAGTTTGCCAGCCGCGAGACGAGCCGCAAGCGCCCCGCGCGGCTGACGTTTTACGACGCCAAGGGCGGCGCTGGCGGGTGCGGCATCGCGGCCAAGGCGTTTGAGTTTGTCGATCTGTTGCTCCGGCAGGCGTGCGAGAGGGTGGCCGGGTGCCATTGCGAAGAGGGGTGCTTGGAGTGCTGTTGCGACGAGCGGTGCAAGGAGGCGAATGTGGTGATAGGCAAGGCTGGCGCCGAGGTCATATTGAAGAGCTTGCTGGACTGGGAGATTGATGTGGAGAGTTTGCCCATGGGGCCTGAGGAGGGGAGGGAGGTGGGCGTTGAGACGGTCGTGCAGGCGACGGAGGTGCGGCCTGCGAGGGGGAGGAGGGTGGAGGTTGTGGAGGTGAAGAGGGAGGATGGTGGGGGGATTGATAGGGTGGTTGTGGGGGAGGTTGGCCAGGACGATGACCAGGATGACGATGATGGTGATGGAGATGGGGGAAGGCCGGCGGGTGGGGTTGAGCTGGGTGAGGATGATGTTGTGGTGAAGGTCGAAGACGATGAGGGATGAAGGTTCAATTGATCAGTCATTCAGACGCGCTGTGTATTCCCCTGAATATGAACGGAACAGGATGTCATGTGGCCTAGTGTAGGTGTCAAAGCACATCGTAGTGTAAACACGTCTTGTTTCCGGAACAGAGGCAGAAGTTGCCCCCAGCATGGACAAAATGCGGATTGAGAGACCCCGGGGTATCCAATTTTCTTCGCGCAACCATGCCAACTCCCCACCTAGTCTCCGTCATCGTCACGAACATCACGACTGAATAGAAGCACGCATAGTCCGCCTCACCTCCTACATACTACTCCACAAACCGAAACTCGGAACCCTCCTCCTCGACCTCGAACACCAACTCGGCCGGATCCAGCCCCAGCACCCACCCATCGCCCACATCCGGCTTCGCATGGCCCCACAACGCCATCCCCTCATGCCAACACGACAACCGCTTCTCCCTCAGCCCGCCCTCGCCCTCGCCCTCCAAATCCCCCCAGCACCACCAAGTCGTCCCCACCCAGCCGTCGTGGAAACGGAACCGCCACTCCTCCCCCACCACATCCTCCTCCCTCAGCTTCCGCTCGTGCAAAAAGATGCGATCGACCGGCAAGTCGTGCGCCACCTCGACGCTCCCCTCGGCCGGGATCGTCAGCAGCCGGGTGCCCGGCTTCTCCTTCAAGTCCTGATCCGGCATCTCCGCCGCCCGCGCCTTCCGCACGATGAGGCCGCCGAGGTTGATGGCGCGTGGCTGCTGGCTGCCGGCGTCCGCTGTTGGCGCTGCTGTCGCGACGAGCGAGCCGCGTCTTTGGGCGAGCGGGTCGCTCCCGCGCGCGGTGGCGCAGCCCTCGAAGACGGTGCCGGTGGTGGCGATGGTGATGGCCTCGCCCGGGCGGGTGGTTTGCGCGATGCGCAGGGAGATGCGGATGGAGAAGTGTTGCGGCGGGGTGGCGCCGACGGAGAGGGTGGGCGAGGAGGCGGTGGCGCGGACGGCGATGACGGCTTTGCGCCGCTCCGGGGGGCATTTGCGCTTGACGAGGACCATGGTTTTGGTGGTGGTGGTGTTGTTGTTGGTGGGGGTGGGTAGGTAGATGAGCCGGGGGATCGCTGAGGTGGACGGAGGCGCCTGCTGTATGCGGGAGGAAGGAAGGCGCGCCTGCAGCGACGGGGATTTATAGCAACAACTGTGGCCTGACATAGGTACAGGGTCAGATTGACGTCAGCGATCCTCACTGCCTACCCCCACAGCAGCGCGGTGGATAGGTGCCTGTCTTCTACATACATGCATACATGCAGTCCCCGCGCCGCCCCCAATCGTAGGCTGCAGTGCTCAGCCTCATCCAACCCTTGAAATCCTAAGACAAACACTCATGTTTCCGCCCCATCAGCCCCAAGTCGGACTGCGACACGGAAACAATCTACTCGGTTCCTGGTTGTGGTTTCGGACACGGACTCCGCGATCCGCTCCAACTTGTTACATCAACCCCTGAGATCCGACGGCTGCGCAGTTGGTTTTGTATGGAATAATTCCATTCTGACCTATCATCTCGCCAGAATGCGCCTCGATGTCCTTGATTGTAGCACTTGCCACCCTGCATCCGGCTGAAGGATTCCGAGGGGGTCGTGGTGACCGTACGTACTACCTTCCCGTCACACTATTTTCAGCTACTCCTCGGAGACTGTATACGGTCGCGATGCTGAAGTATATAGAGCGGATCAAGGAAGCCATGGAGTAATCTACAGATAACTCAATCACTAGTATCAAACGGTAACAACAGCGAGCTTCCTCGTCACCCGATACTCTATCATTCAGGATGATTTCCCCTTTCACAATGACCGGTCTTTCGTGGGGACTGCTTTCCACCATGGCAGTGGTAAATGCTATGCCCTACAACGTTCTCCCTCGCGATGACAAGTCGTACGAGATCCTCGATTGTTCAGAGACCCAGCAGGGCATACTGAAGACGGCCTTTGAGGATGCTGCGGCTTTGGCCAAGATTGCAGACGACATTGATGATGACAGCACCGCGTAAGGCACTACATACCCCTAGACTTCTTTTGGTCCCAGCTAACCGCACATTCCCGAAAGCTTCACGCACTATCTCCGCACGGACGACAAGAAGGAAACGAAGAAGCTCTGGAAGGCGATCAGGAAGAACCAAGATGCCGGCGCTCCTTACAAGTTCAACGTCCGCTGTGCCAAGTCGTGCACCGGGGATGAGAAGGACAGGTAGGTGCCCGAAACGACCACCTTGCCGTGACTGGATCAGAGCTGACGATTGCGGGAACAGCCTGGCTATCGCCGACTCGACCAAGGTCGACGACGACGACACGCGCCGCGAGATCAAGATCTGCCCGCTCTTCTTCACGGACGACAGGACCAAGAACAACCTTGCGTCGAAGTCGTACGAGGTGGACAAGCGCGGCAGCTGGTGCCAGACGGGCCAGAAGTTCAAGGACTTCGAGACGGGTGGCCACACCATCCTCCACGAGATGACGCATCTCGATGTCGTCGGCAAGGAGGGCGACCTGCCCGAAAGGTTCGTTCTTGAGCGTTTGTGTGCTTGTTAGGCCGCGTGCTAATGATGATGCAGGACGCAAGATGGCTTCAGCTCGCACGGCACGGATGATGTGCAAGGCTACGGCGACGACTACACGTCGGCTGCCCGTGCCTTTTTGACCAGCTGGGTCAATGACAAGGACTCGATGGATGACAACGCTCTGAAGCCTTACCAGAACGCTGAGAACGTTGCTGCTGCTGCCACTGGTTAGTTTTTTCTTGCAATCCGGACCCGCCCCTTCCCATCGAGGGTGCTAATATGGCGTCACAGAATGGTGGTTCATCAAGAGCTGCAGTAACATCGACAACATCGAGCTCTGAGTCAGGACGGAACGCCGCTGGTAACGTGGTTTGAATTTGTTGGTATGGGCTTATGACTGGGATTCCAGTGCTGGCTAATGGCCTTATATTGTTTGACAAAATCTCTGTTTGTGTTCGGTGGGAAAGGAAAAGGGAGATGGAGTGAGATATTCGAGGCGTGTTTGGATGGAGCATTCATAGGTAAATTGCGTTGTTTGGGCAGCATCTAGATATTAGACTGGGTTGGTCGAATTACAACGGACATTCATTCATATGGCAAACTCCAAGCCAGGCATCTGATAGCTGAGACAGAAAGCCATGGGCCAGTGGACGCGGTGCCAGCAGTCATTCTGACGAAACATGGCGTTCGGTGGCAGGATCGTGCGTCGGGGCGCATTGTCGATACCCGGAGGGAACAGTTGCGGTCCAATCCCGCTGCTCTTTCGACGCCACTGTGTTGGCCGGCAGGGGTTTCCTTAGCGACCACAAAACAGAACGAATGAGGCCGAGCTGCAGACGGAGACAGAAGGCCACGGCTAGAGACGGAGTGTGTCTCAAATCCCTCTCGCGGACAGAGTCAACAAAAGCAAGTCAGTTGGTGGCGCTAAGCACTGCCGAAAAGAACAAGAGCTCGGTTCCGCGCCCAAATGTTTTTTCCCCGAGACCATTCGCTCAACAACACCTCCCGACTGCTTGGCGCCAGGCCTTGGCAGGCCGGGGTGGGGCGGAGGACACCTAAGTACATAATGACGGAGCATCCATGGCCCCGCCCGTCCTCGGCAGCTGTCTGAGCCGTGCCTTTCTCTACCGCGCGCTACCTGTTGGGATGGTGTGTATGACTTCTTCGTCCTTCAGCGCAGCAACCCTCGCTTTGCTCACAACCCCATCATGGGTCGCATTGTCGGACGCGGCCGGCGCTCCGTGGCCAATAGCTTTTAGTCCTGATGTGACGGTTGGCCCGGATGGGCCGTGGAACGTCATCGGTATGTATACCTGTGTTGCAGTCTTTACTGAATCCGCTTTGCTGACAGGAAAAAAGCATTCGACATGGACGACCCCGACCAGGTACCATACATGACTTGTGCTCCCTCGTTCGCCTTTTAACCGAAAAAGAACGATTAGACACAGTGGCTCCTCCCCTCCCTCTTGCGAACCTCCGTCATGGTGAACGCCAGCGTCTGCACCTCCCAATCATCCGACTGCCAGGACAGCGCTTCCTTCTCGCCCTCGGCCTGGCCCGACGAAGCGGGCGCCTACACGGCCGCCGTCATGGGCCTCGAGGGCTCGCTGCGCTACGTCTCTGACCGCGTCACCCTCAAGCACGACGGCCGGCCCTCTGAGACGCTCACCCGCATCGGCACCGCCGTGGCGGACAACGTGTCGGTGACGTATCCCGGCGGCGCGGCGTACACGCTGGACGTGGGCTACCTGTCGCTGTACGGAGGCGCCCCGACGCTCGACTGGACGGCGGCGGATGGCGAGACGCCCGTGTCGCAGAGTCTGACGCTGCCGCTCGCCTACACCAAGGGCCTCATCCCCAGCATCAGCTACGGCCTGCACCTCGGCTCCGCCGCCCACCGCCTCCCGGGCAGCCTGTACTGGGGCGGCTACGACCAGGCCCGCGTCATCGGCGAGCCCGTGGCCGCCAGTGACGCTGCCACCGGCGGCTTTTTCGACCTCGTCGACGTCTCGCTGGGCGTGGCGGCCGGCGCGAGCGCGCTGCTCAACGCTTCTTCAACCCCGCTGACCGGCCTCCTCGACACCAGCGGCACCGACGCCGCCTCCTCCTCCTCCTCCTCCCTCGCCGCCCGCGCCGACCCGGGCGTCCCGTACCTCTACCTCCCCGGCGCCACCTGCGCCTCCATCGCCGCCCATCTGCCCCTCACCTTCTCCCCGGACTACGGCCTCTACCTCTGGGACACGTCCGCGCCCTCGTACCCGCGCCTCACCACCTCCCCCCACCACCTCTCCTTCACCTTCTCCTCTCCCTCTTCTTCCAACAACACCACCACCACCACCATCGCCGTCCCCCTCACCCTCCTCAATCTCACCCTCACCTCCCGCATCACCTCCTCCGGCCCGACGACCTACTTCCCCTGCCGCCCTTACGCCACCACCGCCGATTCCACCACCGATCCCACCGACTCCACCCTTCAACACCAACACCAACACCAACAGCCCCACCAACAGCCCCACCACCACCACCCCCACCCCGCCGCCATCCTCGGCCGCGCCTTCCTGCAAGCCGCGTTCCTGGCCCAAAACTGGCAGACGGGCACGACGTGGCTGGCGCAGGCGCCGGGGCCCGCGGGGATGGTGGCGGTGCCAGTGGTGAAGGAGATGGCGGATCGGGGGGATGATGCGGCGGCGGCGGGGGATGCGGGGTTGCCGGTGTACTCGCGGAAGGGGGGTGGGGCGACGGGGTCGGGGTGGGTGGGGACGTGGGAGGGGGTGTTGAGGGCGTTGGGTGAGGATGAGGGGGAGGGGGCGGGGGCGGGGGCGGTGACGACGAGGTCGACGGGGTGGGAGGAGGGGGAGGGGAATAAGGAGGGGGATGAGGAGGAGGAGGAGGAGGAGGAGGAGGAGGAAGAGGAGGAAGAGGGACTATCAGTCGGGGCGAAGGCGGGAGTGGGGGTGGGAGCGGCGGTGGTGGTTGTGGGCGTCGTGGTGGGAGTGGTGTGGTGGATGAGGAGGGGGAGTGGGAAGAGGGAGGACGAGGAGGAGGATGATGGTGGGGCGGCAGCGGCGGAAATGGGCGTGGGGCGGCGGCGGCGGCGGCGGCGGCGGCAGCCGCTGTGGGTGGGTAGTGAGGAGTTGGAGGAACACGAGTTCGTGGAGATGGGCGGCGGCGGCGGCGGCGGCGGCCCGCGGAAAGAGGAGGCGAGGCAGCTGGAGAGAGCTATCGTGGCCTGAGCGAGCGGGATGCGGTGCCGCGCGCCGTGAAGAAGCCGGCGTCAGACTTTTTGAAAGAGTGGTGGTGTGGGGCGAGCACGTCGAAGAAGGGCACGATCAGAAGGACACCGGACCGCAGAATCGACGCTGGTTGGTGTCGTATCCGGCTCTCATGCTTTTGAGGAATTTACCGATGGTGACACCGACCCTGGGGATGTTGAAGATGCTGGTCAGCAATTTGCGGTCCTCCTCGTCCTGGCTGCCTGCATTAGAGAAGACGGTCAGAGCTATGCCAATGGGAAATGACGCCGCATGCGTCCCGAAGATTCCTGCGTCGGGCCTGAAGAAGTAAGACGCCGAACGAGCAATCTTCCGAGCATACACTCGTGGGTCGGTCCGAGCTGGGAGAGCGTCCGGCCGCGACGACGACGCGTTGGCGGATTGGAGGGTACTGAATAGCATGATGCAGGCCGCCCAGTAGATGTAGACGATCTGCCCAGCCGCAAGGTCCCCCAATTTCTCTACATGAACGAGCCTGTCCAAGTTCAAGCCGAGGACAAGCCGCATGTTCACAGCCCATTCGGAGAGGCGTCTGTCCGCATCCCAGCACTCCCGGATAAGCGCTTCCCGGAGAATCTCTTTGGTGTCTTCATCATGATCACCTTCGATCAGGTCGTTGAGCTTCTCCATGAGGGTTGGGATATCTACCATGATGTCGAGAAGGGCGTCCTTTGGTGTTTTCGGGATGGCCTGCCAGGGGATTTCTTTCCATTCCGGGTTGCTGAACATGGTTTTCTTCCTGGACCGCGCGGCTTGGATCATCTGGGAACAATGAGCTCCGCGCCGGTGAGGCTTCTGATAGGCCACTCACCATGTTGAAGCGGCCGTCGACAAAAAGAGCATGGGCGTTTCCGTGCACGTGTGCATGTGGACCTCTTGCTGCAACGAGAAGCTGTTCGCCCTTGACATGGCTGCCCCAGCTGCGGGCTTGTGCGAAATCGTCTTTGTCATCTGCACCGAAGAGGATCTATCAAAGTTCAACGAGACTGCGGTGCGTCGCGGCTGAGAAGGGAGAACATACCTCAAACAGGCCCATGAGTTTTGAAGCGGCGACGAGCTCGTCTCTCGGTGCTCTCGCAGGGATTTGCAGAGCTTGAGACATCTCCCTCAAGGCTGCACCGTGAGAAGCGTAGCCCTGGCTCAGCATCCAGGCATCATCGCGTTGGCGACCGATGACGGCCAAGCTCATGGCAAGCAGGGCATGCTTGAGAGAGGGTTCGCGATGGTATATCGAGTCGACGATGCGCAGCCAGGCGCCGGTGGTCAACTGGGCACTGGCGGCAGTAAACGGCATCCCTTGCGGCAAGTAAGCCTCCCAAAATAGACCGAGCGACTTGAGCTCGTAAGCGGTGCGCGTGAGTGCATCGGGCAGAAGGATCTCGACAGACTGCACAGGGGGTGCGACGGCGGAGCAACGAGTCGGAGGAGCAACGGCGGCCAGGGTTGACGGCTGAGCGGCCGTGTGGTTGATGAAGATGCGCTGCCTGTCGTAGCCTCCGCACTGCAGGCCCGACTTGAGGCACTGCCCGCAGGCCGGGCGTTGGAGATCACACTGCCGGATGGCGTTAGCTTTGCGCGCCGTGGGGGAAGGACAAGCACTGACTCCCTTCTTGCGCCGCCTGCATGTTGCGCATCCCTTGGATCTCCCGGGGACCCCGACCATCGTGGTGCTGCGCAGATTGCGTCTTGTTCGGGAAAGGATGAGGAGGGGAGCTGTCAGTGTCATGCGACCTGAACGCCTCCCGCCTTGGTAATTCCCCCGCTTTGGAATGGCGCCTGATCCTTCAACACCAGCCACTATACTGCCAGTACTGCTGCTTTCCACGCCGACTTTCTGCTTATTCCGCGTGTATCGAGAGCGACATGGTCCGCGCTGCACGACATAGATGCCTTGTATGTTTTTCCGGCAGGGAGCCTGTAACTGCGCCCCCAAAATCAATGACGACACGGTTCTGCGGTGCTTACGCCCAGCAATGGCTCCCACGCACGTGCCGAGCTATGCGGCATCGAGACGCATTCTGCGCCCGTACCTTCTTGTCACGTGTCGTGTCGTGTCGTGTCGGAGGGCAGGTCGAGGGAGATGCACGCGGGGACTTCGGCAGCGTTCGGAAGTGGTGGGGATGGTTTGATGATTGATTATGTGAGTCGTGACACGTGATGTGTACAGATATGGAGAATGGTCCAAATCGACGATTTCCCTACTGAGCCCCCCAACTTCCATCGCTTGAGAGCAAGCCTTTAGACCATGCTCGGGTGCGCATTCTTGTCCTTCAACGCATATTTGAAAAATTTGTAGATGCCAATGATGAGTGCCATTCCGACGACAAAGATGAGGAACAAAAGAAGCATCTCGCCGACTTGTTCCATCGTAGCAAGCGTGAGGTCTACGCAAGCCATCGTTAGCGGAGGCTGGGTATGTGAAAGAGTGGTCTACATACGAATGACGGAGATGTGATTGCTATGAAAATCGTAAAGTGGACTCGACTGGAGTAGAGGACTATGTCTTTCCGCGTGCGGTTAGGGGGAAAAGACGCAGGAGCGAGGAGCCGAGAGGTTGATGAGGATGTAGAAAGGAGCGTAGGAGGCCGTCTATTATGGGTATTATAAGGAAGGAAGTGAATGATGGGCCAAAGAATTAGATGATTCCAAAACCGGACTGCAGCGCATCGTTTATGTACCTTTCTCTCTGCCGCTCTATCACCGACTTTGGAATCATGAGACGACATGTGGATACGGTGGCGGCAGAAGCCGAATGCCACTGGTGTGAGCTCAACGCAGGAATGCGTGAAGCGCGAAGACGTGGAGGCGCAGATGGCGGAGCGTGAAGCGCAAAGCGCAAAGCGCAGAGCGCAAAGCGTATAGCGCAAAGCGGAAACCGCTAAGCGCCGACGACGCACGGTGGTGGAACTCCCGTTTTGGCGCAAGAGAGCAACAGATGTTGATTTGGAAGTCGTGGTCCCAGTCTGATAACCCAGGTGGATGCATTACCCCTGGTGTAGCGCCTCGCTATTCGACCTCTCTACATACTAGTGTAGCCACGGAGCTCAGACCGTAGGGCTGCAAACCTACAACAATCCTGCGACCCCAGCCACCGCCACAGTTATTTTTAAACCATGGCCGTTATCGCCAACTGTCCCTATACACTGCTCGCTAAATCTCTCACCACGCTTCTCCCATCCGCATCGAGTGATGCGCGAACTCCTGTTACGCTGAAGTGTTCTTTCCATGTCCGGAACGAAGCAAGAATGCCTCCGACCAGCACAGCAAGCAAAACCACTGCCAACCGTCCCCTTCTAACAAATCTCACCTCTTTTTTTTTAGATCTCGTATCTGGGCTCCTCCGCGACACTGTGGTAATTTCCTTTCAGGGCGGAAGCCATCCCGTCCGCTCCATCGGCCACCGAATGCACGGCCTCCTCCCCACCGATAACGCGTCCCAGATGCCGGCCATGAGGTGATTCACCCAGCCGTCCAGCACCCACCACCCCGAAAGCTCGTTGAGTAGCGCTACAAAGTACGCGAAGACGACGAGCGCCATCGGCTCGCGCTGCTGGATGCACGGAATGAAGTCTTGCGGGATGTTCAGGGCCCAAACGAAGATGTTGAACTCGCCGCCGTGGTTCCCGCCCAACATGATGGAGAAACAGCGAGAGAGATTGTCGATGGCTGCTCTGTATGTGGCGTGCTTGGCCTTGTCGGTCCCAAGCACGCCTTCACAGAGGCTGCGCAGTTCGGCCACGGGCTCCGGGTCGATGGACTCCTCTGTCGAGGCGAAGAATCGACGTGTCTTCGTGGTGCCGTTTTCAATCATCTCTGCGAGAGGCCCTCTTCGCATCGCGTCAATGCCCAAAACCATGAAGGAGTGATATCCTTTGTAGTATATGAGCCACTCTGGCGGCTCGTGTCCCGGCTCGCTGAAGGCCAGAAAGTCGCCGGCGTTCGGTCCTTTCGCGAGCTTGTACATGCAAGAAAGCATGGAGAAGACGAAGAAGGCATGGTATCCATCGTTGCTGACTTGAGGAATCTGCGATGTAGCCATTGCAAAGCCTTGGTTCCAGTGACGTTCGGATTCCAGCCTGTAGGATTGTTCACGGCCGCGCTTGAAACGAGCAAGGTGTGTGGCGGACAAGGCCAGAATGGTGTGGAGCACGAAAGGGTAAGCGAATCCGATTTCCGGGAGGGTAACTCGGCAAAAGGGAAGTACCGTGTCTATTCTCGAGATGTAGCTTGAGATGGAAGGCGCCGTTGAATTCTGCCAAGCATGCAGGAGTTCCAAATCGGTAAGGTTCAGCGTGGAGGAGCCGGAGGGGGCGCTAGGTGATAGGCTCTGGTGAGCGATAGCATCTATATCCTGCCCAGCTGATGGCTCCGACCGGCTCGGCCCTGCCAAAAGAGACGGCGATGGTGATGGTAATTGCTGACATGCCGCTTCGGCAACTTCGGCAACTCGGGTGTTTTCCTCAGCTATAGATGCGTCTTCTCGCGGTTGGACGGCAGTCCCGTGGTGTTTGTACTGGCAGGGGATGCTCCGTCTGACGCAGTTAGCGCACTCGGGTTTCCTCTCGTCACACTTGGAAAGAACCAGTTAGTTCATGCTTCTCCTGCGCAAGTGGTCTGATCGGAAGCGGGGCGTATACCAAACGGGAAAGCATCGTGGACTCGATTAGGGGGAAAAGATCAAAGCACGCACCTACCTTTATCTTGCGCCGCCTGCAAAACGCACATCCCGTGTGTGACTTCCGATGCGTTCTACGTAAGGCCTTGCCATTATTCAAGTCACTGGCAGACATCTTGTTGTCCCAAAATGTTCTCCTCCACGCTGAGTCCGGATGCGTCGTCAATCAATGGGGGGTTTTCTTGAGAGGAAGCCCCACTGCCGACGCGAAGGAAGAGGTGGCGGCACGACGACGCGTCGCTCTACTTACGCTATAAATAGCTGAGATAAGCGCCCACTGCAGATCACGTGAAAACGGAATATCTTCAAACTTTTTGCAGAGAGGGACTCCTGGATCCTCTGACATTCCAGGACTTTAGCATTGAGCAACTGGAAAGGAAATCACGACTGAAGATGTGCGTGGCAAAAAAAAGATGCCCGGCGATGACGTGGTCCTCATCGAACCAATCATGGCCAGTATATGGTTTTATTGTTACTGTTTTGATTTCGTCTTGCCCCTATGCCTACATCAATTTTTCCCAGTGAATAACGGAAGAAAACATGAAAAGTACCCTGATATATATGTACCTTCTCGCCGTCCCATCGTTGCATGCCAACGCATCAAATGTATGTACTCAGAAGTACGCAAATCCCTACGGCTTGACTTGCCAGTCAAAGTGGGCATCAGGGAGTCCAAGCGATCCGTCCGTCGCCCCAATGAGATCAGGATAATGATTAAAGTCCGGCTGTAATACAAGTCCGTTGCTCTCTCCGAATTCAGTCATCCACATACCTGTTCCTGCCAACCAATCGAGGGATGCTATAGCATTTGGCTGATGTGTCGGAACGCTCCAAGGTGATGAAGTGATATTCGACGTGTTACAGGTAGGCCAACTGATGGTCGAGCTTGTGCCACTGTCCATGACCCCATAGTTCCGGGACGCGTGAGTATCGTATCCGCTTGTGTCCATGGAATGTACTAGCCAGGGATTCATTTCGAGCGGGTGGATGGCTTCATTTGTTTGTGAGAGGCTCCTTTGGTCAAGGGTCGAGATGTTTGAAAAAGAAGGTGATGCGCTCAATGCATCTTGCAGTTCTCGGAAGTCCAGGCCGTCGTTTGATTCCAGGTCGGCCACTTGCGATGATCGTTCGAGCTTTCGCCTGTAGCGTATGATGGTAACGTATCTACTCAGGTCAGAAGATTGGCGTGCGGAGGTAGATTTACTCCGTACCTGTTTTTGATGTCCGTTGTCGACCTGGTCGGCAAGAAATGCTCAGATATAACCCTCCAGGATTTGCCGTACTGCGTCACCCCTAAGAGCAAGGCATCGTCCTCCTCTGGCCGCCATACGCTCCTGTCGATGGATGGATCAATAGCGTAGCGCCATCTCTTCGCACATTGGTCTGCGCTGCGGGTTTTGACTATGCGTGATACCTCGATCCACCGTGGGGGACGTCAGACACGGCGATTAACCACGTGTGATGAGCCGAGACATACCTGAGCCCATGCATCCTCACTGCCTCTTTCAGCAGCTCATCTTCGGAAAAGCACCATGGTCCTTTGGCGAGGCATACACGGATTTTGTTCCAGCGCTTCCGACAGTCTTTATTGGAGCGGCCAGGCAGTTTCCTGGCGATTGTCTTCCAGTCCGACGGACCCCCATGGCTCTCTATGTGCATGGTCAGCAGTGGTCTCGAGGGCTTGGGTCATACGGCAACTCACTCTGTAAGTCAGCTTCCTTGTGCAATACTCGATCTTCGTCGTCGGTCCACTTCCTCCGTGCTTTGGGGGGCTGCGCATATAGATGTTGTGTTGAAATCATGTTAAAGGTAAGATGTGTTCTACAAAAAAGAGGAGTCAGTAGCATCCATATACTCAGCCCTTCCTGTTCGGTTACACGCTGGAAGCTAATGCATGCCATAACGTCTCGGCGTGGGATCAAGGGTGAGACAGCTCGCGAAGGCACGACAACAACAACAGTAGCGCGACCATACGACGCCGTCGTGGCAATCACAGGCTGTTCTTTTACGAGCCTGGTCAGACGGTGCAGAGCATGAACGCCCGCCTTCCTGAGGTAGAGTGCTGGCCAATCAGAGGTACTGGAACGGGCTCGGCTCATCACATCTCTGGTTTGCCTTGTGCCACTGAGGCTTGTGGGTGTCAAGGCCGAGCCAGCCGCCTACTTTGAGTGCCGTTGCCTTACGGTGCTCACCGGAAACGGAAGTGTGGAGCACGGCGTGCCCACACGGTTGACTAAGCCTCACCAGCGCACCCAATATGCAGACGGCCGTGAAGCTTATCGTGCTGCAGTAGATCGCCTGGAACGCCCCCACCCTGTGGATGAGGCTCTGTCCTCGTGATGTTGTTTGCTTTTTCTCGCGTAAGGAATCACAGCAGCGTGTGGCAGTCCGAGTTTTCCATCACTGTGATGTGACCGGGTCCCCCATGGAAAAGAAAACTGAGCCCGAACGTCTCTTTGTTCTTTATGCACGCGCCGAATACGTGCAGTGCTGCAGCATACCCCGGCCGGGAACGAGAAAGGCACTGCTCTTATCGTTTCTCTGACGTAAGACGAGAAGTCGGACTCGACATGCGGCTCCGCCCTAGGCTCCATGGAAACTAAGCAGGCATTTTGCAGACCCTAATCGCAATCAAATAGCTGCAGTAGATGCGTCTTATATAGACCCTTACGCTTAATTCTCGCCAATCTACTCGGGATCGCCCTTATATCTTGCACATGCTCCAGCGGCTCAAGCTTCCAAGCATTGAAACAAGGCAGAAACAACAGCACTTGGCTGCGAAAACCGTCGCACATGATTGTTCGGAGAGCGCCGTCGAGCTGGACCGTCGCACAAACTCTCCTTCGGTCTCGGGAGCGCAACCGCTTCAGGGTTCAGCTCCTAACGCGAGCTTTGCAAGGCCGCGCTGAGGCTGAAAGCATGTGTCCCGATCGTTCTCGTTCCACGTCCAGGCACGATTGCTGCCGCCGGTTGGTCGGTGACGCGACCCCCGTCTTACGCAGCCTTGCTAGGATTTCGATCCAACCCAGGGCTGGACAAGCGACGAAGTCACGCCATTCGCAGCAGAAGGAGGTGGTACAGCTGCCCTGAAGTAAGAAGTGCTCGGCGAAGATGCGCCTGTTAGTGATCAGTCCACCTTGGAACAAGGATATGGTCTAACTTGAGCCTCAAAGGGTCCAGGTCCAGATCTTTGGTGAGATTTTGGGCGTAGATGCGTGATGCAGTGGCTCGGGCATTGGGACTGTTCTTAGGGTTGCGTCTGGCTGAGAGATTGCGATGTTGCAGTAGCCGCATCGGGGGAATGATTCATTCTGATTGTAGGGCTCAGTTGCTGGTGCATGAAAACGGGGCCCGTCCTTCACTTGGTTCTATGTGCACTTGTGTCATTCATGGCTTTCCGATTCCTGTCGAGAATGGTGTCTTCTTGCCTTCCTCATGCTCGATGCACGCACAATGGGTCCCAGCTTGACGTCCGCTCTATACAGCCGGTGCAGCTGTTAACAATCCGTGCCCACCACGACCAGCGGTGCCATGACAGAATCGCTTCATCTGCCGATGCAGCTGCGGATCGCGACACGGAAGCATTTAAGGCCTCCGGTGGGGATTGTCTTGGCCTCTTGTTTTGCAGAGGCCTCGGGCCGTGCTCGATTTCCAGATGATGTACACGCTTGTGCAAGCGTGTTACGCGTCCGGTGCAAGCGGTAAGCTGCATAAGTCGAGGTTGCAATTGTGAAGCAAGCGGTTGGACGGCATACTGACCGACTCTCGCACGCTTAGGAAGCATGGTGCTCGGAACGGGGGAGGACTGTGCCCCTACCCCGACAATTCGGTAAGCCGAGTCGACCAGCACTTGCGGTTCCTGAGGATCAGAAACACAGAGAAACGGATTCACGCTAGGCTTGGGCTGGGGTACCGTTCTGGAATTCTTCTGGCAGCAGACAGCAGTCGTGGTGCCATTCAGTGTGGCTATGCGATTTGGGACTCTCTCACACCACCAAGACCCCTTTTGATGGATCAGCGATTATGGATCATCACAGCGATCAACAGGTAGCAAGAAATGGCTGGAGCGATGGCTGCACCTCAATCACTCGGACATGGGAGCCTACGCACGAAGTTGGCGACGGAGGTCCGGAGACCAAGTGTATGGACCAAGAGGAGTTAGCTTGCAGTCGGGCTGGAGCAACCCCGTCATCTTTTTCGTCTTGCCAGGCACAGCACACGCAATAGCGACTATTGGCGGCGCGGATCGACTGCTGCAACAGGAGGCACGGCCTCTCTGGCCATGGGGACGCGTTGACCCATGATGAGCGTGGATGGCACGGAGGGGCCGGGTGGAAGGATTCGGCTGTCGGCCATGTGGCACTGGCAGCAGGAACCAGGAACAGGGGAGAAGTTGGAGAAATTGCCAAACGGTAGCGCGCTCCTTCGGGCAGGCCGCAGGCGCAGGGTCGAGGCATGTCGCGAGCTTGGCAGGAACCACAGAAGCACTTTTGCCGAAAGATGTTATGCGGTGAGGGTGGAGAAGGCGTCAGGAGATCATGACTAGCCACGGGCCCCATCGAGGCAGGTACACTGCGGACAGAGCAGGAGCGGCTGCAATAGGTACCAGTCATTAAACTTCTTACGGGGGCGGCGCGCCAATCAGAAAATCTCCCGACGCATCACTGACGGGGCAAATTGCTGGGGATCCACAGCACCGCAGTTTTGCTTTTGGCTGGCGACTGGAGATGGGTCCGCGTCTCGTCGAGTGCAACAGCAGGCCGATGCATGCCGTCTATCGGGCCGCCGCAGTGCTGGGCTGTCGGGTGCAGGGCAGGCGGCCAGGGCTGGCATCCTCACATCCTGGAGGATCTCGGATGGACGTTGGTCGATGGGCGATCTACGAAACATGTCGATGTGCGGCGTGCTGTGTGCTGTGTAGGTGGCAGGGTGGCAGGCAGGTAGGGTGCGGCGCGGGTCGCGGCTTGGCAGGAGCTCTCGCGGAACATGGACGCCATGCAGGCCGTGGCAGCTGCGACTCGCTGGTGCAACGCCGGGCGAGTGGGGCGCTTCCCTTGCGCTTCCCTTGCGCTTCCCTTACTCATCCGCGGCGGCGGACGGACCCGCCGGGCCTTCGCCGATCTTTCCACAGCCGGAACTCGTTGCCGCCACTGCCAGGGGTGCTGCCGCGCCGGCTGGCAACCATTTGCCCCCACCTGCCGTCCGCCACTCCCGCCTCCCCCGTGCCCGCTACGCCCGCTGCGCCCGCCTCCCCCCGCCGGCCGCGTCGTGCGCTCCCGCGCGGCGGGTGGCTGCTCGGTCGAAAACGCCGGCTCTCAGCCAAGCGAGGTTTCAGCACGAACGCGTCATTTACAATCGCCATGTGCTGGCGAGTGCCGCAAACCGCTGTTGGTCCGGCGCCAGCCTTCCAATCTGCAGGGAAGATCAACGGCGCCCATGCAGCCTCGACAATGTGCCTGGTATACCCCAGCTGACGCCCAGCCTGCGTCCCAGCTGCTCGGCGTTGACATGCACGGCTACCTGTCCCCCGGCGCCCACCCAGATTAAGTACCTGTTCGACCCGGGTCCACGAAACTCTGAATATATTCCGGCATTTCTTCCATCGGCGTCTGCAAGGGAACTCTCACTGACGCCATGACGCTTCCCATCCAGCAGAAGGGTCCCCAGGTCCTGGCCGTCCTGTGGATCGAAACTTTCCTGGCTGCCACCGTCATCTCCCTGCGGTACTGGACGAGGAGCAAGATCGGAGGCCAGGTCGGCTGGGACGATTGGCTGCTGGTCCTCACTTGGGTGCGTCTTGATGCCTGCCGCTGACCCTGCCCGCCGCTGACCTCTGCTCTGCCCAGCTGCTCATGTTTGCCTTCTCCATCATCTGCACCGTTTCCGCCCAGCATGGCCTCGGCATCCACATGGCAGACATCACCCCGCTCACCGAGTTTTCCATCGCCATGAAGGCCTTTCTCATCGGCCAGTCCGTCATCTCCGTCGCCATGGGCACCAGCAAGTGCGCCGTCGCCGTCTTCTTGATCCGCATTCTCAACAAGACTTGGTACCACTCTCTCTGCTCTCCCGCCCGTCTCCCAGCTGACCCCCGCCCCCAGGCATTACGTTCTTCTCTGGTTCTGGATCGTCACCATCATGGCCGTCAGCTTCCTCCTCGCCATCTCCGTCTTTGCCCAAGTCACGCCGGTAGAAGCCCTCTGGAACCCGTCAGTCAAGGGCGAGTACCACTTGAGCCTCACCGTCATTGCGACCATCGTCTGCGTCTGGTCCGCCGCCATGGACTTCTTCCTCGCAATCTTCCCGTGGATGGTCCTCTGGCAGCTCAACATGCGGAAGAAGGAGAAAACCACCATCTGCATTTCCTTGTCGCTTGGCGTCATTGCCGGCGTCTGTGGCATCGTGCGCACCACGACTCTGAACGCCCTGTCGAACTCGGCCGACTATCTCTGTATGTCCATCGCCCCCCACCATCGCTGATGACGGATGCTAACGAATCAGACGCTTGCTCCGACAGCGTGTGCTGGACCTTTTCCGAGCTGACCTTGACCATCATCTGCGTCACCATGCCCGCCCTCCGCCCCCTCTGGAAACGCGTCACCGGCCAGAGCTCGTCGGGCTACGGCAACTACTACAAGCACTCGCAGTCCAAGGCCGGATTCGCTTCGAGCGGATTCGCCTCGAGATCTGCCGATCACGGCGACATCAACCTCGATTACATGCCCGGCTCGTCCCAGAAAGCGGCATACCCCACTTACACGTCGGGCGCCGGAAAGGCGTCGGTCCACACGGACGCAGACAGCGACAGAAGCATCCTGGAGAACGGAAAGGGGAGCAACGAAGGCATTCAGCGAGTCCAGGAGATCAACGTCACATACGACGACATTTCCGACACGAGCGTGCATGTGCAGCAGAGTGCTTACCAAACACACGCGAGATAGCATCTGGGCTCTCGCTCTCTCCTGGTCTTGGCGGAAAGGCTCACATTGGCGCCGTTTAATTCACGACCTTTTCTTTTGTCCATCTTCTTGTCATTATTCAAAGCTCTTGTATACCCAACCTTCAGATTTCAGCCGCACATCCAATGGTGTTTTTACCCTTTCAAGCAATATTTATTTTTATAACCAAAATGGAAAATGTCGAGTCATGGTAAGTACACACACTGCATGCCACCCGGCCAGGATCGTCTCTTCTTGCTACTCACGTACCAATATTGGGCGCACGAGCGCCCCAAGACACGATTGATAGCTGCGGTTGTTGAAAAAGATCAGGTCAGAGTGGACTATGCGTCGCGCGTTTTGAGCAGCAGACGTAGCGGAATGCGTTAGCGATCAGCACTCGGGCGCAGATGCACCTCCCTAACTCTTCTACCGATCGTCCGAGGACAGCGCAGTCCGGTCGTCGATCACCGTTGCGATCACCGCTCGCTTACGGACGACTGACTCTTGACTTCGTGCGAACGTGTATACTGCGCACCCGCGCGCCTTTTTTACTCGCTTCGCGGCTGCTTCGCGGCTGCTTTGCGGCGTAGGTACCCTTTGCTCCTTGCTGCATATGCGGGCCTGCTCGGCCCGTTCGGCTATGCGCGTTAGAACCTAAGTAGCGACCCATATGTGCGGCCTCCCACTAGGCATGGGAAGGCAGGCAGGCAGGATTCCAAATCACCAGAAGGGGGAGGGGTGGGAGATGTGACGCGGCGCGCGAGGGAAGCATTAAAGAGGGGATTACCTGATGCAGTACTACGGCGACAACTCCTGGTCGGCTTTGTAGCCGCCGCCGTCCGTCGCTCGCGAAAGCCGAAAACGGCCATGTCCGCAGGATGTGCTTGATGTCTGTCCATGGCCGAGGGACAAGAGAAACGCGGCTTGACGCGAGCAGGGGTGTGGAAACGGCGGTGCCATGTGGGAAGCTCATGCATGGCTCATGCTGTTGTGAAAGAGTGTGCTGCCGCGAGCGCGCCCCCCCCTTATCCTCAGGTCGTCCTGCAGGATCGATCATCGCGTGGCGAGAGGGTGGATGGGATTGACTCGTGCATCTAGGGGATGCCCGTTGTGCAGAACCACGGAGCGCTATAGATCCTCTGGTGCTGCCCTAACAAGTATAAGGCCGAAGGAATATTTGGGGAGCATAGGTACATAACAATTTCGCCGCCCTGCTATTGTGGAGCGGAGGAACTACTACGCACGCCTGCCAGCTGTCAAGCATTTTCCGGCCCCCAACTGGCGTGAGCTTGGTGCCGGGAAGGATTCGGCTTCCCAGCATCAACCAGCCCGCATCCACCCGGACGGCCTGGCTCAGCGTTCTGCTGTTGGCAGGGAAAACAGCTATGCTGCTGAAGCCGCGGGTCGACACGCCTGGGGATGATCGGCGGAGGAGTCGAAAGGTCGTGGCCGGGAGCAATCCTTGGGGCTTCGGGGTCGCCGTCGAGCCAGTCCGTCGTTCGACGCGCACACCGCCGAACAAGGCGGTGGAAAAGCCGGTGGAAAAAGCAAGATGCAGCATCGACTGATGAAATGACAAAGGGTGCATGACGACCGGGCCTCAAAGCGGCAGGGAAGCGGACTGCAGCTGCGGCAGCCTGAGGTTCTGGCCGCTTGGGTTGCAGGGGCCCCGGTCGCTCTATCCCGCCCTCTTGGCATCGGCACGGGATGCCTGCACATGAAACTCGAGGGGGGGGGCCCACCCGGGTTATGAAATGGGCATCGTGCGCGTCCCGAACGGGCGAACGCCTGCCAAGCCGGCGTATCAAACCGCCAGCTCCACCCTGCCCTGCCGACTACTGCATGGTCAGTCACACCCCGGCCCGCCGTCAGATTGTTTCTCGAGAAGCCGCAGCCGCGCGTGGGGATGCTCGCTTGCGCCAGGCCATCAGGCAAGAACGGCAGTGCATCTAGCCCGATCCAGCTGCGCGGTGGGGGCCCATTCCTACATGCAGCTCGCCCACCATCCGCGCCGCAACCTAGCCGAATGAGATGAAGATTAGAGATGATGCCTCAGCATCCGACAACCATCGCCGGCCTGTTCCTCTTTCGCCACGAGTAATGGGCCTGCAGAGCCACGCGTGCGTGGCGACTTCGCCGCTTCCCTCGCGCCGTGGTTTGGGTCTGGCATTATTGCCCGATATCTAATGACCTTCCCCGCCAGATTCTTCATACCTGCCGCCTGACTCTTCTTCTTCTCGGTTGCACTCTAGCAGACTTCTCTCCCTCCCTCTCTCTCTTTGCCAGCTCCCGGCCCAATCCATCAGTGTCTTGCTGAGCCCTTCAGTCACTTCAACCACAATGGGCGCGGATCCTGCTGTAGAGGCCATTGTCGGCCGTGGCCACACGAGTGCCATGAGCTATGCTGTATGCCCGCCCCTGGTGCCTTTTCTCCCCGCTCGTGCCGACCTGACTCTCGCAGACCATCGCCCTCGCCGGTCTTGGTGGCTTCATCTACGGATATGCCGCCAACATCCTGACGGGCACCCTGGCACAGCCAACCTTCCTGGCCAAGTTCCTGTCCACCCCGGATGCCATTGAGCGCACCAATGGCATGGTTGGAGGGTCAGTCCCCATTCGCTTCCCAGCACCATCAGCCGTGATGTCAATTGGACTGAAAGGACCAATTGGCTCGACCCGGCGATTGCACACTTGACGACGAGCAACGCTAACACCCCAGCCTGCAGTTTCTTCGGCGGCGCTCTCATCGGCGTCATCGTGCAAGCCCCCATCGCCAACAGGTTCGGCCGTCGGGCGGCCAACGGCGTGGCCGCGCTCCTCCTCATCTTCGCCAGCGCCCTGTCGGCGGGCTCGACCAACGTGGCCATGTTCCTCGCCGGCCGCACCATCTCGGGCTTCGGCGCCGCCATGTGCTTCGCCAACACGCCGACGTACACGGCCGAGCTGGCGACGCCGCACAACAGAGGCATGCTGGTCGGCTCGCAGGGCGTCTGCGTCGTGGGCTCGTACATCGTCTCGGCCCTGCTGGGCTTCGCCTTTTACTTTGTCGATGCGGTCAGTCCTTCGTCTCCTCCCCATTCCACACCCCATCCGGCCGTCACTGACTCTTCTCCAGGACTACGCCTGGCGGCTCAACTACATCGTCCTCACCGGCTTCTCCTGCATCTTCCTGGGCTCGCTCTTCCTGCTGCCCGAGTCGCCGCGCTGGCTCATCGAGCACGGGCGCGAGGACGAGGCGCGCGGCATCCTCGAGCGCCTGCACCGCAACCCCGCCGCGCCCGACGACGACTCGCTGGCCAAGGCCGAGTTCGTGCAGATCCGCGCGCAGATCGCGGCGGAGCGCAGCCTGCCCAGCAGCTACTGGTACATCCTGACCACGCCGAGCATGCTCAAGCGCGCCGTGTGCACCCTGCTCGTGTGGACCATGGGCCAGAGCACCGGCATCACCGTCATCGCCAACCTGATTGCGTGAGTGTCAACTGTCCCCCACCCCCATCCCACGATTGATTGTCTTCTCTCTCTCTCTCTTTTGATGAAATACGTGCTGATCCGAGACTGACCATGGCATCCAGCACCCTCATGGGCAACCTCGGCTTCGGCACCGTCATGCAGCTCGGGCTCGGGGTGGCGTGGGACGCGTGCGTGCTGGTGGGGTGCTTCGTCAACGTGCTGCTGATGGACCGGCTGGGGCGGGTGAAGCTGCTGGTGGTGGGCGGCTTCGGGTGCGTGGCGCTGCTCGTCATCGAAGGGGTGCTGCAAAAGTACTACCTGGCGACGACCAACGCGCCGGGCCTGAGCGCCGCCGTCGCCATGTACTTCATCTTCGGCGTGTGGTTCACCAGCACCATCGAGTGCACCGGCTACGTCTACGGCGCCGAGATCTGGCCCACCCACCTGCGCTCAAAGGGCGCCACCCTCAACTACATTGGCTTCTTCGGCCCCGCCCTCGCCTACACCTATCCCGCCACCACCGCCTTCGCCACCATCGGCTGGGAGTACTACATGGTCTTTGTCGCCATCACCGTGCCCTGCTGCATTGCCATTTACTTCATGCTGCCTGAGGTGAGTCCCTCCCCCCTTTCTCTCTTTCTCTTTCCCCTCGAGTTCACCCCTTCTGACGAATGTTGTCGAAACATCTAGACCACTGGCCTCACGCTCGAGGAAATCGGCCCGCTCTTCGGCGACGACGTGCAGGTCAAGTTCGAGGATGCGCTGCACGCCGATCTGGGCGAATCCTCGCGCACGCAGTCTGTCGAGATGACTGGAGACGAGAAGGGCGCGGCCCAGTGATTTTTCTTTCCCCTCTTTCCCTTTAGCCTGGAGGGCTGGGAGAACCCGTCATCGGGTGGTGTTGTGTATGTGGTGGTGGAGGACCTGAAAAACGCTTGAGAGAAAAAGAAGAGAGCGTCGGATTAGTGAGAGTGAGGCTTGTTGATGATACCATTCGAAGCGATAAAGTAGATAGATACGTCAGATTTAATGTCTATATGACCATTCGTTACCACCTTCTTGAGCATGAGACTTGTTTCGATGAAGTGATGTTGCTCATCCGACGTGTGCTGAAATCGCCGGGTACCCTTTCTGTTAATTCTCGCATGAAGCCGGCTCAGCAACAACAACAAAACGCCAACGAAGCGTGCACGCTTCGGTCTTTGAAGGGGAGAAAAGAAAAAAAAGCGAAGGAAAAAATCAGACAAAAAAAACAAAGGAGGAACCAAAACTTGTCTCCAAGCAACATCATTCATACAGTATTCTACATACACCTATACGCTACTCCGCATTCCCACGTACAAAGAAACTCCAAAAAAAATCTACCTGCTGCAAAAGGAAAAACACCATCTAAGCCACATCCACTCCCCCCCCCCTCCTCCCGCGCCTCCCTCCTCACAACCCCCTGGGCCTCGCAAACCTCGCCAACTCCTCATCCCGCAACAACCTCTCCATGCACGAGCTCTCCAAACAAACACAAACTTCAATCCCCTCCTCCTCCGCGCCGGGGCCCGTCTTCGGGCGGCGCGGATACATGAAGATATAACCATCAACCGTAGGACGGGGCCGGCGCAGGGCGCGGGGGAGGCCGAACCCGAAGTCGGCGCGGGCGTAGGCCGTCATGGAGCCCCAGCTGGTGCCGCAGACGTCCATGCCGAGGAAGCCGTCGACGCGGATGGCGATCCACGACTTGTGCGGCGTGCCGGCGAGCCAGTCGAGCGTGTCGGCGACCATTTGCGGGGCCGTGTAGTCTTTGATGGATTGGCGGACGGTGGCGGCGATGAGGGGGAGCGTGTTGGTGTTGTTGGTGCTGTTGTCGTCGCTGCCGGTGGCGATGAGGGTCGAGATGGGGACGCCCGGCTTGGGGAGGAGGAGCGCGTTGCCGAGGTAGTGGGGCGGCAGGGCGGGCGTGACGGCTTTGCGGATGCCGACCTGTGGTGTGGGTGTTAGTTTGGTGTTTCTCTCTCTCTCTCTTTTTATCTTTGTTGTCAAGGGGGAAAAGGACGTACGGCGTGCAGCAGGTGGCTCTCGCTCGACATGTCCGGCTTGAACATTTCCAGCCTCGAGCGGGTGAAGGCGCGCCACAGCACGGCCATGATGGAGTCGTAGGTGCTGACCCAGTCGCTGCCGTCGCCCGGCTGCTTGGTCGCCTCCTTCAGGGCGGCCAGGCCCGAGGTCGAGAAGTGCAGCATCACCTGCGACAGCGGCGGCATCTTGAAGTCGGCGGGCGGCGGCGCCGGCGGCTCCTTGACGTGGTCCAGAGACCGGATCTTCTTCTGCGTCGCCGCCATCCACTCGTCCGACGGCTTGGCCTGCGACATGAGCGGGGTGCGGTCCAGGCAGCTGCTGTCGAAGGCGGGCAGCGCCGACGAGGTGGCGGCGGCCTGCGTGTTGGCGGCCCATTGGGCGAGGAAGCCGTCGGTGCCGGGGCCTGCGGGGGAGGGGGAGCGCAAATGTCAGTTGGTGGTTCAGAAGGGGGGGGGGGGGGGGGGGGGCTTTTGTGGTGTCGGCGCGGCTCACCGTCGGAGCAGCAGTGGTGGACGGCGACGGCGACGATGACGCCGCCACGGATGTAGTTGACCTGGGCGACGAGGATGGGCGTCTCGTCTTCCTTGTCCTCGCCCAAGGGGGTGAAGGGCTGCTTCTGGGTGACGGCGACGGGCAGCAGCAGGTCGCCGTCCATCTTGCCGGCGGGGAAGTCCTCCCGGTCCAGCGACTCGAACGAGGGGAAGTCGTCGTTGTCGGACATGTCGTTGACTATGTACTCGACCGTCTTGCCCTTCTTCCGGATGATGCGGACCCTGCCATTGGTCGGGTCCGTCTCGAGCTCGCCGGCGAGCGAGCGGTACTGGCTGAGGGTGATCTCGAGGCCGGCCTTGAGGTTCTGGGCGAGCTTGCTCTTGTCGGCTGCGGCGTCGAGCTCGTAGACCAGCTGTGCTCTCGGTCAGCCCCTGGGAGAAAGCGGATTGAAGTGAGCAGGCGGGCTTACGGTCAGCAGGGTGTAGATCTTGGGCAGGGCATGATCGATTTCGCTGAGCTCGAAGCGCTCGACTTCGGGGTCGTTCTCGTAGCCGCGCGAGCGGACGTGGAAGACTTCTCTCTTGCCCATGGTGACTTGATGGTGTTCAGGAATCAAGTGACGGATTGCTGGCGGACTTCGCGCTGGGAGCTCCCCACCTTAAGCAAGCAGCTGGAGCTATGGTGGGGTCCGCGGCACAGGCGCACGCTCCCCCGGGCGCTGACACCCCCCTGGCGGCTCCGCCGCGTGGCCTTCGGGTCAGGCTCGTGGAAGGGTGGCATAACGGAGCGGCCAAGACTTGTGGGCGGGCTGGCGTGCACAAAAAACGGCGCGGGAGGCGGCACTAGCAGCTCCAAGCCTCCATGGGTGATCCCCAAACGGCTGTCCGTGCGGCGGCTGCCGATCGGGCTGGGGAGCGAGTCAGGCCCAGCACGGCCCAGCATGGCCAGGTCCTGCTGGCGACGAGGCCGCCTTTCACGCCGACCCACCTCCTCGGGCCCCAGACGAACTGACGAACCATCGCCAATGAGCCGCCCCGGAGCCCGTTCGTCGACTCTTGAAATTGCCTGCAGGGTGCTGCTGCGAGGCGAGACGGATTGTGGTACCTTGCAGCAACCTCTCACCTGCTGCTAAGCCGCTCGCGGCCTCGTCGCCGTGCCATGCTCCCGCCGGGGACACTGCTGCTGCTTGTGCCGCTCAGGTCAAACGATATCCACCGGCCCCGTACGCCAGTGGAGAAGGTGGGATGATTGCATTGCATCGCATGGCACGCACACGACACTCGACGCTCTCTTCTTTCCTTCCAACTTCTCATCATGCATCATCCTGGCATCCAGGGTCCTGTCATCCCAAGAGATCGACCTGCAGATTCGGGCCTTCGAGAATTCCTTCGTAGCTTTTGGCCTGCAGCGCGAGCGCCACGGCCTTGGGAAGGAATGGGATGGCCGTCCCGGGAAGGATTGCGCGCCCCCCTGCCGAGACGCCTCGCATCCCAAGCCTCACGTCTCTTGTGCCATGTCACCAAGCTCATACCCAGTAGACGACCTGTGCTATCCGGCCAATCAAACTCCGCTGTCCTCGTTGGTGTCGAGTCCCTCGACCGACAGCACGGCCAGGGAGATTGCCCGTCATCAAAGAGCACACGCCCGACTGTCGCAGACCATCCTCCAAGCTCCAACTCCACACGCCGCCACAGCGCCACGGCGCCAGCCAACCGCCACCGGTGAGCGGTCAGAAAGCGGGGTCCGTCGTCTGCATCCTCTGCGCCAGGGTCCCCACTAGGCGCTTTAGGCGCGGTGTTGCGCGACGGACCATTCCATCTACACCAAAACAACGACGAAATAACGATATACACATGGCATCTTCCTCCTGTTGCAGCTGGCCCCCCTCCCGCCGCCGCCGCCGCCGCCGTTCCTCCATCCCTTAGTGCCAGAAGCCACCGTTCCTCCGCCTTCTACCCTCCACTCCCCGTCTTCCACACCAACCCTTCTAGCGCCTTCCCACACCCCCTCCCCCTCCCCTTCTCTCGCTCCCATCGGATTGGAGATCAGCCACTGGAAGGAAGGATGAGGTGTGGTTGGTGGTGGTGGTCATGATGGAGCCGTGTCACCGCCACTCGGACGAGAAAGACCATGGTCGCAACGGCGTCGACGTTTATGTGGTAGCTGCGGGAAAAAGAAAAAAAAAAGGAGAGAGAGGCAAAAATCGGTCCAGAGAGCGGTAGGCCACACGGACGACGTTTGGTAATGAGACGTTTCCTGCAGTGGGGCTTTGTCTCGTCGCACTGACGAAGACGAGATGGTTGGCTGGATCTGGGCATGTGGTGTCTCGAACCTTCGAAGATCCTGTTGCGTTATCCATCTTGCCGCATTTCCTCAACCAAGTGATATGCGCCAGACGGCGTTCTGTCATTGGTCGTTGAGGAAGATACAGCAGTTACTTGTTCGACTTCAAACATGCGACATGTGCGAACCAAAGCTCTATGCCTTTACAGCACACGATTTAGCAGGAGTTGCGCTTAGCTCCGCAGCAATAAGTGTTGACGTAGTCGGGCTAGAACAGATCCCCGGCGGGGATTTTGCTACTGCGTGTAGTAAGGCTGATGATGATCATCAACAGAGAAAAAGAAAACACATGACATCGATGTATAAAGACATATTTGACTTATCTTCAACGATTTTCTGCTGCACTACGAATCCTCAGGTGGGGGCTTCACCTTCATCGTGACTGTCTCAAGGTCGTATCCCTTGGCGTTCCGGACGGCTAGCTGATACTCCCCATCGCCCACCAAGTCCTTGAGCACCAGCTCTCGCGTTCTCCCCAGACTCTCGATGGCGCCGATGCGATCTACAGTCCTTTGCAGGTGCTCCTTGAATCCAGGCTCTCTGCAAATCTCGCGAAAGGCGTTTTGCATGGGGACCGAGTCCGCCCGGACCATGGCGTTGGAGTCGATGGCAACAATGTTGATGTGGTCCAGTTGCTGCAGGAAGTCGGCGCGGGTCATGATTTCGCGCGCCTTGTGCACCTCCACCTGCGGCAGCCTTGTCGAGTCGGCCTTGCCGTCTTCCAGGTCCACCAAAGCCGACGCGAGAACCATGGCAGCGGCCTGCAAACAGACAGAGTCAGCAACCTTTGCTTTCTGAAAGCGGAACGACCAAACCTACGCAAAACTTCTGCTGGTCCATGACATCGTCGTCCATCTCCTCCCTGCACAACCGTATCAGTCTCTCAACGTGCCAAGTTCCTGCTCTGCCATCATGCTCCTTACCCGAGGATCCAGCACTGGTTCAACAGCCAAATCTTCTCTTTCCGGTTGATGGCCTCGCACATCTCCAGCATGTTATCCGCCCTCGCCACCTGGTTCAAGAACCGCAGCCTCCCGCCAACCCTGCTGTAGACCTCGTGCAGCACCGACGGCGCAACCTCCTCGTCCTTGGACCTGAACCGGAACCGCTTGAGCGCATCGACCGCCACCTCCCTCGGCACATCCGGGATGTTCAGCACCTGCATCCGCGTCGCCTGCTGGATCAGCCTCTCCGAGATCCAATAATCATCGCTGCTCAACACCAGCGTGACCAGCCCGCTCGCGCTCCACAGCTCCGCCCTCTGCTGCACCAACTCGAGCAAATCCCTGCCATCCTCGTCGTCCCGCAGCAGATGCACGCCGTTGACGACCAGCACCAGCGGGCGCTCGACGCCGCGCCCGTGCCGGCGCAGCGCCACCTTCTCCAGCTTGTCGAGCGCGCGCTCAATGTCCAGCAGCGCCGTCGTGTCGCGCGGGCCGCGGAACGAGAACAGGCTGCCGATGTAGTCCTCGTGGAACTCAAAGTCCAGCGCCTTGCCCAGCCGCACGCGGAAGATCTCCGGGTCGCCGTGCGCCTCGAGCAGCGCCACGCCCTCGCCGCCCGCCTTGCGCATCCCTTCCAGCAGCATCGACGTCTTGCCCGTGCCTTTTTCGCCCGTCAGCAGGTAGTAGTGGCCCCGCGCCCGCCCCGCCAGGATGTCGTCCAGCATGCGCTGCTCGTCGCGCTGGATCCACCACGCGGCTTCGGGGGGCTGCAGCAGCTTGTCGTCGTCGTCGCCGTTGATGGCGTTGGCGTTGGCGTTGGCGTTGGCGCCGCCGTCGCGGTCGCCGCCGTCGCGGCCGCGGCCGTTGGAGTGGCGCACGAGCGAGGCGAGCTCCAGCGACGAGAAGCCCGCGTCGAAGGCGTTTTCCATCTTGGAGAGGACCTGCGCTTTGTAGTAGCGCTGGTAGGCGAAGCCGACGCCGCCCAGGATGGCGACGGAGCCGAGCGTCGTGATGGTCGTTTCGAGGAGCTTGGACTTCCAGTCGCCGTCGCCGTCGCCGTTGCTCGATCCCTTGCTCTTGCCATGGTGCTGCTCCTCGTTCCAGTCTGCGCCGTACAGCGGGTGGCCCGGGTACAGGCGGTGGCGGGGGATGTGGCGCGGGGAGCGGAGGTAGCCTGTGTGTTGGGGTGCAAAGGGTGAGGGCTCAGTGGTGTTGTGGCTCAGGTGGTGGACTGGTTACCGTATCTGGCTGAGCGGCGGATCCCTGCCGGAGCCTTCATTGTCGTGTAATCTCGTCACGTCGATGATGGACCCTGCAGCTGCAGCCGTTGGAATACGTACGCGGTTGCAGCGGAGAAGGGCAGTCGGATGCGAGAAGGGCAGGCGCAAACGAGACGGAGATCAATTGGCTCAATCGAACGCAACGCCAGATGACGCAGGTCAGACAGATGCCGCTGCACAAAGTAGGAGTGTTCTGGGGGAACTGGAGATGGAAAACGCGTGCGGCCGGAGACGCGTCTAACGAGGTGCTTGAGTCAGTTTGGACACGTCAGTGCCGTCTTCACGTGATCATCCTCCTCAACTCTATCTGTTTCTTTTCTGGGACCACTTTCCAGCGACAAGTCTCTCTTCTACTTCAAAATGACAAGATCAACCCGATCAGTTACTAGTCCGGTTCAAACAGCCGTGGTGTTCAGGGTCCAAGCGTCCGGTGAGTTCTGCACATCACCACAGTGCATGCAGAAAGAAATTGACCTACGGCGATTCCTTGGTTCAGTTTGCCTGAAGAGCCTCAAGCAGCCTCTCTTTCCCGTCTCCGTTTCCTTTTCTTTCTTCCAATCCTGCAAAACGCCTTTCCACGAGCACTTCCAGGCCATGTGCTACTCAAACTCCCTTATTGACATTTGAATGAACCCCCTACACACACATCCGTGATCTTTCCAACCGGGCTCCCCGTGGCAGGCAGGTTCCGGTTCTAGTTAAAGCTCAGTGCCATCCTCGAAGTCAACCCTCAGGAATCTTTCAATAACAATCATCGCCCGGGTCGTACCACGTGCACCGTCCTTCAACCCTGTCAGAACAAGAAATCGTCCCCCCATGTCAGCAAAAAAAAAAAAAAAAAAAAGGGACGTCGGTCTCTCCCCAACGCATGAGAAAGAAAGAAAGAAAGAAAGAAAGCAAAAAAAGCAAAGAACTCACCACTAAACTCCGCCGCCGCCTCACGCACCTCCGCCCACGTCCCCCTAGCCCGGCCGCCGCCTGCGCCGCCGCCAGCCTCTCCCCCTCCCCCTCCCTCTCCCTCTCCCTCTTCCCATTCCCCACCCCGGCCCGCATACCACTCCAACACCTCAATCGCCGCCACCAGCCAATCCGTCACCTCCTCCCTCTTCTTCTTCAGCTGCTCCGCCGACTCGTGTCCCCGTTCCAGCATGTCCATGACCAGCGGCGTGTGCTTGTACCCGCCCATCTCGAGCCGGTACCGCTGGAAGATGCGCAGCAGCTTCTCCTGCAGGTCCGTCGGCGGCGGGGGCGGGGTTCGCGTTGCGGCCGGACGATTCGATGCTGGCGCCGAGGAGGAGCCGGCGGAGCGTGGGGAAGTGGCCGAGGGCGAGGACGTAGAAGCGGTCGCGGGGGCGGCGGGCGAGGCGGGCGGTGCCGGTGGTTAGGGGGGTGGAGGTGGCGGTGTTGTTGTTGTTGTTGTCGTCGTCGTCGTCCTTGAAGGGGGGAGGAGAGGGTTCGGCGGTGCCGGTGCCGGTGGTGATGAGATGGATGAAGCGCATGATGGTCGGGCCGGCGGTGTGGGCGGGTGGGAGGGGCGGCCAGAGGTAGACGACGAGGGCTTGCACGTCGCGGAGGTAGAGGCGCGTGCCGTCGAGTGTGAGGGGATACTGGATGCTGCTGGCGAAGGGGACGGGAGCCGGAGCGGAGCCGGTCGTTGGGGTGGTGGTGGAGCGGGAGGACATGGTTGGTGCCCGGGGTTGTAGTCTTTGGGAGGGTTACGCTAATGATGGAGGGTTTTGTTTTCGGCGCGGGGAGGTTGCGCGGGTGTGGCATCCATCGGTCGCTTGCTGTTGTGTTGGAGAAGACGATGGAGATGCCCTCTGCGCGTGGGGCAGGTGTGAGGCAGCAGGTGCGATGAGCAGCTGCCGTGCGGTTCCAGCAGCTTCACTTCACTTCGAGTCGCAAAACAACATCAAAGCTCCCTTCCTCGAAGACCGGATCAAGTCCAGGCATTCAACGAAAGGAGAACTCGGGACCTTCCCTCATTGCTCTCCCGGGGAAAAAACTCTCGTGCACCAAGAGAAACCCCAACATGGGTCGTTGCTTGCCAAAGCCCCCATGTCTTTGTTACCCGCCCAAACGCTTTGACATCCCACAGGGGACCCCGAAGGGAGCATCCTGCAGGAAAAAGCAGAGAGGGAGGAGCTGTAAAGAAGAAGAGAAGAAAAGACTGAAAGCTGGAGGGAAGAGGGGTTTATATGGGACGAGGGGCGGTAGTGAAGGCATCCAGATCAGCTGGACATATTTCTACGCTAAGCCTAATATGGGTGGATTTGTTGGTCGTCGCTGCCAAAATCACTGTTCAACAATCACCACAGATTAACCCATGAATTATCACCACAAACCAAACACGATTCTGTGTACAGCGCTATCTAGAGGTGAGCCACGTACAATTTAGGCAAGCCCTTCCTTCACTGCGTAAGAGCGCAGAACCTGTCCGCTCGCCCATGCAACCACCAGCTCATCTACGCTTGTATAATCGGAAGTCCGGGTCTCGAAGACTCACCCCATTTCTGTCGACATACTTTATACAGGCTTTCCCCGAATCGCCATAGTAAAAGGCCTGGTCTGCACCATGTCCGTGATCCGGAAGACCTGCGTGCAAATGTCAAGTCTCGCTCGCTGCAGTCACTTGCGCCTCACTCACCAACGAGGTAAGTAGCATAACGAAGAATGTTCGTTTTCTCGCCCGTTTCGAAAGGCCTCCTCTCGTGCGAGCGGATGCCCATATACTCTCTTAGAACACGCTGTCGCGCCCTAAGCCTTTCTGCCTCAGTGACACTGGAATATGGCGGTGGTGGGATGACGGGTTTTGGCAAAGGGCGCCGGTCAAAAAACTTCCTCATCAGCCACGCTTTGTACGGGTTGGGATGCGGCCAGCCGTGACTTTGCGGTAAGCGGAGAACAGGGCATTCCACAAGCGCGAGCCGGTACAACCGCTTGTCGTATTCGATGAGGTCGATGAAATTCTCCAAATCCTCCATCTTGAGCGTATGTGTCTCGGTGAGGGACCTGTAGAGTATTCTGACGTCCTCATAAAATCTCTTGTAGCCAAAGTGTGTGGGGGAATACTGTTCTGGAGACTCGAATGGGGCCATTGCGTGTCGATCTTCCGTAGGAGCTTTTGCTGAGACTATCATGCATCGGTTTTCACAAAATTCTGTAGCTATTTGCAGCAAGGGCAGAGCGTGAATTTCATGATTCCAATCTCATTATTAGGCTTCTGCTAAATTGGATTGTTTGCTGTCATTTATTGACAACCGCTGCAAGTTGGACCGTTCCCGCAACCCGGCCTTTGATTGAAAGAGCACGAACAAAGAACACGATAATGCACAACGCAAAATCGCAACCACCCAACAAAATGAAGAACAGCAATCCCCCGCCTGCGAAGTTTCTAGACAAGAGAAACATTCCAGCCACGGCCGAAAACGGAACCAGGAAGGTTGCAAGAGCAGCCAACTCGCCTTCATGCTTCGCTTGATTATTGAAGAACATTGTCTCTTCGACAGAGGTCCGGACGCGTTGGAATCCAAAAAAAATAGCTATGCATGCTCAGATTGGCTCTGCACCTGTTCGCAAAGCCATCCTCAACATTGCACGTCACCTTCGGAGACGTAAGACTTTCCATGGAGTATATCCAAGCCCATTGAGCGGTCGGACTATACGATGGTGTCCCTGCTGACAGCCATTTGGGCTCTCACCAAACTTGACAGCTTCGTCGGCTTGCGGTGCATCGTCTTCGAGTTGCACCAGCCGCTTTAAGTAATCTTCCCAGTGGCGCCCGCCGTGGTATCTGCTTCGACGGAGCTCGGTGTTGAATGGTGACAGCATTGATCGAGAAGCGATGCCTCACTGCTGATCTTGGATCTGCTGTGACGCAGTGTGCAAGCTGCATGTAGGACGACATTGGGTCTGCGGCCCGTCGAGCCCTTCTTGTACAGCTGGTGGGATGTCGTTGCCAGCATCGCCAGGCGTCATGCCTACCCGAAGGACCTCTGTGTCCAAGAGTCTCCCGTACATGCTTTCTTCTTGGCCCTAGAAGGCAACAGCATGCCACGGCACAAGTATATCCAGATTCCGCCACCCAAGCTTACTACTCGTTTATTCAACCAAGAGTTTTGCCACGCGAGGCTCGTCGGGAGAGATCGGCTCCTTTGTGGAGGCTCGGGAGGTTCGAGGAGGCTGCCGGGGCCGCTGAGCAGCGAGGTAGAGAGGATGGGATTGCGCGCGCGCGCGGTCCGTGAGGCGCTCATGTGAGGTCGCGATGTCTTTGCCGTCACCCCGTGTCGCGACATAGAATGAGGTTGTTGAGAGGCATCACACGGATGAGACCAGCTCTATTTGAGGTGACTCATAGCCAGGGCCGGTCATCCAATAGCGCTGGCAGAATGAAGGACGGCATCTCGATAAGTCTAAAGATTTGTCGGGTCAGCTACGTCTCACGCGTGGTGTAGATGCTTTTCTTACCCAAGTCGCCGTCTGGCGGTCGGCGGGAGTGAAGGCAGACGTGGCGACGAAGGGTGTAGAGGCGAGGAGGAAGGCAGATGTAACGGCGGCAGCGATGGCGACAATGGTGGGTGGAAGTGTTCGAGGCGAAGTGAGCTTATGTCGTGGAGCTCGTGGAGAGTTTGCTCGACGCGTTGGCTATTGACGCGTTGGTCGTTGACGCGTTGGCCGTTGACGCGCAAAGGCCGACAGAGATGACAGGCGAGAGGTTGCAGTAGTGCGTAGCCATAAGCCAAGGCAGCGTGGTCAGGAAAGATGCTGCTGGTGCGGAAGTTGGGGTGAGTGTCACTGGTAGAGCGCAGACAATCAGTGCGCCAAAGTGAGGCGTTGAGTGACGCGGATCGTGGGCAAAGGCGCTCAGGACGGTCGGGGTGAGGTGGAAACATTGGCACATGAGGCTGGTGACGGGGAATATGAGATGGGAGTGAGTAAGCATTCGGGAGATGCGTGGCGGAGGTGGCGCGGGGGGTCAATTAATATGTTAGATCCGCGAAACTTTTACTATCAAAATCCACTGTGGTCAGACTGAACTGAAAACTCGTTTGAGTACACTGCGGGGGTCATATGTGGTCGCCAGGCGTTGCCCAATTTCCTAATCGGGTAACTGCACACTGGGAGAAGGTTTTTCAGCTGCCCATCTGTTGAAAAGACGGATGGTCGCCGGATCGCTACGGCTAGATCATAAACGGCGTAAAGTGAGCTTTCCTTTTTGCCCTTTTCCAGCTCGTTTCTCTCCCATTGCGACGAGCATCTGGACCATGGCCGTCGCATTTCCACTGCTTTTTTACGGCGGCCCCCGCTCTTTCGTGGCAGAAGTTCGGTGTCAGTAACTCACTCCCGAAGATCCCCCACGAGTAACCGGCAGCTTTATTTCCCAAATAGATGCTTCCCGCTCGTCCCTCCAAACATGGCCGTCTTGATCCCCCTCAGCCCACTGATCGGCACCCTCTCCTCCTTCGCCTTGACCTTGTCGTAGACGCTCGGCAGCGTCTCAGCCCTGTACTTCTTCCTCAACCCATCGTACCAGCCCTTGTCGTAGATCTGCCAGAACTCGTCCTCGGTGTAGTACGCGTTGGCGTACAGCCACTTGAACCCGCCCAGCCGCCTCACCTCGGCCTCCAGCTCGCGGTTCAGCCGGACGAACGGCTCCGCCTTGCGCGGGCCGGGCCCCCAGACGCCGACGTTCAGCAGAAACTGCGGACCGTCGCCGCCTTCCGCAGCAGCGCCGCCGCCGCCGCCCGATTCCGCGCCCGAGTCCGCCGGCGACGACGACGACGCCGCCGCCGCCGCGGGCCCCGACCCCTCCGCATTGACGATGATCTTCCCGCCGATCCTGGCGCGCAGGGGCACCGCCGCCGCGTTCTCGACGCGCAGCGGGCAGAGCCACAGCGGGTAGTTCCTGACCGCCCGGTCGACCCAGCCGATGAAGGCCTCGGCGGCGTCGAAGGGCAGGGCGAGGTCCTGGATGATGTACTGCTGGGTGAAGCCGCTGGCGTTGAGGGCGGCGTACATGCGGCGGGTGTGCATGAGGCGGTCGAGCACCAGGCGGGAGAGGCGGTCGAAGGGCGTGTGGAAGCGCCTGAAGGCGTAGCGGCCGGTCCAGAAGGCGCCGCGGTCGTAGCGGAAGAGGTAGTCGGCGAGCGGCACCGCTTCGACGTGGTTCGGTTTCCCCGGCTTGGTGACGGCGTCGGCGTGGAGGTAGAACCACTGGTCCCACGCGCGGGAGAAGCGCTGGGGCTTGATCGAAGGGGACGAGGGGCCGTCGGTCATCTTGCCGAGCATGATGGTGCCGCGCTTGAGCGAGAACATGATGCCGTCGATGTACTCGTGCTTTTCCTCGGCCATGGCGCGCTGCAGGGTTTGGACGGCAGACGGCACGCTGTCCACGGTTACGTACTCCAGCTCGACGAACTTCTGGGCGGGGATGAGCTGGATTTCAAACAGCGTCGTCACGCAAAGAGTGCCGTAGGTACCCGGGGCGCCATAGAAGAGATCCTCATTCTCGGTGGGCGATGCCTTGGCGATTTCCCCGGTGGGAAGGATGACATGACACCAATTGACGATGCGATCGAAGAAGCCCCATCTCCACGAAGAGCTCTCGCCAGCTACACCAGAGAAGCCGCCGCCAGTGGTGATGCCGGGGAACTCCATGACAACGGGAGGGATGAGGCCATACTTCAACGTCTCCTCGGCCAGAGCGTCCATGGGCACGTTGGGCTGCACAAGGGCGACCTGGCGGTGCCGGTCGACTTCCAGGACGTGGTTGAAACTGCTCATGTCGACCATCTTTTTTCTGTCAAACTGGACGATTCTGGTACTATTCGTGGAGCCATGGTAGATACGGAAAGGCTCCTTTCGCTTGTAGAAATCCTCGACCTGGGAAGCAATGGCCTTGACGGCGTCGTTGTGTTGGTCCATACTGGACATTATGAGCTACTGCTGTACATATGATAGACAAAGAACGCTGCACTGATCGGACCGAGCAGGAACGAGGCGGTCAGGGGGCGGAACAAGCAGTGTCTGGGGGTATCCGAACGTTCCGGTAGATGGCTGAGACACGAGACGGGTATCACTTGTAGCGTGGGCCAAACACGTGTGCGAGGAAGCGACTGTATTGCACCACAGTGACTGAAGCGACGTCGACGGATATCGGGCTCTTCTCAATGCCAATTACACTTTAGAAGTGAGGTGAGGTTCGGCCACACGATGGCGCGATGCAATCATCTCGTCCGGCCCGAAAATGTCCCGCCCGGACAGCCGTGGTGGCATGGAATCTACCCGGCGACATCTCCCTCATCCAAAAGCATGCCTACACGAACGTCCACACGACACGACGTTGCAAGACAATCCGCCTTTCAGTATCCACGTCACACACGAACAGACTCAAATGCATTGATTTAATCTCTTATCTGCATTACACGTCGTAGCTATTAGATGGTCGTTTACTTTAAAGTGTAGTAAAAGAAATAATATATATAGGAGCAGCGAGTCAAGCCCTCGTAATCCATCGCCTTAGTCTATCTAGTATTCCTCTCCTCTCTCTTGAAACGCCGTCGACGTCGAATCAACGTCATAAAACAATAGGGAAATATAACAACGATAAGATCAAGCGCCAACGCTATGCATAAAAAGAACACCCTATCCTAGGCGCACCGGCTATAAAACCCATAGCAACACCTCCCAAATACGAAGCGCCTTTCCCAATCCCTCACAAAAGGGAGGTGGGGAAAACCAAGTAACAAGAAACCAGCAGCCGCGGCTTCGTCTTCCGCCACGTCTCACAGTGGGCGTCGAGCGCCTGGGCAATCAGACGACAGCGCGGGCAATTTTCCCATCCGAGCGCTGAAAGGGAAAAAGCAGTAAAAAGGCTGTAGGGAGTCTCCCTCTCTCTTTCTCTCTCTCCTCCTCCTCTCCTACGGCATAACAAAATCCGTCACCCAGTCCAGCCACTGCTCCCACTCATTGGCCCCGCCCACGCTGACAATCTCCTGCTGCCGCCTCTGCCCATTCGCGCGGTGCCCCAGCAGCGCCGCCTGCTGCACGCTCAAGCCCGCAACGGCCGCGGCGTCGTCGCCGCCGCCGCCCACTCCGTCAGCCTGCCGCTGCTTCTGCATCTTCTTCAACTTCCACTCGCGCTCGGCCTGCACGGCGGCGCGGCGCACGACGGCCTCGACGTCCTCGTCGGCGTAGAGCGAGCACTTGTCGCAGCGGTCGCACGGGTTGTTGACGCCCGGGTTGGTGAGGCGGAAGTGGTTGCAGAAATGGTTGTAGCCTTCCTCGGCCGTGACGCGGCGGCGGCAGACGTAGCACATGGTGTAGCCGCACGGGCAGACGAGCTTGTTGCAGCCGCCGCTCTTGAGGAACGACATGTTGCACCGCGGGCACGTGCGCTTGACCGCGTTGGACACCGCGTTCTCCACGTGCGTCCGCAGCGACGCCAGCGCCGACTCGTGGCACACGTGCGGGTCGCGCCACGCCTTGTGGCACTCGAGGCACGACGCCCGCCCGCACGCTGGCGCTGCGCACGTGAAGCGGAGGCCGCGGCGGCGGCGGGCGACGCGCTGGTATGAGGCGCGGAGCGGGGAGAGCGGGTCGATGCGGAAGGGCGTGGGTAGGAGGAAGAAGTTGAGGAGGTAGTTGAGGAGGACGAAGAAGGGGAAGAGGGAGAGGAACTGGGAGAGGAGGTGGATGGGCTTGATGTACAAGTAGGGCCCGACGGAGAGGAACCAGAGGCCGAGGAGGCGGCTGGAGCACGGCCTCCAGGAGAGGAGCGGCGGCGTGACATCGTCCACCTCGGCGTAGGCGCAAAAGGGACATCTGATCAGAGGAAGGCCGGTCTTGCGCAGCGAGTCCGACACGACCCGCTCTTCGAACCTGCGGAAAGTGGTCTCGCCATCACGTTCTTCGGCGAGAGCGCGCTGGACGGAGTGTTGTGGGAGACATCCATGGCATTGGCCGTGGGACACAGGAGCGATGCAGTTCAGCGTCAGCTTGTCCGTGTCCACACTGCGAGCCCAGCCCTGTCCGAACAACGCCTCGTTCATAGAGAAACGAATGCAGCGGAAGCATATCCAGTGGTTGTTCTGGTCGCACGACGACATTTGCTCAAAAGCGCCGGGGGTGAAGCAGCACTCGCAGTCGTAAATTTCGTCGGCAGCCTCGGCTTGTTCCTCGTTGAGCTGCTCGGCAAGAGCTCGATCCTGGGCCATTCTCTCCTCATTCTGCTTGGCCAGCAGTGGGGCGATAAGTGAGTCGTACAACTCCTTGTTCAGCTCCGCGCTCTTGGTCAGCACCAGCCGCGGCACAAGAGCCCCACCAGTCCTCGGGTCCGGATTATGCCAGACAACGAGCGGGTGATCCTGGGCAGACGGCGGCTTCCGGCGGGTGAAGAAGCTGGTGACTGAGAACATCCACGACTTGGAAACGAGCTCTAGTAGGGTCGGGCGAGCTTGAGTGTAGGAATAGTTGCACTCGGCCAGCACGGCGCGGATGGCCGAGTGACTCAGGCCCTTGAACTCTTGATACAAAGCTCCCCGGACCGCCAGTTTGTACGACTCGCTCCGAAATCTCTCCTCCATGGGCAGCCGGGCGTCTTGGTCCGATGTGCGGCGGGCGAGCGGTGCGGCGGCGGTGGGGTCCTGGTCGAGCGGCTCGGCACGATGGCGGCCGCGCACCCAGCGGTCGGGCTGCCTGAGCATGGCTTCGGTGACGACCTCGACGCGGCTCTCCTCGGAGAAGCTGTTCAGCATCTCGCGAAAGACCTCGGGCTGGACGTCTGGGAAGACGGTGGTGAGGACATGGAGCTGGGCATTGAGCAAGCTTGTATCCGGGTCGTCGGGCTCGACGGCCGGATGGTTCGGGTCGAAGGCGGCGAGGGCAAGCGGGCTGAGGCTCTGGGTCCGGCGAGCCGTGGGCGTATCAGCAGGCTCAGGCCGGGGTTGGCGAGAGCGCAGGGATGCGCGAAAGGGGAGACCGGACAGCATGCTGCGGACAGAGCTGTGGGAGAGCAGTGTGGTAGGAGCGGGGGGCGGCCGGGTGGCTTTACATGTCGCATCTGCCCGGTGAGCGGACCAGGGAAGGCGCTGGTTGGAGGGCGGAGAGGCCGGTCGAGAGCGGGGGGGCTGAGTTCGCGGGTTGAGTGGTGGAGAATGTGCAGCCTCGGGAGCTGCACGTTGGTGGGGACACGCCAATCCAACGAGCTTGCGGGAGATCGTCGCAGGGCTGACCTGCAACACCAAGAAACCCTGCGAGCCACATTCGCCCGCGCTCTCCTGATCCCATCACATGGGCCGAATCCATCAGATGAGACGAGACAGGAAGAGCTGGTTCAACGCATTGTCCATGTCTCAACCCACAAAAGCGATAGCCGCTTCGTTACTGGTAGCCGGTTCGGTCATGCGCTCACAGCAATATATCCGGGTGGGCAGTGCGGGGTATGCGAAGCCACGGACGAGTCAACCAGTTTTCCGTGTTGCACTAGAAAAAGGTAAATTCATCTACACTAAGTCACTGCATTATTACCGCAGCCTCCAAAGACGAATCAGCCTCCTCCAGATGATCAAGCCGTAAAAGAGCTCCCAGTCACCGCAGCGCTACCAGCAACCCAAGTAGTAGTAGCAGCAGCCTCAACCCTCACCGGAGTCGCCAACGTCACATCCTCCCCCACAATCTTCGCAGCATTCGCGACTGCAGTAGCGCACCCACACACCTCCTTCACCCCCTCAGAAATCTCACTCCTCGGCGCGTTCCGCCCGCCGCACGCCTTGAGGATGCAACCCGTGAGGGCGAGGTTCCCTTTGGTCATGCGTTCCGGTTGGCGACAGGCGCACGCAAAATCCGATTCGACGGTGCAGCCGATGGCGGATTTGGCGGATACAACGCAGGACTGCGCGCAGGATGGAATTAAGGCCTGAGCCGAGGAGATGCATTGGTCTTGGGCAGAGACACCCGAGGGGTTGGCGGTGAGGAGGGTGAAAAGGAAGGTGAGGATGGTGTTGGTGGAGGGCTTCATTTTGGTTGGCGCTCGTTTGGTCGTGGTGGTGATGTTGGTGAGAGGACGATCCGCTGCAATGACGAGACTGGAGTGATAGTTGTGTGGATTGCCGATGGATGAAAAGAGACAGGAGTTTATATGCTGAGCTTCTCATCTGCTGATGAGGGAAAGGGGGCGACAGGCAACATCGTAGGTAGTACTTCCAGCTGGGAAAGCGTGATACGGCCGCGAGCGGTGTCACGTTCCTTGCGTTAATGATGGGGCCAAGGCTGTCAGTTATGCCCCATCGTCACTGACACAGCCACCCATCGTGTTTGAAACGACACGTACAGACGCTCCAAATGCAAAAAAAAAAAAAAAAAGGCAAGTAGGCAAGGCATAATCGATGGATCCTGAATGGCAGCTAAATCCAGAGAAGGCTTCATCTCAGCCTTGTACGATCAAAATGCATCTCGGAATGTTTTAACGTGTCTATTCCCTTTCAAAACTAGTTGTGTCCCTGACGGATCTGTCTCCTCTTCATGCCTCTGCACCTATTAATAAAGATGACAGACGGAAAAAAAAAAAGTGCGCATGACATAGGCCATGTGGTTGATCAATGACCTGATTTAATCGAACTTGGCAAAAGCCAGCTCGTATGCCAAACCAAGAGTCAACTTCGCATGCTGAAGCATGTGGTCGAAGTTCAGATACTCGATCTTGTCTTCAGTGGTGTGAATCTTCGAATCCGAGTACTTGAAATCACTCTCGATAACGAAAGCGGACGGATAGCCAGCCTTGCTAGCACTTGCGTGATCCGAGCAGGCGTATCCGCACTTGGTCAGGACGTAGGGAATGTCGCAGTAGGTGGTGATGACCTCCTTGATAAACTCGGTGAGGCCAGGGTCGACGAAGTCAGTGATGACGCCAACCGACTCGGGCTCGCCTGCGTCCAGCGTCTTCTGCACGTAGCCGGTCATGTCCTGTTGCAGCATCGCCTTCACATTCCGGCTGTTCTTCTCATACGACTGGAAAATTGCTTGTGATCCCAGGAGGCCGCCCTCCTCAGCCGAGTACCAGTGGAACTCGACCGTGTTCTCACCCTTGCCCGCGACAATGTCGTCAGAGGTAAGGAGTACCCTCAGAGCCTCGAGGATAGTCACGGTACCGGAACCATCTTCACACACGATTAGCACACGGTTGCCTACGGGATCAAGGTTGCCTACCGTCGTCTGCGCCAGGCGCCGCCAGGATGGACGGCAGGAACAGGTTGATGCTGTCCTGATGAGCGCCAATCACGACGGTCTTGTTGCTCTTTCCAGGAATGGTAGCAATGATGCTGCTCTGACCCCACGGGTGCTCAAACGGCTTCACCGTCGCACCATGATCGAGTGCGCCGGCGTCAGCCAGAGTCTGGTTCACCTGAGACAGGAGCCAGGCTGACGACTCGGCCCCATAGTGCGAGCGGTAGTAGCGCGTGTGGAACGACGTGAACTTTTCCAAATGCTTTCGCATGTTCTTCTTTTCCAACTGCTTGAGCAGCGGCTTGACCGTGTCATTGTAGGCGGTGGTGGGCGGGAACTTGACGGTCGCGGCGGTCTTTGTGATGGAGCCAAGGTCTTGGGTGTCGGTGATGTCGAAGAAGTTGATTCCTTGCTGGGCGGCTGTTAGCGAAGGCACGCGGCTGGATATACAAAGGGCTGACGCACCCTGCGCAGCGCCCACTTCTCGTCCTCGGAGATCCAGCGCGTGTCACCGGGGGCGAGCTCGATCAGGAACTCGGCGGGCTCGGCGGCTTCGTCGGACAGGTCGATGCTAGGCTGCTTGAGCGGGGCCTGGCCGTCGCGCAGGATGGACAGCGCGGAGGCGGCGGCAGCGAGGGATGAGATAATGGCGGCAGACTTCATGGTGGATGTTGGATGCAGAGAGCGGTGCCTGGGAGCTGGGCGCGAGCTGATAGCTGATACGGAGCTGGCTGGCCGGGGGCCCCGATGACGCCGTTCGCTCGGTGATTGCACCTCATCAGGCAGTCACGCGCCCCGCGTCAGGCTCGCTTCGCGCCCATGCGCGTCGCCCTTGCCTCCTGCATCTTCATCCTCCCAATGCCGTGACACCAACATAGCCTCGTTGGACCCTGACCATTGGACATGGCAACAAACTTCAATTGCCATTGCACTGGTTCCAGTACGACGCCATGTTTGCAACAATCGCCTCAGTAACCGAAAGCTCCATGTGGGAGAATCAATCCGCAATATCTACCGCAACAATCCTGCCCCGCATGCCCTCAGCAAGCCAGATCTCGATGAACCTTATCTTGCTTTCCGTCACATGCAGCTTTACCTTGGTGTTCTCCAACCGAGTTTCGAATGCTCCGTCAGATGTCCAACGCCATGAAGCCCAAAGCTGGAGTCTAGACTCAGAACTGGAAACTCGTGGTCGCAGGAGCGCATCTCGTGTGCGGCGAATCCAGTTTGAGGCATAAGAGGCTGAAGAGCTTGGACAGGTAAAGTCATGAAAGGGATTCGGTCCCCGCATACACGGTAACCAGAATCAAGCCCAAATGCTCATTACACCACAGTGATCAGTTATACGCCCGGGACGCAGGCCAAGACACTTCACCACATCTTCTGCTCACGACATACAGCTACTCTCTAAGCGCATCATCAAGCAGCCCCCGTATGACTTCATCATCGCCCGTCTCCTTCTCCCTCCCCTCCGCCACCAACGCCATCGCATCCCTCCCATCCGCATCCCGCCTCCTCGGATCCGCGCCCTTCTCCAACAAAATCTCCACCGCCAGCGACACGCCCGCCACGACAGCCAGATGCAGCGCCGTGCGCCTCTGCGTCCCGGCCCACTCATCGAGCTTGATGCCCGGCTGACTCGTCAGCAAATCCAGCATCTGCTCGTCGTCGGCCGCCAGCCCCGACGCCGAGCCCGCGCGCGACGCGCCGCCCGACCTCCACATCAGCGCCGCCGACAGCAGCGGCGTCATGCCCGACGCGTTGGCGGCGTTGACGTCGGCGCCCTTGTGCAGCAGCATCGCCGCCGCCATGGGGCTGCGCCGCCGCACCGCCAGGTGCAGCGGCGTGTCGCGCGTCGCCGGGATGCGGATGTTGACTCTAGTCCCGGCGCCGTCGTTGTATTCGGACAGCAGCAGCAGCGCCAGCGCGTCGAGCCGGTATTTCTCGAGCCCACGGCCGGTCGACGGCGATGGTTGCGCGGCAGAGCCTCCAGCGCCTCCGCCGCCGGCCTTGAAAATCTTCTCGAGCGCGCACTCGCCGTTGCGGTCTTTGATGTTGGGGTTGACGCCCGCAAACACCATGTCGTGCACCATGTTGACGTAGCCGTCTTTGGGCTTGTTCTCGATGGCCAGATGCAGTGGCGTCTTGTTGTAGTCGCCCCGCGCAGTGACGTGCACATCCACGTTGTACTCGAGCAGGAGCCGCACCACCTTGCTGTGCCGGGCACTAGCACCGCGGATGGCGTTGAGGAGCGGCCCGCACCGCGGTTTCGCCTTCGTGCCTGGGTTGCACTTTTGTTGGAGGAGCACGCGGACGGCGCCGGCGGAGCCGCGGGAGCAGTAACGTTCGAGCAGCCTGTTGGTGTGGTCTACCCACCGGTTGATGTTGTAACCCGCCAGAGCTTGCTTGGTGCGCGAAGTCATTTGGCTGGTTGCAATACTCTTGGCTTGCTGGCCGGCTTTTCGCGCCTCTTCCATGAAGAGTGTCGGTGATTCGGCCGGCTTGGGGACTCTCTTCGTTCGTTCTGGTTGCTGTGTGGCTTCTTTCGATGTGTCTTTAGTCTTCGAAGGCTGTGAGGCATGTTTCTTTCCCTTTCTGGGTGGTTTGCTGTTCGTTTTGGTTGACTTGGGCGAACTCGGGAGCAACGATGGAGGATTGTCAAGTGCCCTTGGATCACCCCCTTTTTTCGTATCGCTCGGGGTCTGCTCCCGTTGGTGTTGTTTCAACTCGATCTCGGTAACATCCTCGACGTTCTCTACCGTAGCTTGCTTGTTTGTACCATGATAATTCTTCTTTTGGTCGGCTGGGGCTTCATCATCTTCTTCAAAAGCTCTTGGGATCTCTTGAACTAATGAATCAACCCATCTGACCTCTTTTCTGATACCACGAGATTTCTTTGGTTCCTGCTCATGACTTGGGATTGTCACCAACGTCTCTGAGCCACCTGACTCATCTCCTGAGAAGATCGCATCCGAAATTCTGCTGGTGATAGACGGAGAACTCCTTCGATACTTTATTGTGGAAGGCGGTAGTGGAGGTGGAGATGGTAAGGTTCTGTCCGCGAACTTCTCACTTCCACGCTCGTCAGATGTCCAAGGTCCTCGGGGTTTCGAAGCATCGGCGATACTCTGACATCCATGGCCTGGTTCCGTGGGTGATTCTGCAGAATGGTCGTGTGGGGCGTCCGGAATGGCTTCTTGCTTTGGCCCTTCCTGATCAATGTCTGGTCGATAAAGCACGAACTGCTTGCCAGTGTCCATGTCCAGGCCCTTGCGATTGCTGCTTTCAAAAGCACCGATTACCCATCCATCCGAATGTTCCTCCTCTTCATAGTCATCGGAGTCATCCATCTGCAAATCCCAAGGTTCATGCTTGCTGAACCTCGAGAGATGAGGACCGGCAGGGTCTGTACCGGGGGTTTGCACGAGTGGCCGCAATTGAATCATCTCAAGTGAAGAGGAGCTACGTGAGGGTTCCAATGTTAGGTTCACTTCGCAACAGCTTCCCTCCGAGCTTGAAGAGTCTTCTTCGACGATGAATCCTTGAGCAACGTTTATTTTCTCCTTCGTGGTAGTGTCCTCTTCGTCTGAACTTCGATCATCTTCAATGAGATATCCAAGCCCAGAATCAACTCCAAGGTCTTCGTTTGGGGAATGTTCAGGCATTGGATTCGGCGTTGGCTCTTTCGTATATTTGCAGCCGGTGTTCATTGGCGGAGCGGTGGCGAATGAAGCTTCGGACTCATCCATACTTTCGGGGAGTGATTCCAGAGAGGGTCGCCGGTGCGCCGTTCTGTATACGCCTTCCCACGTAGACAAGGGAATGTCGTGCGCATCAACTGTGGCACTGGTCGAGTTGTTAATCCAGTTCTCGATTGATTGTGAGCATCTGGCATCTATCGGAACTGGAGGAAGCTCAGGCTCAAAAAGAGCGGCGGCCCGTGCTGATACTTCGGCAGCAGTAGCATGCTTCATCGTCTCGTTGAACCCTTCAGGATTCAAGGGCGTTTCAAAATCAAACGCTCTAGCTTCAAACTCGGGCCAGCAGTGTAGACAGCAGAATTGCCGGAACGACGGCGTCTGCTGGATCTCCACCATCAAGTTTTTCACAGTCAGTCTATTCTTTGGGTCGTCCTGTAGAAGGCTCTTTACCCATGTGATGGCCTCGTTGGCGGAATCAACGCGGGTGGACATTATCTTTGCCAGCCAGTCCAAGGCTGTTGGTAGATTTGCCCAAATTGCCTGCGGGTGTTCTTTGTTCTTAGCGTGTTTTTCCATGAACATCCGAAGACTTGAGAGGTCGTTCCCAAGCAAGACTGTGGTGATTTCAAGGAATACGACGCCCAACGACCACATGTCACTTGCTGTGTTCCTCCTGTTCCATCGAAAAATCTCTGGAGCAATGTAGTCCTTGGTGAAAGGTTTCAGGTCGTTCGTCGTGCTTCTGCCTGTCTGAGAAAAATCGGTTGCGGTGCCAAAGTCACTGAGGCAGACTTCACCCTGCGAAGTAACCAGAACATTACGTGTAGTGATGTCCGTGTGCTTGATGCTTCGGTCATGAAGGTAATCAATGGCGCTCGCAAGGCAGCCAAAGAAGGGCTGGACCTGCCTTCTTTTCTGATCATTGCGAGGGTCGCCGAGGAAAGTGAGGAATTCAAGAAGATCCCACTTCGCGACAGGCTGCATTAGGTAGGCGATGAAGCTGTTATCCGTATATGACCCAACATAGTTCACCAAATGGCGATGGGAGAGCTTCTTGAGGATTTGTACCTCCTTGATGAAATCATTCTGTCGTCTGAGGTTTATCGCCGAATCTCTCCGCCGCGGAACTCGTTTTCGTGCGAAGGTGTTGAAGCTGAGCTTGCTTTTCACCTCATCAACCTGGCTATGCATTAGTCCATGCCAGTCAGCTCAGAGACCTGAAAAGTAGCATTCTGCTTACCCAAATCCGCCTTGTCCGAGCACTTTGAGTGGCCAAAAATGTGCATCAGCGCTTCCCGGAATAAGTTGGTGCTCTCCTCCTTCAATCTCGAGCGAACGTGCTTCTGGGCTCAGAACATGATGCTGGAAGCTAAGGAAATCGTCTCTCAGCCTGTCACTGTTGAGGAATCCCGGCAGGGTACGGTTATCGAACGGGAGGTGGATATCAAAGTAGTTGCCATCCACAAATCGATCCAAATACTCCCAGTGGTTCCCGCCAGCGATGCTTCGTAGCACTGTGTATGTCCGCGGCCTGCACTGCCAGTTCCTGGGGTCTGGAAAGCTGGTGTCTCGGAAGATGTCGAGTTGGACGAGAAGACCTTCGATCCTCTGGAACTTCTCAGAAGTGAAAGGGGGCTGGCACAAATTCTCCAACGCTGCTTCAGCCTGGTCCACCGGAATAGGTGCCCGTGCCGGTTCTCTCCCGCCGGATTTCCCAGGAAGAAAGAGATGGAAGAAACTCATGATGAGTGCCAACTCGAACGAATGAGGTCGAGATGGGGATCGCGACCGCGAACAAGCGGACTCAATGAGGCCGCACTTTCAAGTTTTCCGCGAGGCGCCTGCATGAGGCTGAGAAGAGTATGCCGAGTTGCTTATGTACGTCATACGACCCGCCCATGCCTTGGGGGCGCAAACATCAGCTGCACAAACCCCGCACCTCAGCTGTCACCATATCAGCCTTGTGTGCACCTCGGACTAGCCGACCCGACGACGACAGCCTTCCTGATATCCAACTGCACATTTCTCCAGTCTCTACCATCAGTGACAGTTCGGGCAGAGGACAGGCATGGCTTCGGGTGTTGAGGGAGCCGCCGCCATTGCCGGTTTCATTTCCTTGGCCTTCGAAGCGTTTGAAGGATGCCTCGAGGCATACAAATTCGTCTACACGGCTCAGCACATTGGCAATGATGGCGACTCGGTGCGCTCAAAACTAGTCTGGGAGCGACATCGATTGCGGGAGTGGGGAGAGCGAACCGGCATTCAGACCAGCTCTCCGCAGGAAAAGCTCAATTGGAACCTTGTCGTTGCACTGTTAAATCAACAGAAAGCGCTAATGACTTCTGCGGAAGCTCTGGAGAAAAAGTACAAGCTGCGCGTTCCAGAGGAACTCATCAGTGTCAGCGACATGGAGGACGAGGCCTCAAACGAGAGTACATTTGAGAAGTTGCTTCAACGAATCAAACCGGACATCACCCAGCCCAGCAGCAAAATCATACAATCGCAAAACGGGACGCTCAAAAGGCTGAAGTGGGCCACCGTCGGGAAAAGCCAAGCTCTTCGCATTGTTGATGAAATAGAGGAGATTAACAACCGCCTGCATAACCTCCTGGACACGGCCGACCAGAAGCGGCTGCAGCTCGCCACCGAAGCCTTACTGAGGGACCTTGTCTCCAGGTCAACAAACTCAGCTGAACTCGAGTCAATCCAGCAGCTGCTCTGCCCAAAGCACTCATTCAACGATCGACAGATAGCAGCAGCCGCAGAGCTAAAGCAGATCATGGCCATCGTGGGCAAGAACAACGAAAACCACACTCTCGATGCGGCAATGCTAGTCAAGATGGGTTTGAAGCTCAAACTTCTCAGTGCGAAGAAGCTCAAGCCTTTGCTTCCTGCCTCGCGACTGGAGTGCTGTGGTATCGAACTGGGCAGATACCGCGACAAAGAGGTCCTCATCGAATGGAGAGCCACCGATGAAGAGACCTGGGACATCATGGAACCTCAAATGAGGGCCCTCGCTGTGCTTCTAGGGAAAATGGATGGCGGAGTCTTCCCTGTCCTTCCATGCCTGGGTCTTGTTTCCTGGAAGGAGCTCGATAGCTTTGCCCTGGTGTATGATCTATCTTCGGTCATCAAACGAAATGTTCCCGTCGAGCTGAAGTCCCTACATCAAATCATCTCCGAGCAGCCTCAGGCTTCGCTTAGCCGTCGTTTCGACATCGCCTTGGGCTTGGCTGAAGCAGTTCTTCAGTTTCACACCGCGGGATGGCTACATAAAGGCATCCGCTCGGAGAACATACTGTTCATCACGAATCCAGGTGTGTCATTGGAGCACTGTCTGGGCACAACTGCGTACCTCGTTGGGTTCGAGAACGCTCGGCCGGACACCGAAGATGGCCAGATGTTGACCCGCCAGCCGCTAATGGACTTACAGGCCGACTTGTACAGACATCCCTCGGCAAGAGGGGCGGATCGGCAATGCTTCAGAAAACCCTTTGATTTGTATTCGCTGGGCTGCGTTTTGTTGGAACTTGGTCTGTGGAAGAGGCTTGTGGATGTGCACTCCGGTAATCCGGATCTCGATGAACAGATACGGAGCGCGGAACGGGATGGGAAGATGCTGTCTCTACCCTCTCTTGTAGAGTTCGGATACGACACGGAGGAGGTGGCAAGGTTGTCACACACGGCAGGGCAAATTTTCGCCGAAGTAGTGGCTCGCTGTCTCACAGATGAGGAATCGGACAGCAAGGAAGCGGATAGCTCTTTGGAGACTCAGAGATCGATTGTAAATATGTTGCGTAGTTGCAATTGCTGATGGGAGACTCCTCAGTGTCCTGGTCGAGAGGGGCAGGCGTGGTGCATAGTATCCAGTAAACATATCACTTACACATAAGATGCGATTAACACCTCATCTCGATTTTAGGAAGGCTGCGGATTCGGCGTCCACAAGTGTAGAGGCAGAGTAGCTGTTGATTCATCATTGTGATACTACTAACTTGTTCAACCCGGCTTTTGCTTAGTCAAGAAACTGAGAGAGACACTCGAATCAAATCGGGTAGATCCACGACTTCCGTTGTGGTCTAGGGGCTAGGATTTGCCGCTCTCAGATACAGAGCACACCTCGCTATCAAGCGCCGGCAAGGCCCGGGTTCGATTCCCGGCGACGGAATAATCGGTTCTTTTTGCCCTCATTGAGCCCAGCGATTATCAAGACTTGATGCGTCTTTTTTGGGTGTTCTTAGAACCGGGGTGTGGAACCATTTGTGTGCCTGAGGCCTCGAACTGATGTGGGTCGTGGCGATCAACGAAACGCGGTGTGGCGGCACGTTGAAACACGCCTGTTTCGGGGAAGCCGTATGGAGCACCGACGTTGCGCCTCGAGGCGAGAGGAAGGCGCATCCGTGAGGGATGATGGACAGGAAGGGCCGAATTTGCGACGGTTGATCTGGAAAGATGTGAGAAAGGATTGGAGGCCTGTAAAGGATAGTCGGGCCCAGAACATCATTCAGAGGGAAGCGGGAGATGGACTATCATATTCAGACGTTTGATTGGATACGAGGTCTGTTCTCCAAGCCTCTATCTAACTGACTTTTTCCCGGCCTTGAATAAATGCCACCGTTTCCAGGTTCTGATTCTTCGTCCAACATGTAGCTTTCCGTTCATACGATCACTTAGCCCTTACACTCTTCTTCGCGATGACGACAGCAGGCGGGTGGCCTGGTCTGATCCGGTCGACGATCAGCCTGGCCAACGCGGCTGCAGCGGAGATGCTGCACGATCAGCGGCAACCCATTATGATCTCCCCTGCCCTTGTTGTATACGAAACATGAAACAAGACGGGAAATCTTGATTGGTGAACCTCGTGCTTCCGTGGCCGGTTACAGAGTGTATTCCTCGCACGTTTCTAAGGAACGCGTCCGCCGCTCTACATGGCGTATTCGCGGGAGTAGGCGAAGGAGGAGATATAATTAGCGTTCCACTGCAGGGGACGAGTCATTTTCCATGTGCGACTTCCTCTCCCTTTTCCCCTCATCCAGTTCTACACCTACGCAATGGTGCTGGCTAGCGGGGAAGAGACGACAGTAATCTAGAACGTCTAGATTGCGGCCCAAAGGAATCAAAGGTGCTACTCTGGAAACTTAGTCGATGACGTTAGACTCAGCGCGTTTTCTTTTCTCCACCTTCTCTCGCTTCCTTACGCCGTGGCGCGTTTGATGTACATGTAGCGCGGTCCTATGCCGTTCTAGGCAAAATAGGCCCGAGACACTTTGCCAGAACGCTCAATGGTCGTATCAGCGGCTGAGGTATCTCTACCTACTCTCGAGTCTCGACTATCTTGTTTGATACAGAACATCAAATCTTACCCGGTGTGTTTAGATGGCCCATACACATTGTCTCACTTTACATGCATCATTCTGATCAGGAAGAGGTGAAGCAGAAGTGGAAGAAAAAAAAGAATTTTGCAGGTGATGACCAATTACCACTGCGACTACTGACATTTCCTCTGATTTCCTAGCGCCTCTTCAATGCTCGGCTTAGCCGTCTCTCAATACATTTCAACATCCCTCCAATACTCATTCTTACTCCCGCATGATTTGAAGCAGAGAGAATCCGATCCTTTTTCTCTGCGCCCGTGAACAGAGCACAGCGGGTACACGACGGAAATCCGTTCACCATGAGTCGGCAAGGCCACAAAAAAAGAAAGGAGACGCAATATAAGGTCAACAATGAAAAACTGGGCATGCTGCAGGGGGGGAATTACGCCGCGAAACGCCTCGGACGACGATAAAGGAAAACGGGAGCACCGCATGTCAAATGACCAAGGAAACGAGGAGCGACAAAAGAACGTGAATGTACCAGCAAAGGAAATTGAGAAGGACCGAGAGACCGAAAAAAGCAAAAAAAAAAAAAAAAAACCGTTTCTTATCCCGGAAAAGCAGAAAATCAGGACGCCTGGAAGGAACGCCATACTGGCAAAGGTGGTAGGGATGGAGGAAAATTGACTTCGGTTCGTAGCCGAAACATAAATGTGAAGCCTCTTTTCTTCGTTGCCCTATCCAAGCAGAGGCTTCTTGTCCACCCAGCATCGTTGAAGTGAATATGCAATAAAAAGCAGTAAACAGGCGAGGGGAAACCAAAACAGAAAGTGATATCTTCAGTCGTGCGTCGTTAATCAGGAGGTATAGAAGAGAGAAGGAAATATGCAGCCCACCTAGTATGTCCGTTGTCAAATCAATTGGAGTCCAGCGTTTCCGGTGTAGCATGTGCTCCTTACCAGATTTCTTCTCCTACTCTTGCTCCATTCTGTCGTCTGTTCTTTCTCCCGGCACGGCACGTCTCCCCAGGAGAAGCGCGACCCTTGGACCCCGGTCTTCCGGCGCCCGCGCACGCAGGGAAACTCTAACCCTGGTATGCAGAGCCTCGATTCCCACGCTACTGGGCGGCACTGACCCACAACACAAGCTTGGGGCTTCGGGAAATCGCGTCTTCTAGTTGCTCGTCGTCTCCAATGCTGTAATATTGGCCGTCGGCCTCGTCTCTGTACTCGACCAGCAGCGCTTCATCAACCACCTCTTGCGGGCTCACGCCCTTCTCCAGCGCGCGTCGCTCTTGCAACTTCTTGTACAAGTCCCCAAAACGGAAGTACGCCGGCATCCTGATAATGACACAGTTGTCCTCTTCAAACCAGACCTTGATTTTGTGGGCGCCGACACCGGTTCCGGTGACGGTGCTGTTGCCGGCAGATGATGCTGACCCCTGCGTCATGCCACTGTTGTTCCGCTGCATTCCAGGATGTTGCTGGACCGGGTGCAAAGAATTAGCCTTGGAGGCCTGGCGCTGGTGGTTGTGATAGCTAGATTGCGATTGGCTGTGCGAGTGGTGGCTTTGCTGCAGGTTCCCCGTGGAAGACTGTCTCGAAGCGCCACCAGACGGATCTGTTGATTGCTGAGACGCGCCAGACAGCCTGTATCCATCCGCGCTGATGTTGGGGTCGATTTCGTAGTCATTCTCCTTGGGCTTGAAGAATTCGCAGACGAGCTCCGAGCGGGTGATATGAGGCCCCAGTTTTAGCAGATTTACAATGTAATCATCAAGATTCGCGCGGCGACCGTTGGTAATATTGTCCGTGACGTAGGTGACCGGTCCAGGCATGTAAGGCAGAGTTCTCTCGACACCCTCGACCTGACCGGCCTCGAGCGGGAAGGCGTTGATGAGCTTGATCTGGAGGTCGTAGAAATCTTGGTAGAGACGAGAGAGTTCCCAGTAAGACCCATCCTCCATCTGACACTCGACGATGAACCAGAAGATGTCGTTTGCGAAACAGTACCGGGGCACGCTTGCGTTGATTGGCGCAAGCGATCGGGCTTCGGCCTGGTTGGACTGGCGGTAGCCGCCGTTGTTGGCGGCAACGCTTCCTGCGCGCGAGTGGGACTGTTTGCGCTGATCACTATTCAAGCTCGCGTGGACTGGAAACTCGTTCGGACTTACCGTTGCGTATCCGTTCTGGCCGTTCCGACTCTGCACGCTCATGCGCTCCACGCCCTGCTGCAGCGTCTGCTGCGAGTTGGACTCCAGCTTGCCCAGCGGAATACTGCCGTTCTTGTACTCGGCTGCCATCTTCTTCCACTCCTCCACCCGCGGCACGCCGGCGGCGCGCACGGCCTCGTGGGGATCGGGAACGGCCTTGCCGGTGGACATGTCGCGGATCTCGATGAAGGAGACAGGAATCAGGCCGGGGCCACCCAGGCGGGTGATTGGCTTGGCGACAAACCACTCCGGGTTCGACTGGGCAATGACGATGATAGCCTCGCCCTCCTTGGCCTCCAGCTCGTCAGGGCGCTCGGCCTTGAAGTCGTAAATGACGACGCCGTAGACCATGGCACCGGTGCCGCCGGCGGCGCCCTTCATCGACGACTTGCTCATCCTCGCAGGCTTGGGAAAGAGGTCGTGCTCCGAGGAGGTTTTCTCGGCGTAGCCGCTGTCGTGGCCGGCGCTGTGTAGATTGGCGAGATCGGCGTGGGAAACGGAGCTGCCACTGTCTCGCACAGTCTTGCCGACGGTATCAAAGTACTTGACAGGTACCAGTCCTCGCGAGCCGTGCAGCGGGTTGCATGCCTCGTACCAGTCGGGGTCGTTCTCGCGGCCGACGACGTGCAGGAAGTCGCCTTGGGTGAAGCTGAGGTAGTGTTCGCTGTCGGGGGCACTGTAGTCGTAAAGGGCTTTAATAACCTGCGCAAACGCTGTGTGTTAGCGAGAGTGGCAATTTCGGCGATATGACTGCGCGGGCACAAGGACGCTCGTAAGGCTGGCCGGCGGGCGCGCGGTGACGCGGAGGGCGGGGCGTTGCGTCGCTGGGCAGCAGCGCGGTCGGGGGTGCTAGGCAGCACGACGCACCTTCTTGGGCGGCACGATGGCTATGGCATCCTTGGGTGGGATGGAGATGTGGTGTGGTTTCGAGTCGGCCTTGTCGCTCTTGAGCGATCTCCGGAACTAGGACGGCGGCATGTCAGCGCAGCGTTCGCGGGACTCTGCGGGCAGGGTCCACCGGCTGGGCCACGGGGCGCGCTGGGGCTGGGCCGAGGGGCTCACCTTGACCATTTCGAACGTCTGGAGCTGCTCGGCGCGGCGCGGCGAGAGACGGGGAGCGTTTGCTCGAGGGCTGCTGTTTGGTGGGGAGCAGGCAGGTTTTGGTACGGGCAGGTGTTGTCACAGGCAGGCAATCGCTTTAGCGCGCCCTGGCCGGAGCTTGGTCGCGATCGGTGCTTTGCTGGTCAGGCGCAGGCGAATGCTTGGGGAGGCGAGCAGAGGGCGGGCGCGCAGGCGAGCAGAGGGCGGCTCGCAAGCAGGAGGGCGACAGGCTGCGGTGCGTCGGGCTGGAATGATGGCTTGCACGTCAGGACGTCGTGGGAGACCCTGGCCCAAAGCGCCTTTCCTCGTGGCAGCGCGCCACCACAGCGAACAACGAGATTGCACGCCGGCTCCGCTGCGCTGCCAGGCGCGTAATAACCTGAGACTGCGCGCCCAAGGCGTCAGCGCGCGCGGCGGGGAGGCGCCAGGGTCCCGGATGCGCTCGTCTGTGCGCCGCGATGCAGCAGTTGGCGATCGCGTTCCTAGGACTCCCACGCCGTCGGGCTTGACAGCGCCTGCCAGCGCGACACAATCAGCCTTACCGCGAACCAGTGCTAATGAGCGCCATGCCAGGCGACACGTCAATTCCGCTACATATGTGCAAATCAAATCCCCAGACGCCCGCACCCATCCCCATGCCGCCGCGCCCGCTGTACCTGCGCCGCCCGCCTGTAAGCCAAGGGCAGCGCTCGCCGCCTGCTGCGGCGCCGGATGTCGGGAGCGCTGCACTACTCAGCACCACGGCCTGGGCAGCCCCATCGCTGAAACCACCACCCAAAAGCCCGTACAGCCCATCAACTCCAGACTCCCGCCGACGACGCCTCCATTTGTCATTCCGCATGCCTTCCAGCCCGCATGACGCTTGCCAACGGCTGTGCAGCCTCCCGCCCGGACAAAGCTCCTGCACGTCGCATTGACGCACCGACAGGCATAGCCACGTTCGCAACGCCCGGGCCTTGTTCCGGACAAAGGCTGCCGTTGCCGATCCTTCCAGCGTTGGGCGCCACACCCTCGCCAGTCGCATCACGCCCCGACCCGAACCGGCACCCCTGCTCTGGCCCGCCATCGCCGCCAAAGTGCCCCCTGCCATCGCCAGAAAGCCGAAACTTGAAACTTTCGTCAGATGCCAAAGACCTCGGCCCTCGCGAAAAGAAAGGTCGTAGACGATGCGCGACGCCAAGAGGTTGGAAGCGCCGTGGCGACCTGGGACGTGGAACTCGGGAAAAAGGTAGATGGAATGATAGAGAACAAAAAGAAGTAAAAATGCAAGTTGCCGTTAGGCGCCCCCGGAGGAGGCTTCGACGCGCGGTGCATGCACGCGAATGCGATGAGTAAAAAGCGTGTGACCGCTCGCATTCTGGGGAGACACTACAAGGCCGCCGGAGGCTCCGAAGCCACTGTTGCGAACACTCGGCGCATGGGCTGCGCGAGCACGGCAGGAGGTGCGAGTATCGTACCGGTCTAGTGCGGCATTTCATATTTGGCCCTTGATGTCGACCCGTCGGAAAGCTCCCGCTTTCAGCTGTTCGAAGAGTGCCGCCGACTGGGGTTGCGTATGGAAAATCACACTACCGTCATCTTTCTGCTCCAAGAACTGTTGAGCGCCATGGTCACAAAGATACTGCACGCAATCTTGGTAAGACTCGAATCCAAGCTCGTCCGTGAGGAACTTGATGTTGATGTTGGGCTTGTACCTGCGGGCACGTTAACATGTGCCATCCAAACAGCGGGAGGAGCAAAGGGACTCACGCTTTGCATATGTTAGCCAGGGCGGCTAGTCGCTCGCGCACAATGAACATGTCCATCAAGTACGCCCCCATGTTTGGAGTATCAAGGTACAATCTGAAAAACTTATGGTAGTTGCCAAGGGCCAGAGCGGAGCGGACGTCCAGGGCGTGCTTGACCGCTGGTTGTGTTTTGTCTGTGGGGGTTAGATCGGCCAGCACCTCGTTCATATCGGTTCGGTTTTGCGTATAGATAAAATAGAGAATGCGGTATGCCAGAAACTCGGCCGGATGTCCTCCGAGCTTCTGCGAATACAGTGCACGCAACTGCGTCTGGCACTGATTATACTCACCCAAATCCCCCTTCTCCAACGCGATACGGGCGTGAATCTCATACACTGTCACGGTAAACTCGTTCTTGATGTGTTGCACGGTCAGGTCCTGGCGAAGCGACTTGAACTGGTCGCAAATGTACGCGTAGTTCCCTTCCTTCTTCCACTTTTGCTTGAGGTGTTCCAGCGTCTTCTCCAGGATTTGCGGTGGACGGACGGCCTCCGGTTTCGGTGCTGATGTAAGACGAAGGTACCGTTTCTCCAGATCCTGGCAGGTGCCGACCACGGGTCCGTCGTTGGCGTCCGCGGGCGAGTCATCGCGGGAGGTGTTCCAGGGCCGAGGAGAGCTTTTGCCGCTGTAGAAGCGTTGCTGACGCTTCTCGATCTTGTCGGCGTCGTTGTCGTACTTACTGAGCCCCTTATCGCGGAGTCCTTTGGGGGTGATATGGTTCTTGTCCATTCGGTCTGCCAGGCTCCGCACTACGCCGGGCGAGGTTGGGGGGTCGCTGCGGTCATCGAGTCTTCTCTTGTTAGTTCTCCGCCATGGTGGAAGTGAGTTATCGTCAGCATCGTGGTTCGCATCGGGAGACTTGCGCTTCTTCGGAAAAGCGCCATTTGCATCCGCCATGTTCTTTTCCGGGGTCGACTGATTCCTCCAAGGCGAGTTGGCTACGTTTGCGGCTGAGGTTCGCTGGGCGACGATGATCTCTTGGGGAAGGGGGTGCTTATCCCAATCGATTTCGTACAGCATGTTGGCCTCGGTGGCTTCGGTGATGACCCTCTTGAGTGTTTCTTCAATGTCTTTACGGCCAATGTTGGGGACGGCGGAGAGGTCGGCGAACGAGCGCTGAACGTATTCGCGGACGGCCGGTGGCCACTCCACTTTCTTCGGCGGTGCCGAGTTTGCTGCTATGTGGGGTTGGGATGGGGGTGTAGACACGGGCTCAGGTCGGGCAAAGGTACGACGAGCGGGAACGGCGGTGTAGGCAGGTGCTGGGGCTGGGGCGACGCGACGCGTGAGTAACGGGCGTTCTGTGTGGTGGTGAAGCGCGTCTGGCTTACGATTCATGGCCGCAGCGCCGGGCGGCTGGCGCCATGGCACGGAGGCAGACATGGCTTACGGCTGGAGTGGCGAGCAACGAAAGCAGAAGTAAGGGTAGGCAGGACGACGAGGAGCCGTGTGGTGGGCGAGAAAGGAGGCTGGAGGAAGGGATGCGGTCGTGAGGGATGTGAGGCGGTCGGTGGAATGCCGCCTTAAACGAGCAGTCGCTTACTGGCTTGGCAGATCGCTGGGGTCCAGTGTGCAAAGTGGCAGCACCCGCGAGCGGCGCTGCCTGACCACCCGGAGGCAGAGCGGCAACCTGCCATGGCACGTGAGGAGCCAATCAGCGCGATGACGGAACTACCCAAGCTGCCTACACCTGCGGGGCGCAAGCTGGGCCGTTGCTGCTGCTGCTGCTGCACCACGCCTGCACTCATGCGCTCGCTGAATGTTCATCCACCGCCTTGACCTCACCACTGCTCTGCGTCCTGAGCTCCTGCCGGACGAGGCGCTCTTGTTCGTGCAGGATGCCGTCGGCCTGTACGAAGGGTGAGTGCTGCTCCCAGCAGCTTCGCCAGTGCGCCGCGAAGCTGATGGCCGCGTCTGCAGCAAGTACAAAATACCCGACTACCAAGATGGCCACGCCTACTTGACCTCGCACCGTGTCTGCTATGTCGACAACAAAGAGCCGCGCAAATCCTCCGTCGCCGTCAGCCTGAAGGACGTCGAGCGCCCTGAGTTCTATGTATGCGCCCGAGCGTGGGGGTGCAAGCAAGCGTACTGATTCCGAACACAGGCTGGCTTCCTGAAGTCGTCGCCCAAGGTCACCGTTTATCCCAAGCCCAACAAGCGTCCAAACCTCGCGGCGACGCGCGGTCCAGTTCCCATTAGCGGGAGCAGCGCAGGATACAGTCCTGCCTCGACCCCGCCGCGCCACGGCAGCCCTCTACGTCCCTTACCGACTACACCCGCACCTCCTCCAAGCGCGTCCGCGACGTGGGTGTGCCCGATATGCTCGTTCTCCAATCCCGTGCCATCAAACTTCGATCCCGCTCTGGCAAACACCAATACGCCGCTGCCGCCGTGCTTGGCTTGCGGCTTGAAGCCTCCACTTGTGCACCTTATCAAAGCTGCTATCGCAGCGAACCGGCAGGTGCAAGCCGAGTTACCAGGCAGTCAAAGGGCATCTGAGTGTCCTTCCACACCAGCGAGTGCGCGGATTACTGGATCCTCTCCGAGCGCCGCTGCCTTTCAGTGTCCAAGATGCACGTTCCAAAACCATCCGTCGCTGTTGAGCTGTGAGATGTGCGGCGCTTCTCTCGTCAACGCCGTAAACAAGCGTACGGACATCAACCACTCTCCAATACACAGAAACGAATCGCCTGCACCTGTCCTCAGTGGCGCGCCTATCGGCGACGATATACCGGAATGCATCAAGTTTTCCTTTCGGGCTGGCGGAGGACCGATATTTTTCGAGAGGCTGAAGGGTGCTCTCCTACAAAGGAAATGGCTGTTGCAGAGTGCCCCGCCTATCCCTAGGCCGATCGAAAGTTCTACGCCATCACAAAGCCCAGGCGATCTGCCGATCAGAAACAAAGCGGTCGGGATCGGGGGTCTTGAGCGACGCGGAATTGAGCAGCGCCAGAACAACGAGATCATGATCGGCAGTGCATTTGAGGATCTCGAGGCTTTGATGACTTCAGCCAAAGAAATCATAGCTCTGGCGGAACAGTTTGCCAGCCAGGCGAATTTGAACGGGAACGGAAACTCGGAAGCGGACGCAGCTCTGGCTCAGTCGGCTTCTGCGTTGGGATTAGTCACAACAAAGGATATGCTGGGTTCGGGTTCGGACACACTCTATATCTCAGAGCTGTCGCGTAACTTGGCAGAGTTCTTGACGGATGACAGAAAAGGCATCCTAAAGCGTGAGGGTGGCATCATGAGCCTGGTGGACCTTTGGGCCGTCTTTAACCGAGCTCGAGGGGGTGTTGAGCTCGTCAGCCCCACAGACTTTGAGAAGGCGGCTCAGATGTGGGATAAGCTCAGGCTACCGATTCGTCTTCGACGCTTCAAGAGTGGACTACTTGTTGTGCAAGGTCGCGACCGGACCGATGAAAAGACGATAGCCAGTCTACTAAGCTGGCTTCAGGAGCTCCATACTGCTGCTCCGCCTGGAGAAGCCGGTTGGGACTGGGAAACGTACGGACGAGGGGTCACAGCGCAAGAAGCCGCGGAATGGTTTGGTTGGAGTGTAGGTGTGGCAACAGAGGAGCTCGAGATGGCTGAGGAGAAGGGCGTGCTGTGCCGAGAGCAAGGCCTGGACGGCATCAAGTTCTGGGAAAATTGGATCGTGAAGCTGCCGCGCGTGGAGGATATTGTGGTAGAAGAGTAGTGCAGCCACGCGCATTTATGGCGAGAATGCAGTTGTCACGTCCTGGAATGAGTTGAGCTGTAAAATATTCTGGCCTACCATGTCTGTTAATCTGAGCATGCAATTCATTCAGCCTCTTGGCTAGGTCGACAAAACCAAAAGTCGCTCATAGCCTTCAAGATCGACCTGAGGCTAGATCATTCCGCGGTGGTTCCTATCATCTAGACCGTTGTGAGCACCAAGGAGCTGTCTTGCCTAAACGGGCATTCCTCCTCGCGATCCGGTCCCTAGACAGTGACGGCACAGGCCGATATCGGCCGCTTAGACACGGGCGCGGGAACATGGTCCATGTGGCTTGGGAAGCATGGCAGCTTGTGATAGCACTCCCTTTACCAATGCAGCTGGCGCCTCTCGGGTCTGATCATCAGTCTTCCGTTCCATACGTCCAAGGTATTAAGTTGTAGCTCGCCCCTTGGAACTGTTGAATTTGGCCCCAAAATCCAGCAGACGCGACCATGAAAGAAGCCCAAGCGGGCGAGACACCCGATAGCTATCGCAGCCCGCCGCACCACCACCAGCCGCCGATGACGCCGGCGGCTGCAACAATGCGCGGAGCTGGGTCGCCAAGATACACAGCAGATGCGGATCACCAGCGGGTCGCCGCGTTATCCTCACGTCCCACTTCCGCCAGTTTCGATGCAAACGGCACGACAGACATGAAAACCACGGCGGCTCCTTCGTGGAATACCCAAGATTTGGGCTGGAGAATCGGCGCTGACTGCACGGCGGCAGCCAGCGCGGGCATCCTTGTCGCGCCCGTTGTGACGGCAATCGATCGGTACGTGCAAATCCGGGGTAGAAATCAGGCCACTTGAGTTCGCCTACCCATGTACCGCGCCGCAAGCCTCTCCCAAGCCCATGTACCAAGACGAACACCAACGCAACGAAGGCACCACTACTTCGTGCTTCAGCGCGTCAAACAGCTAATCCTCCCCTCACAGAGCTATAATCGAAAATGCCTCCGGCCGTTCCACCCTCCGCAACTCCCTCCTCGGCTCTCTCCGCACCCTCCTTGTGCGGCCGCACACCTACATCTTCTCGCGGCCCTTCGCCCTCATCTTCGCCCTCTACACAGGCACCTACCTGACCGCCAACACGCTCGACACAACCACGTCCGTCCTGCACTCCACGCCCGCCTCGTCCACCACCGCCGGCGCCCCCAAGTTCGTCGCCACCAGCAGCGCCAACCTCGCCCTCTGCCTGTACAAGGACAGCCGCTTCACGCGCATGTTCGGCCTGACGTCCGGCGCGCCGCGCCCCGTGCCCACGGCCACGTACGCGCTCTTCGCGCTGCGCGACTGCCTCACCGTCTTCGCGAGCTTCAACGTGCCGCCGCTGCTGGCGCCCGCGCTCGCCGCGCGCATCGACCGCACGACGGGCGCCCTGGGCGACGCGCTCCGCAGACACGTCGACGCCGCGAGCGCCGCCCAGTTCGCCGCCCCTGCCGCCGTGCAGGTCTTCAGCACCCCGCTGCACCTGCTCGGCCTCGACCTGTACAACCGCCCGCGCGGCTCGCCCGGCGTCGGCTTCGCCCAGCGCCTGGGAAAGGTCACGAGCAACTGGGGAACGAGCTGCTTGGCGCGCATGGCGAGGATTGTGCCGGCGTTTGGGTGCGGGGGCGTAGTGAATCTGAGGGTGCGGAGGGCGTTGATGGGTAAGCTCGAGTGAACGAGGGATGCGGTGCGTGACTGAGAATATGCGCGGGCCAACGTTACTTGCTATGGACGACAGTACGTCGATGTCTTTGGCTAAGGCAGGGAAAGGAATTACGACCAGGATGACAAAAGCATGGCGACCTTACCTGCATTGAGACCGACAGTATTGACAGCATGCACTGCACAGCACACGTTCAGAACTTTGCGGCATGAGCTACGACATTGACTGACGAATCTTGGGTACCGACTGCACCGGTCTATTTCGCGCTTTGTCTGTTGTTCTTTCGGGTTAGTGAAAGCATATACTTAGACTGGCGTTTAGGTGTTGTATTCGGGGTTCTTGAACAGCTTGCCTAAGTGGATGTAGTAGGATAACCACCGGCCAGGCCTCTATGGCTTTGAATAGTGGCGACCATAGATAACAATGCATCAAATTACAGTAATGGCAAAAGCGACATGGGACATGATATAAAGTGCTTTTAACAGGTCGAATTCATATGAGACGTTCGGAATAGGAAAGACGAGCTGAGGCCGTGGCCGATCAAAACCACCGCGTGACGACACACCAATGGTATCAGCATAAACTTTATGAGAGCCGGCTATTTTTATGCCGGGCCTCGATCCTGCGACCTCACTACGAGCTGCCCGGCATGCCATAGAGAGAGTAGATAGGCATCCGTTGCGTCATGAACTCCAGGCGAGGTCATGGAAAGAACTTTCTGATTACTCATAGGTTTTATACCTTAGTGCTCCAGCTGCCATGCCAGGATAGTATGTTCCTCCACTCTCATCACTGTTAGCCACCTCAGGTCGTCGCCCCATGCAATCCCTCTCGGGCCAGGTTATCAATGTGCACTGGTCCGTAGTCCAGTGGGCCAACCTTATCCATCAACACCCTCTCCGTTAACATCCACAGCGCCTCGCTCAAGTCCTCATTCCTCGCCAAGTCACTCGGCTCCTCAACCTTTCGGTCCGGCACGATATACACGCCCTGCATTCCTTCACGCGGCACATCCTCGCTCGTCGCCGCGAACAGCGCGGACCGGCATCCCCCGTCGATGGGATCCTTCATGAACGGCCGCACCACTGCCGCTCCCACTTTGCCAATGGTACCATACGCCTCAACGGCCTGGTCCGGCTGGTCCGTGTTCACCGCGCCTGGGTGCGTAGCGATGACCCACGGGCCGGTCGACATACCTTGGTTGCGGAAGCCGAGCTCATCCTTGGCAGCATGGCGGGCAAGCGCGCGTACGAAGAGGATCTGGGCGAGCTTGGTGCGGGCGTAGAGCTTGGTGGGGCCGATGTCGGTGTTCAGCTCTTCGAGCGTGGCAAACTTCATTGATGAGTCGGCCATCTTGTGCATCTCGGATGCTTGGAGGACGAGGCGGCTGTTGGGCGTGCGTTGGAGGAGTGGGAGGAGAACCATGGCGAGATGGAATTGAGAAATGTAGTTGACTTGCATGTGGGAGTCTTTATTCTGCTGTTAGTAATGGTGAGGAGAAAAGGAATTTTGCGGGAAAAGGCTTACCGATGCCGTCTTTGGTCTCGCTGTAGACGCCTACACCCACACCGGCATTGAGGATCAGACCGTCTAGTTTTTCCAAACTCGAGAGCTCTTTAGCAACAGTGTCGACACTCCTCAGGTCTTGGAGATTGCACTTCTTCCATTCGACTCTAGCGCTATCGCCGTATTTCTTCAGGCCCTCTTGGGCTTCTTCTGCGTGCTCCTCCTTGTTGGACAGGAGGTAAATCTTGGATGCGTTGTGCTGGAGGAGATGAGCAACGATTCCGTACCCAATACCTGCAGAGCCACCAGTGACAGCGTAGACCTAGTTCAGCTCGTAAGCGGCCAGCCTTTTGAGTTTTATTTGCGTCAGGAGATATGTGATCAGTTCGTTTGAGATGGGCTGGAATAGACAATTGAAATCATCGAAACCTCAACGCCCAATCCCTCCCTCGAAGAAGCCACGCATGATTTTCATCCGATCAATGGGAAAACGCATTGAGGAGCAGAGGCTGATATACCTTGCCACTAAGGTCAGGGATGTCCTTGTTGGGGTCAAACTTGTTGTTACCAAGAAGCGGCATGATGCTTTATTTCTGCGTGTTGGATGAAGAGGTATCCGATGTGTTCTCCACTAAGCATGGGAATCAATGCAACATATAACGAAGACATCCAATGCGTCCAGTAAAGGGCAACTGCACATGTGAGCGTCATGACCGTGCAATGATGTCAGCAGAAGCCAGCTGCTTGCCTCTTTGGGCGACTGTGAGGCACATCCATAGCGTGCCGGCTAAGTGAATTCCGGCCGGAGCTGCATCGTGTAACTAGCAGCAATGCTGGAGTAGTCATGCGTCATCGTGAAGCCATCGGTAGTTCCAGCGCTGTCGGACGAAAACTTCTCGACAAAGCGGACGCTGGTGGAGTACGTGTGCAGAGGAGCGGAAGGCGGAAACAGCCTGCGGGAAAGCAGGCCATTTTTCAGCCGCCCGCTGACGCTCACCGCCCACCGCACCGCCGCCCACCTTGCACTAGCTACCCCATCGCCAGCTCCGAAGACCGCAGCACCCACGTCTCAAGCAGTACAAAGCCCGCAAGCAATCTTTGGGGAGAAACCATATCCGCCCCTCGCCGTCGACCTCCTCTTTCCATCTCGATAAACCTGACTCGCCTCCAGCAGCCATGGTCGAATGGTACGAGCCGGACAGCTGGGTAACCAAGCTGTTCGACGCCAATCTGAGCACCTTCTTGCTCACCCTGGTCGTCGCATTCGGCCTGCCGTTATTGTTGCACCTGTACCTATACCGCCATAGAACACCCATCAACACCGCTACCTTCTTGCTGGTTGGGCCAAGCGGCGCCGGCAAGACGTCGCTGCTCACTGCTGTACGCAAATCCCTACCCCAAACCTCACCACCCAAGAGAAAAAGAAAAGAAAGAAAAAACCACTAGAGCCACACATCCATAGCAGCCAGCAGCATCGACTGACCTCCCCAACTCCCCACACAGCTCGAGACCGGCCGTCCCCTCTCCACCCACCCCTCGCAGACCTCGCACAGCAGCATCCTCGCCCTCCCCGAAGCCTTCACCCCCTTCAGCGCGCGCTACCGCAGCGCCAACGACCCCACCAACTCGCGTACGCGCCAGCTCTCCCTGACGGACACGCCGGGCCACGGCAAGCTGCGCGGCAACGCGCTGGCGGCGGCGCTCGCGACGTCCAAGAACCTGCGCGGCGTCGTGTACCTCGTCGACGCGGCGGCGCTGGCGGCGAGCCCGGCCGGCCTCGCCGACGCGGCCGAGTTCCTGCACGACGTGCTGCTCGCGCTGCAGAAGCGCTACACGGGCGCGAGGACCAGCAAGGCCACGCAGGCCACGCCCGTGCTCGTCGCCGCCAACAAGCTGGACCTCTTCACCGCGCTGCCGCCGCAGCTGGTGCGCGCCCAGCTCGAGCACGAGGTCGAGAAGGTGCGCGTCGCCCGCGCCAAGGGCATCCTCGACGTCGGCGTGAGCGAGGACAGCGCGGGCGAGGAGCACGAATGGCTCGGCCTAGGCGGCGAGAGCAAGTTTGAGTTCAAGCATATGGAGGAGATGAACGTGCCGGTCGAGGTTGTGGGAGGAAGCGTGAAGGGAGAGGAGGGTGAAGGTCCTGACGTCAAGGGCTGGTGGGAATGGATTGCCCACCAGATGTGAGAGGAACCTTTTTTTTTTTTTTTTGGCGAGGAATTCGGGCTGAATCGACAAAAAGGGGGTATGTAATATTGCATGATATCCCAATCTCCGAGTCGGAGAGGAAACGTGGTCATAGTAATGGAAGCTTGGGCGACATGAAGAGGCGAACGCCGGCACCTTTCTCAACTGATATCGTGTTTGATTATGTATGCGACGTAAAATTGATTCCCTACCGGAGTATTGGCAGTCTTATGATCTCCATGTACATCCTAATTCTTTGATGGCTGCCAGCCCCTAAAGCCCCCTTCCCCTTAGAATGTTTACTCCTCCGCAGCGACCTGGACTTCCCTAAGGCCCTCGACGACCAAGTCCTCGCCCTCGGCCCTCCTGTAGATGTCCTTGATGTCATCTGCAATGTAAAGTTAGCATTCGAGACGTCAAAGTAGCATTGATCGTTGCAAACTCACCCGTCGTAGTCTCGAAGTGGCTGGTGGCATCGTAGCTCTTCGAGATGAAGACGTTGTCGTTGGTGCCCTCCTCGGTGGGCTCGTACAGGGGAATGGGCGGGCCCATGAACTTCTCCTCAATCTTGCCCAGGCGCTCGAATCCGGGCTCGAGCTCGAGGTGGTTGTTGCTGTCAGACTCAGCAATGGTGCTGACGATGGCGATGTAGTAGCCCTTGGGGCAGACGTTGTGCGCCGAGGAAACAACAGCAATGTAGACATCTGAACTAAAGTTAGTAGTGCCTTGGCAGAGTCTAGATTTTCACGTACCGTTCTTGCGGCCAACCTGGCTCTGGGGAATGATGAGCTGGAGGGAGTCGGAGTCCTCAGTGCCGGGAATGGGGTGGTTGAGGATGCAAATAGCCTTCAGCAGATGGCCAGTCGGCTTGACCTTCTGGGGGAAGTAGCTGGGGTCGGCAAGGATCTTCTTGCACTTGGTGGTGAACTTCATGCCTTCACCGGGAGCGTCCCTCTCCTTCATGGTAGCCTTGATGCCAGAGACCTTGCCGCCCTCGTACAGGACCTCATCAACATCGGCGTTGAGCATGTAGGTACCACCGTAGATGGCGGACAGACGGGCAAAGCCCTGGGGAAGCTCGCCAAGACCGTAGAGCGGGTAGATGTAAGGCGACTTGCCGTAGCGGGCCATGGAGTTGACGTAGAGCCTGATGCGCTCAATGGTCTCATCGGCCTTGCCAACGGCGCCAATGTACTCGTCGGTCTGGTACAGAGCCATCGAGTGGCCAATGAAGTCGCGGGTGGAGTCCTCGAGACCGAACTTGTCATAGACATCCTTCATGGTGCAGGTGCCAATGCTCAGGCCTGGTTTGCGTTAGTTGCGCGGTTCCAGAGAGGAAGGAATGCGGGGCATGGCAACTTGCCCTTGTGGGTGCCGGAGTCCTCCTTCTTGTAGGTGCCGACCCACTCGAGGAAGCTGCGCGCACGCCTCTTCTCGAAGAGACCCATGAGCGGCGAGCGCAGAGCCTCGCCAGCGTCAGAGGGGACCTTGGCAACGGTGGCCTTGGGGCCCTTGCCCTGCTGGACGAAGCTGCCAGCAACCTGCTTGAACTCGAGGTATCGGGTAACATCGGTCGAGACGAGGATGTTGGTGAGCTCGCCGTTCGACATGAGCAGCTTGGGGACAAGGTCGATGTTCCAGTCGTTGGCGCGGCCGTACTTCTCCCACGGCTTCTCACCCTCCTTGTAGTTGCCGTACTTCTTGAACATCTGCTCGGCGTAAGTATTCAGCGGGCTCGCGGGGCGCGGGGTGCGGGCAACGTACCGCCTCGATGTTCAGAGAAGCAGCCTCACTGGCAGTTGTCAGTATGGTTTGATGCTGCACAGGGCTCAGGGATGCCAACTCACCCGCCATAGTGGTCGTTCCGGTCCATGTGCAGGACCTTCTTGCCCTTCACACTCAGGACACTGCTGACGATTAGCAGACGCTCAGGAACGGCATCTCAAAGTGGGCGTACCCGGACAGCACGCATTCCGTCAGGCCTGTACCTCCGTGTTAGCTGTCCATCTGACGGCGAGCTGCGGCGGGGTAAAGTGCATACCGGTGCCAAGGACGACGACATCATACTCGGGGGCGACTTCTTCCATGATGGGCTATGTTGTGTGAATTTGGGCTTAGGGAGGAGAAGAGAGGACTGGGTGTGCAAGATATAGGAGTCGGACTCAAGAGGGTGCGCCGGTGGTCGTGGGCGGTGAATGGTAATTGAGGGGGGGCGGCGAGCTTGAGCCACCGCTCGTGCTTGCTGCGCGGCCCGCCCGCGACGCCAAGATCCCTGAAAGCCGCCCGCACCATCAGCTCACAATCAACTAGACATGCCAGAACTGGTATTCTACAAATGATGTACACAGCTTCCCGCCGCGCCTCGCGCTTCCAGATGCGCTCGTAGCCCCGTGACCTTCGCGGGGTTGCTCGACGGATCGCCCTACGCCCCGCCCGCCTCCGTGCAGCACCGCTCCCAATTATGCCTCCGTCTGCGCTCTAGATCCAGCTCCGCCTTGCCGTTGTTTTCTCGCCGTGTTCCCTTTCGCATCCTTTGTCTCCTTCTCCGCATCCGCCTCCTCAATCTCGCTCTCAAATGCGTCCTTTCGTCCTCGGTCAGCACGCGATCCATTGAGTGCAGGGGCTACACGTACCTCAACAGCAGGGCTGTAAGCTGGTCCTCTGCCAGACAAGTTGACCTCCTCGTCGCTGGCTGCCACTTCCCGCGCGTTCTCCCAAGCATACCACCGCTCCGTCAGCGTGTGCTTGATGGCACGCATTGTAAGCTTGACCTGTGCCGGAGGCTTGTTAGTGAAGCCCATTTCGCCTGGGGAGATAGCATTGATCCCATTTTGGCAGTTTCCTGGTACGTGCAATATTGCAAAAATACGAGTGCCGTGCAAAGCTGGGGTGACCGTGCTTAGTGGCGTCCATTGCAATGTGACGTACCTCTTTATCTCGCGCCTCTGCCTCATACTCGCCATAGCCTGCGTTAATGCGCTTGCGCTCGAAGCCTTCCGTCGCCAGACGATTACGGTCCTTCACGCAGACCCACCAGAGACGGTGCAGGTCTTCCCACGACTTCTGCCGTAGTTCTTGCACTGTCCACGCGCGCCCTGCAAACGATCAGCCCTTGCCATTATCCCCGTGACAATCTGTATCTCGCACCGTGTCCGGCGTCCTCTTCGGGCGTTGAGAGGAGTTTTCTATCCCCGTTGAAGAATTGCCATAGCCCATGGTCTATATCGACATGCACCCGAGACCGTCGATCCGGGTTCAGCACTGGGACGGGGAGCTGGTCTTTCGAGACGGAAAGTGTCTGTCGCGGGCGGAGGCCGGTCCTCCTCAGAGCAGAGACACCACGGTTCTTGTTTCTATCGCCGCGGTGAACACATCGGCGCTGGATTAACGAGAGCTGCGACACGGACGTGTTTGACGCCGCGAGTGATGGCAGGAACGGTTCTGCGGCAGGCCGAGCATGTAGCGATATGCGGGCGACGGAGCGGACGTTCATGGTGGACGGCGCGCGCAGAACGGTTTCCGCTGCGGTTCAATTGGCCAGAGCGTTGGTTGAGAAGACGCAGTGCTGGTGGGAGATAGTAGATGATGAGCTGCGCGGAAAATCCGCAACTGCAACCGCCGGGCTGGCAAGTGCCGGGGCCTCGCAACAGAACGACCGCTGCGCCCAGCAACGCCAACGACAACGACGCCTCCGCACTCCGACGTCGCGCACATTACTCGAACACCGCTCCACGAACAACAACGCACAAACACTGTACCGCTGCGGGTCGCGTCATCCCGCAAGCATGAACCGGCCAGGTTTGTCCCCTCGACCGCTGCCCGACCCTCCCCGCCGCATTCCCTCGTCGTCCGCTTGTCGCAAAGCTCCTGGTGCGCCTACCACCGGGCCCTCACCATGCACGTCACCCCCGGAAGCTCTAAGGTCCTCCGGGCGGCTATGACCGAGCGTCTGGGCTTTCCACTTTGCCCTGCCTGTTAGCATAGGGTCTGTGACATGAGGATGGCAGACATCACATTGAAGCTCGGCGAATTCGATATCAAGAGCACGGATTGAGGCTGACGTAGCAAAACAATAGGAGCAGGGCCGCACCAATTACGCAACATGCCTGGTAGCATGTTTCAGCAGCAACAGACGGGCGCCGGTCGCGGTGCACCTTTACAGTCTGGCCGGCTGCAAGGCGCCAAGCTTGGTAGCAAACACACACTCTCTCCCAGATCGACGACTAATCCGAACTCCACGCAGGCAACGGATCTGGATGGGGTTTTAGTGGTCCTATGGGAGGCGCACCGGGCCTTGCGGCTGTTCAGTCGCGCAACCCACCCGGCATGTCGAGCTTTGCCCAGACTATAGGAGGTGGTTCCCAATCGCACACACCTCTGGATCCTTCGTATGTTCCTCTAAGCATCTATCTTCAAAAGAAATTGCGAATGTAGTGGAGAAGTCGACTAACGAAAAGACATCGGCTTGTTAGGGAGTTCCCCTCGCTCTCCGGAGCTCCTCAGACGCAACAACCGAACAGCCAAGCCCAGGCGATATGGTCCAACCCGAACATCAGGACGGCCCAGCACACACCGGTGCAACGCGCACAAGGTCAAGGCGCCACCCCTCAGCCTCCCTCCGCGCAAGCAAATCGTCCGCAGCCAGAGCACCAGCAGCGAACTCAGGACGAGCCCTCGTCGGCACATTCTCAGTATGGTGGCGCGATGGATGATTATCGCTTTGGTGGTCAGTCGGGTGTGGGTCAGCTGTCAGGAGCCACTCAGCAACAGCAGCAGGTGAATATTGAGGAGTTCCCGCCTCTGGGAGGAGGAGGAGGTGGTGGAGACTTGGGTCAAGACAGGCGGACTGGCATGATCCAGAATGCGGCATATGGAGGAGGCAGTCCATTTGGAAACAGCGTGCACCAAGGCCGCAACGGCATGGCCAGCCCTGTGGAGAGCCAGCAGGATTCCGTCAGCGAGAGGATAGGCGGGACTGTGCTGCGCGATGACAGGACTGCTGTGGGTAACCAGCTACCATGCCGCCGACGTGCATTCACTGACATTCAAGCAGGCGGAACGTAGGGCTAGAGAAGCCAGCACGACGTCATTTGGCAGCCAGCCTGTTCAGCCGCCGTCCAAATCGGGCTCCATCTCCCATCCTGAGCAGACACGGCTGTCCCAGATGAGCGAAATCGACCGGTTTGGACTTCCCGGTCTTCTCGCCATGATTCCTCCGGACAGCCAAGACCACTCCAGCCTTGCCGTGGGTCAAGACCTGACTGTCTTGGGTCTGGATCTGAACCGCCCTGACAACTCTCCTCTGTACCCAACCTTTGGCTCACCTTTCGCGGAAGCTGGTTCGCGTCCGGTCATCCCTGACTTCAGCCTACCCGCTGCCTACACTGTCACGAACGTCCCTCCGTTGCAATCGAAAATGCCAAGTTTTTCCGATGAGACTCTCTTCGCGATCTTCTACCAATACCCCAGGGATATCTTGCAAGAAGCTGCTGCACAGGAACTGTAAGTCGATGGAAATAGCTTAACGATAGATCGATGCTTCGATCGATGCTGAACGATGGCGTAGCTTCAATCGTGATTGGAGGTGGCACAAGGAGCTCCGGCAATGGATGATGAAGGACACCAGTTTCCCGCAGCCACAGCGCATTAGCGAGAAGTCGGAGCGGGGCTGTTACATCTTCTTCGATGTCAACAACTGGAGGAGAGAAAGGGTAAGCAATGCACTGATTCCCTGCGTGCTGTAAAACGTGCTAATAAGCGAATGTGCTTAAGCGGGAGCTCCTACTGCACTACGATCATCTCGATCAAAGACTTGGCACCACGCAGCCCGCAGCGGCCCTATAAGGCGCTTCTGCATCTTGCTGCATGTTCCGATGGCCCAATATTCTCCCCGGTAATATCGATTCCAGCGGACATGGCCAAGTGCGTCATAAAAGCTAGGACGAGCATCTGGGGCTTGCTTCGACGGGGTGAACATGGATTTGGTTCTTGCAACGGACCTGACAACTCAAACGACTGATGCACTAAAGATAATTGCAAAAATGGAGACTGGCTCTCGGGCTCAAGCGCGGTAGCAACCTGTTTGGTGTTTCCAGATCCTTGTGGATCGGCATCTCGAGTCATCGGACTACTTTCACCTGACCCTCATGCCAACCGATCTTGATGTGAATTCACGCCATGGATGACCACACAGAAGCGGTGTCCGTGAGGCGATCGAAGTTGACGCAGTTGCAGGAGCCCTGCAAGGAAAGACATCATAGTCACTATGATGCTGACTTTTCAGTCACCATGTGCTTGCCCTATGGATATATCTTATATGAGCGCACAACTGCCGTAATACTGCTTGAATTGAGATGTACATCTTACGCAAGAGGTGCGTGGAACGCGCAACCCACGGGGAAGAGCGTTTTGTTCGTTCATGGTCGGGTCAATGACACGCGCGAAGCCTGCGCATTCAGGCGGGCGAGGGGTGACACACAAGGATAATCAAAGATGAGTCGGTGTACCATGTACCATCCATTTCCCTGTCTTGCCTGCCCCCTCCCAAAAAGAAGCAAGCAAGGAATACGTAATAGGGGCCTGCATCGATGCTTTGCACCATGTTCTGGTGAAAATGCATACATGCCAAGGTAGTGCTTCCCGTGCATATTTGACGAAAGACGTGAGCTAATTGCATTTTTTTTCTTCTTTCCGGCTCTCTTTCCTGCGGCTGCATGTGAATTGCCGGTGTATTGGAGGTGCTTTCGTCCGGACGCACATGGCCCGCGGTGCAAGTAAGCATAATCATTTTGGTGGGGTGGGAGAGCGGTTTTTGGCGCCCCCCCAGATATGGCAGGTAGAGCGAAGTGTGCGTGGCCTTGGCGGAAACCGTTCTTCCCCATGCGACAGGGAGTCGTTTGGAGGGGAAGGGAAAATAAGAGGGGCAGCGGAGGTAAGGTGAGGGGCGGGCACGATGCACGATCGATGAAGTCAGAGAGGGTGGGCAACCATGGTGAGGGCACGGGACTCGGGAGGGCGGAGGTACTTCAGAAACGGCGGGCAGCAGGCGGGGGGAACGCAAGGCATCGGGCGAATCAGGGGCCGGCTGGGTGACGCTGCTCGCCGAGTGTAGCGCGTCTCCGGTGTACTTCGAGGCGCCACATGCACAAGGGCCTTGTGTCCAATGCACAGAGGCTGGGGGCAACAGTGGGTTGCAATTGAGTTGATCTTTGAGTGCCCCACGAGAGGTGCTACTCTCTCAATATTCCTGCGTGGAGAGTTACATGAAAGCAAATATACCCGGACGTATAAGGACTCAACTAGGCATGTAATCCTTCTACCCACTTGAACAGTCTCCGTGAGACAGATGTAAGAATGTCCGATGCTTTGCACTCGGCTGCGGGCGGGAGTGACAGCTTGTGACAGGGACGAACAATAATAATGGTGTGCGAGATCGAAGCTGCTTCCCGATTCGTGCTGCGCGCGGATCGTCGTCGGAGATTCGTCCGGCCGGTCAGCGCTTGTGATTAGGTAGCTGGAGCCTCCTCCCTCCTTCCTCCAATACACAGTGAACCCCTCCACCTTGGCGCATCTGCAATGACGCTGGCCGGCCGGCTGGCTGGCCACCCGAACTAACATCCCGTCGTCGTCTCGGTTTTGATCGGTGCAGTTCCGTGGAGTTGCTCGAATATGGCTATGTCGGGCTCTGCCCGATAGGAATGACGAAGCCCGCTAATGGTGACAGTTCCGCAAGCCCGGGAAGCTATCAGCCTCGATCAGAGACGGCCGAGCTATCGGAGACAGCCTAAGCATTCCCCACAGGTTCGCGAGCGTGACCTCACTGCCCGCCGCCCCATGTCAACACTGCAGCCCCTCTCGCCCCCGCACGCCTTCGTTGCCCTCCGGATGCATACGTCAACCGCGTCGGGTGTGTGTGGGAGATGTAAAAAAAAAGATGAGAACGCTTCAAGGGTATCAGTCATTACGGATTGACCACCGAGTTGATTTGCATCGACCGCGCACTGCTGCCCCCGGACGCGGAGCTGCTGGTGGATTCGGACCGCTGCGCCATCAGTCCAGCATCTCGCGATCCTGTTGCTGCGCCGACCCACTGGTTGGTCCCTGCTGCGCCATGGACCTCGACAGGAATGGCCTGCTTCCACTCTCGTTCAAACTCTATACCTAGGTTGCGGTCCATGCGATGTCGAAGCATCTGGCTGGGTTGGGTGAATGTCATTCTCTCGCACGCGTCAAGCATCTCTTCAGGGCCGTAGCCCGTGCGTCCGCCCATAAGCTGTCGGGCATTTTCCGGCAGCTCGACTCTCTGCTCGTCTGCGGTCTGGCAGAACATGAACTGGAGCGGACCGACATAAGCGAAGCCAGCAAGAGATTCGTGCGTGGCTTCCAAGGCGAATCGCACTGCCCGCTCCTGATCTCTGCCCGCCCGCAACAGCGTCTCGCAGATGTGGACGACACAGAATGCCAGAAGTGGATTTTGGTATCTGTGGGTATACAAGCTTCTGTACCGCTCCAGCAGCTGAAGGCCGTCCAGCGCGCTTTGGATCATGAGGCTAATCAGATATGTTCTTGTGGTCCCTGGGAGGTCGGCGAGCTCGAGTATTGGCCGGTAAAGTTGACAGAAGGCGACGTGGTAGTGGATACTATAGGCCAGTCAGCAAGCGTATTCCAACTACTGCAACGTAGCCACTTACTGAAGAGAGAGAACATGCGGCAGCGGGTGAGATAGCGTCACACCGTCGCTTCTAACCGCCAGCGGAAGTGGGAGTCTTCGCTTCCATTCGTAGAGCCGGCGGCATAGGGCGATCACAGAACGCGCCGTTATGGTGTCGTTACATCCGCAGTACACTCCGACCATATCGTGTATTATCTGTCCGAGTTTCGTCATGGCTTCCGCTGTTGCAATAGCCTGGCTCAGAACTTGTTGTGTTGTTTTGTCCTGGAAATGACGATACGGTTGCCATAATCCATCGTTTCTGAGGACGTCCGGACAACTGGATATTTGGGATGGGGAAAGCGCCGACGCAGGTTTCTGGTACGTTAAAGATGCCCAGAGCCTTCACCAAAGAATTAGCTGCTGCACACTGACCGATTTCAGAACATCGAACTTACGCGCACAGAGTATGGATGCCCCTTGCAGTTATTTCCAAGGCTGCTGGGGCGTAAGCGGCTCTATCCAATGCAGCAACACTGTCGGCTGCCAGGCGCAGGTGGGATGCCGCATTTCGTGCTTGATTGGAACCCAGTTCGACCAAAAAAAGGAGCGCGTACGTGGTCACGCATGTCAACGACCTCGGATCTTCTTTCGCAACCTCGGCCATACCCCTCTCGAAGAAGCGTTTCTGGAGGGCTCTGGACTGGGTTTCGTCGCCAGACAGATCGGTGTGGTAGTGGCAGCCCATGGCGCACATCATGTTGACCATAGCCGGTGAGCAATAATCGCGATCGCCGTCGCTGAAGCTTCTCATGAAGTAGTATTCGCTGAACAGCATGTGGATGGGATGCACCCAGGTGAAGAACAAGGCGATGAGATGGTCCGTCAGCTGGACGTTGGCGAAAGTCCATCGCGAGCGAGGGTCGCCATCTGGTGACTGCGAGCTAACATGGGTCCGCGCCGTCTCGTCGTAGTCTTGTGCGGCATCGGTGCCGCTGGTGTCAGAAGCCGGTGAAAAGCGATCAATATCGCGTACAGGAGAGCCACGGAGCCAGGCAACGAGCTCCTGGAAAGGCTGGCCAGCTCGCAGCCGTGCGATGGCCTCAGCGCCGCGCTCGTCGGTCCTCATTGCCTCGATGATGGCCCCGATCTGCCTGTTGCGCTCCTTGACCGATCCCTGGAGGTCTGCATTCTGCTGCTCGAGGCTCTTGATTCTGCGAACCATTTCCTCCTTGGCCGTCTTGACATGCACCTCATAATGGCATTGGTCCCCCACCTCACGCATCCGACACCTGGTGCATGGACCCGGCTCTTGTCCGTCGCACTAATGGGGGTGAGTCAATCACTGGCGGGCAAGGCGGAAGCGGCGGAGAAGGAGGAGGTTGATACCTTTGCTCTGGCTCTTTTGCAGTTGGTACACGCGTTCTGAGACACATGGGCTGGGGCGCGGCGCTTCCTCACCCTGGCGGGATTGGCGGAGTTCGGGTCATTGGTGCCGCCAGCCTCGCTGCTGGCCGCTGACGAGGGTTGGGTTTCTTCGGGGTGGACGTGGTCGGAGGAGGGGCGCAGTTCACGGAACGCGGCCATGTCAAAGATCGGGGCTGGCGGGGACGAGAGGGGCCGAAATCACAAGAGTTCCAAGACGATCGGAAGTGATTTTGGCGAGTGATTGGGAAGGATGCCCGGTTTGGAGGGGCTTCTGCTGACAGCGACTTATGGGGCAGCCGGCGGCGGGAGAGTTTCAGGATGTTCTTACGCCTTATATCAGCCGCAACGTGCACGCGGCGAGGGCCAGGGCCGGAATCTTGACCCAGACGCTCGAGCTAGCAAATGTGACGAAAGGTCGGGGGAGAGGAGGAATCTCCGCGGATTTCACGTGACGTTTCAAAGCGAGATGGCCCCGAGAGGCGGGACCTGGCCTGGCGGCCGAGGCAAAAGTCATTATATATGTAGGCGGCTGCGGACGGGCCGAGGCGAGCGAGCAAGAGCAGACCTGGGGAGCGATGATGGCGGGCGCTGGGCCGGCGGAGGTTTCTCACGGCCAACCAGTGCATCTCTCGGCACGGGCACGGGAGAAGCGTTTGTCGAGGCTTGGGCGGAGGGCAACGCGGCAGCCCCTGCGGCGGCATCCAGCCCTGGCAGCCACAGGCAGGTAGGCCGGCTGCTGCAGGCCGGCGGAGGAAGGCTGTCGCATTTCGGTGGCATCGCATCGCACGGGAGCTGTGAAGGGCAGGCAGTATCTCGATCGGGCGCGGGCAGTCTCCCCGCGCTTGGCCGCTAGCGACGGGTGTCAACTACCGCGCCCAGCCGGGCTCCACTGGCACCCACGCCGAACGGCCGGCACGCGCCCGCTCGAAAATCTCTGCACCGCCCATGTTCCCCTGATGAGGCTCTCGCGTGGCGACGTGCGCCATGGCGGACCGCACCGCGTCGCGCGGAGGTAGGGCGAGCGCTGCGATGGGCACGGAGGCGCGCCCGGCGGCTGTCGTTGGCGAGACAGTTGACGTCTGCATGCGTGCGCCTGGCCGAGCGCGGCCGGGGGGAGCGCACGCTGCCACTGGGCGAACAGGGCCCGCCAAGGTGCGCGACACCAGCCGTCAACGCCGCATGATGGCATTCTCATCCTCGCAGATGCTATTTTCGCCGACGTGCGCGCCCCCTGCGGAGCCTTTCTTCGCAGCACCACGCACCACGCACCGCGGCACCGCTAGCCAGCAGCCAGCGCCGCCCGCCCGCCCAGCGATTCCGCGGCCGGCGCGCTGAGGTGTCCGCCTTGTCCGCCTTATTCCCGCCGCCGCGCGGATCCCGGCGCGCCGCTGATGATCGGCCACACGCTGCCACACGCTGCCACACGCTGCCACACGCTGCCACACTGCGTCGGCTGCGAGCCACGCGCGGAGAGCATGCTCTCTCCCCGCCGCCCCGGCTCTCGGCGCTGCTAATGGCTAAGCTTACACGCCCCACCGTGGCCGGTCCTGAAGACTGCAACTGCCGTGCGACCCCAGGGCCCAAGTTGCGCCTCCTCCCTCCACCACGCAGCAAGGCAACCGCGCCCTTTCCACTTCGGTCGCGACACGTCCAGCCCGCCTGCACCTCACGCCATTCGCGCACGCGCCGTTGCCCATGGCTGCTTCCTCCGAATCCCGCGCCGCTACTCCGTACCTACACTCCCAGCCGTCTCCACTCTCCATCTCCCGCTGCACGCCCAGACGTGCCAGCGACAGGGAATCTGCCTGCCCCGGTCCGTGCACGGCCTCCTGAAGATATTGCATCACAACCCACCCATTGTCGCACACACCAACGCACCCAGACACCACCGCTGCCCCGGACGCCCTGCAGCCGCCGCCCCGTCCAATCAGCGCCTGGCGTCGACCATTGCTGCTTCACTCTTCGCCCAAACAACATGTGTGCCGCCTGCTGAAGCGCTGAGACTGAGCAGTCGCATTCTGCACTTTCAACGCATTTCACCTGCACCGCGCCAACTGAGATGACTCTATCCGCTCTACACGCGCGCTTGTGCTGCTGTGCTCCCACCCCTCCTTGCTGCACACATTGCGAGCATCTCAAAAACCGCCTCTCGTGTACCGCGAACCACCCCCGCCACACTGACCGCCACTTGGGGGACCTGTGCCGCGAAGAATGTTTCGCGAAGCAGCTAGATTCATTCTAGATCAACCAACGCCCTGTCGGACGCTGCTTCTTTACGGGCCTCTGATCTCAACGGTCCGCGCGGCTGCAGGACTAGAACCCGAGGATCGGTCTCTAGAACGCGGGATTTCGCCGTGTGGACGGGTCTGTTCCGGTGCTACTTCCTTTTTCCTTTCCTGCATTCTTTTTGGCTGGCTTTGGCGCAAGATCTAAGCCCTACCTCTCGACTTGTTTCCGCTCCGGGATAAGCTTATTAGATGAGCTGCAGCATTTAGCTCAGGATTCCAGTGCCATGGGTAACGGGTACGTATGAACGACCATGCATATCCTCAGTCCTGCGGAGATGGCACCACAACCACCGAGCGCTGAAAAGAAGGAATATGCCAGCCGCCCTCTGTCCACTGCGTGCAATCGCTCCACGTAGTACGGACCACACCACGGAAGCTCCCATGCGCACGAGTCTCGGACTTAACCGGTAGAAGCGCGCCAGAGGAGCGTGGTATGTGCGTCTCAGCTTGCGCACCCTGGTTTTCTGCACGCCATCTCTTTGACGTTTGCGCTACTGGGTGGATGAGGCTACAATGCCATCGAAAAATGTAGCGCCCGGAAGATCATGCAGGGTGCAGTCATTATGACATCGCCCGTCGTTCAGCCGCAAGCCACGCAGGAAGCATACCCTTGCTCTAAAAGGAAATCACAGAGTGTTGAGGGGCGGAGTACACGCACCCGTGGCTCTCGAGTCTCTTTCTCTTCCTTCCCGATTTCCTTGTCAGGCACCTCTTACGCGTAGTCCGCTGGGCGCCCCTTTCTTATTTCGCCTACGAGTCCACATGTGTGTCCCACCCAGGTTTTTCCTACCCAAGCTCCACAACAGACGCACCGGATTTCGCGGCGTTCTTCAGCTCCGGAGCAGCGCCTTCACCGTGCTGGATATGCCATCGGAGTGGCCGCTCACGCCCTTGGCCTGTGCTTTCAATGGATGATGTTATGGATGGACGCCTGATTGAACAGCGCTGCGCTGGGCCAATGAAGCACAGTCGGACTATGCTTAGGCCTTCTCCCACGGTTCGGTGATCGCCATGAACCAGCAGGAAATTTGGGGGAAATCGAGAACCGCGTGGTTTAAAGACGTACGCCACACTTGAAGCCACCTAGAATCCTGGCGTTGAAAAAGGCCCGGGCCATCGTTCAAGCAGGGCGGCTTAGTCAAACCAGATGGTTGCTAAGTCTGGATTGGGTAAGCCGAAGCGATAGGATGCTGATTGTGTAATCGTACTGGGATTCGTTGAGCGTCTTTTTTTTTTCCTCCTTCAGTTGCGACCCCTCAGTCGTCTTTCAATTGCACACTGATAAGCGCCGGCAGTCTCTAGATTCGTGTGCTTATTAGCACACAGCACACGCCGCTGTTGCGCACGGCATACTGATTGGAGCTTAGCTTTCCTGCCTTAGCATCTCAAAGCGACACGAAGCACGTGGTCAAATACTGGAGAATAGAAACGAAAAAGGCGCTTCTCCACATGGGCTGTGATGCCCTTGGGCAGCAAGACATGATTAGTATGGGGATTATCGCGGGAGCAGCGGCGAAATGGTCCGTCTAGAGAGAGCGACTTGCGTTTGCAACGGGAGCGACTCCGGGTGTTCCGAGGAGTGGTCAACAGCCGTCTTGCTAGGCATGTCGCGATTGCATGTGTAGGTGGTCTCTTTTTCCTTTCACAATTCGCTTACCATTTGACCCAGAAGTGGACTGGTACGACGGCTTTTCCGTAAGCATGGCACCAGAATAGGTAGGCGTTATCTCGATCTCGTTGACCGCCCAAATTAATTAGGGGTGAGGAGGCTTGCCCGAGGCTCGATGACGGAGGCTGAAGAGAGGGCTCGGGTCACTTTACCTATGCTTCCGTACTTGGCCTACATGGCAATTCTCGCTGCGGCTCCTTCTTGAGCAACGGGGGTACGTCGGGCGTTGGGTGTGGATTCGTGTGTGCGGGGTAGACAGGATTTGCATTGGTTTTTTTTTTTCTTTTAATTTTTCAAATCGCTCAGGAAAGATTTTGGGCGGGAGCAGGGAAGATGACAGATTGAACGGAAACACGGGATACCGGATACCGGATTTCCCGTGGATGAGCGTGTTCTGCACCGCGATGGGATTGGCAGGACGAGTCTGGAGAAGCGCGGGAAGAGATCCTAGGGGTTGGGCTGACTGGGGGGATGAGGACAGCACACACATATGCACGCATCGCATGAAGTCAGATGGGCCCGTATTGAGTCACGTCCCAGGATGCTGTACCATGGATGGAATATGGGGAAGGAGGAAGATCGAACGGCGCGGGTTATGGTGACACCACGATGGGCATTGTTTCTACGGCAATACGGTGCACGGCCCCAAGGCACTGCATGCCGTAGTCTCAGTCGTACACGATTGATTGCGCCCGGCTTCATCATCGACACGTTGCCCGATGTATCGACCATCCGAATGCTTGGGCTGCGAGGGGTAGCGAAAGAATAAAGTTCGCGCCCGTTGGAGGGGCCCTGGGAAAGAGATCTCGGTGCTTACTCCCCTATCGTTGCGTCTGCGCCCATCCAGCCATGCTCTTGCATATTCGCTTTCCCGATCCCCGCATGTGCGTCTGCTTCGGCATGATCCCTCACATGACGCTGCATGGCCGCTCCGCACCCAGCTGATCCCCTTTTGACTCACGCACGTCACTTGTGGATTCCAGGAGCAAAATCTTACTTGAACTCATCTTGCTGCTCCATGTCAGCCAGCCCGGCCAATGGCTTGGTTGATGCCCAGAGAGAGAGAGAGAAACAACGGCGTTCGATGTTGACAACTGCTCCTGGTTGGTGCGAATCCAACATCTGATTAGCCAGCCCATCTAGAATCCGCGCAAACGCCACGCCTTCGTCTCCCTGCTCGGCTGAAGCCTGCTTAATCACTCCATATCTCTATCTGTTATCATATTTGCTCATCAAAATCACCATCCATACGAGTACGCGTGGCATTTCTTGCGCTGGAAAGCGAGCCCAACCACGCCCTACCAGGGTGCGTCCAGCCGAACGGCTCTAACCGGGGACCTCTCAACCGACAGAAAGAAAGAAAAAAAAAAAGCAAAGACATCCAAGTTAGAGATTAAGCCAAGCGTCGTTTGATGCCCGAACGCCATAGCTGGTAAGGTAGAAAGATGAAGCGGTCCGCTCTTCTCCGCGGGCTCCGAAAATGCTCAGGCGAAACGAAAGGGATACTAATGGCGTTGTGCGTGCATTGCATCAGTAGACCGGCAGCTGGTTCCCCTACCCATCGGTGGCACACTCTTCCTTCGTTGATCTGCACACCGGCGAGCAGCTTTGCCGCGCATCTGCGGCGTGCGGTCGTCCAATCGTGGCTTGTCATGTACGAAGCTGAATCGAAGCGGAGGAGTGCTCAGCCTCAGTCCGGTCCCTTGCGCAGGGTTGTGGTTGTGACAAATCTTCCTTCTGCCCAAAAAAATCTTGTTTTCTCTATAAAGTCCCCGTCAGTTGCATGCCAAGGTCTCACGCGCGTTGGGCAGCACGGATGAGGTGCTCTGGCGGTGGGCGCTACGTACTCACGTACAATGCATCCCGATCCCCATCCATGCCATCTTGCATGGCGTCCTGTACCTTTTCTCGATCTTGGGGCATTGTTCACTAAACATTCAAAGGAACGAACACGTCAGTCCCATCGCGATTGTTCCTTCTTAGGCCCTGACTGCTTTTGTTGCTTTTCCTAGCCGTTGCTAGGGTCGTTTTCTGTGCGTCTTGTCTGCCTGGCGCAGTTTCGCGAGCGAGGGGAAAAGGAAAGAAAAAAAGGCACGTGTAAGGGGTGGCAGGTAGGCAGGCCTGTGCGGAACTCTCCTCCAGGTCGAAAAAAACTGTGCAGGACACCGGAGGACTGGCACGCGGCTTCTTCTTCGTCCTTTTTGTTTTTCCCTGCTCCCTGCAGAAACGCTGATGTGCAGGACACTGTCATGAGCAACTGTGACACAAACCAGCGAGGGACACGCTCTTTGTGCGACCAATCGCGTTACTCTTTCCCCCAAAGGGACTACTGTGTAGGTAAAAGAGCAGAACCTCGAGTCATGGCAAGGAGAAGAGTCTATCTACCGACCTCTAAGCAACCCGCGTCGATCCACCACTACGCTTGGACCTTCCATGTATCGATTCATGATCCACTTGGCTCCTCCGTTCCCCCACCACCTACACACGTCGTCACGGCCGAGGTAGAGGACAATGAGTAATTGAACCACAGACTAGCAAAACACGTGGCGGCCTCTTTTTTTTTTTTAAGCTACCGTATTCGTTGCGAAGACGGAGATACGGGTAGAGCTTGAGACCCAAATCAAAGATGGATGCTGTTGCATGAATCAAACTCGCAAAAGCACATCATATAGTCTTGTCATCACGTTGCTTGATCCGCTCCTCTCACGAAGCATAAGAGCTAACTCCACCCAGAGGGTTGTTAGTTACAGCCTTCCAGGCGGGATATCAATAGCCAAATCGATCTTATGGTTTCGCTTTTTATAACTCATATTTTCTTTTTTTTTATCCTTCTGCTCTCTTACTTCTACATTTACAAGCACCCACCATGCAAAATCATACTTGCTTCACCACGCCCCAGCATATGCATACAACCTAGCAACCCCAGAGCCCTCATCATTCAAGAAGCCTAGCCTAGCCAAACCTAGTCGATGCGATTGCAAACGAGATTGACTTTTTCTTCTTCTTTCCTTTACGCCAGGCCCAGCTCCTTGTAAAAAGCTTCAGTGCTCGGCTTCCTGCCGAGGAAGTCCTCGAGCGTCTGCATCTCCTCTTGGCTGCCACCGCGCTCAAGCACCGTGTGACGGTACCGCCTGCCCTCCTTACCGTTCATCGGGTCCTTCTTGAATACCGTGTAGAACATGTCCGCCGAGTATACTTGGGAGCTGTTGTTGAGAGAAATTGGATGTCAGCGTGGCTCGTTTCTTTTTACCAAAAAAAGAGGCGGGTAGAGTGCTAGCGTGAAGAGAGATGATGACAATTACAAGTAGTAAAGAAATGAAAACCGAAAGCAGCAGAGACATTGAAGTGAACAACAATCCAAGTTGTGATGCAGCGGCGACGACGGCATGCAAAGAATGCTCCGTCCAGGATGCACACCGAGGAATTTTCTTCCAGGTTGTAGGTGGTACATTGCCTGACCGGTACAAATTGTACCACGCGAAGGACTGACTTCCGCAGGCATTCCCACTTGAGGGACAAAGAAGCATATAACCGTGGCTCGACAAATCACGCGCAACGTGATGCGGCTTGATGCACACTACTGCCGAGACTGGTGTGTGTCGCAGCCTCCGGCGCCTCTTGATTTAGTGTCGCCGAAGGACACCCTAGCTTCAGTGATGGCGACTTTGTCGAATGGGCAAGCCATACGCCATACGTCACACGGATTCGCCTTTAACGTTGAAGGCTGTTGCTGTTGCGGGCCTTTTCTGGCGGCGACCGCTGACGGGGAAGATGATGGGCGGCTACGTAACTGGGGCACATGATGTGTAAAGGATTGTCGCAGCCTCATTGTGGTGGCCCCAGTTCCGGTCCGCATGGTGATTGTCCCGATTCGGCAAAAGTAGAGAACGAGTGGGCTTCCACGCCGGCCCAATGCAACCGGAAGCGCTACGGGTGGATGATCGGGACGACAGGTGATTGTAGGAGACGGTTGATCTCTCGTACCAGTGAGGTCAGAGAAGGGGGCTTCTATCGGCCCATCTGCTCGGTTAAAGGACCGGGGTTGCCAGGGCAGGATGGTTGCCGTATGCATGCCGTCATACGCCCATGGGTATGGAAACTCGAGATTTTCGATGCCACGGCTGTTTCGGCGGACCCACCGAAGCGGAGGCGCCAAAGAAGCGAGGTGCGGACGAAGGGCACTGGGTGAATAGGAGGGTTCCCGGAGCAAGCTCCCGGCCAATCACAAGCGGGCAGCCGGACAATTCGGCCGCCAGCCTCGACGCCAAGACCTCCTCAACGGTCATCACTGCCTGTCCTTCTCCTCTTTCCACGTCGACGCGCGTGCTCGAGCTTTCGCCTGCTGCGCGCCTGATCCACGATCCGATCGGATTTAATCCGACCGGCCAGCGTTTGACGTAAGAATACGCGCATCTCTGCTGAGATATCCCATCCCCGAGCTCTTGCAGTTCCATGACCCCGCAGGCCGTCATTGTCCGGGAAAATCAGGCAGGCCATGCACATGGAAAAAATGGTGAAGAGAACAAAGAAAAAAACCGCAAACCAAACGACAGGCGAGGGGGTATATGGAAAAAGATATATGCGCAGAAGACGGAAGGTGGGGGATGACAAGCAAAAGACGTGGATCGAAGTTCCAAAATAACTCACCTCAAATATCCATAGTATCCGGCATCGTAGCCGCCAATCAGGTGGCCGAAGGTCGCTTGTCCGTTGCCCCAGGCCCACTTGTCGCTTGAGGACAAGACCTCCGGACCGTCGATCTTGGAGATCTCCTTGCGCAGCTTGTTGTAAGTCTCGCTGATTGGCAGGGCTTCGACCTCCGCGTGTGATTTCGGAGTGTGCACCGTCATGTCGAAGATGCCGAAATGGAGCTGGCGCAGGTTGAAGAGAGCATCGTTCACGTGCTTGGTACCGATCAGGCTTTCGATCAGCGAGTCCGGAATGCGCTCCTCCGGTTTGGCCGCACCCTGCGAAGACTCCTCGTACGCCGCCTTGTATTCAGCCGAGAGGTACGAGTAGTGGTGAGAGAGCGACTTGAGCTGCGACGGCGTCCAGCACCAGTTTTCGAGCATCTGGGAAGGTGCCTCCACAAAGTCACGGACGGTGCTGGTGCCATGGAACTGCGAGTAAGTCGTGCGAGAAACCAGATCGTGGATGCCGTGACCCAGCTCGTGGAACAAAGTCACGACCTCCTCGTGCTTCAGCAGCGAGGGTTTCTTAGGCGTCGGCTTGGAGAAGTTGCACACGAGAGCGGTGGCCGGGTACCTCCTCTTGCCATCCTCCTGGATGTATCCAGGCTGCAGGTTGAAGTTGGCAGCGTGGCCATACTTGCCCTCGCGAGGGAAGAGATCAAGGTACAGGTAGCCGACAAAGCCGGCACCCTCGCCTTCATCATCCCAAACGCTGAAGACCTGGACATCCTCGTGCCAGACGATGTCAGAGCCCTTGCCGGTCTCGGAGATTTTGCTGCGGTCTTCACCGGTAATCTCAACGAAGACCAGGCCGAACAGCTCCTCGAAGATCTGCAGCATGCCGCGAATGGTAGGTCCGAGCGGGAAGTACTCGGCGATCTTGTTCTGGTCAAGCTGGTAGTCCTTCTCGAGCATGAGGCGGTCGTAGTAACGGTGGTCCCACAGGTAGTAGTGGTCATCGAACTTGTCGCCACGCCCCTCGACATCGCTCTTCTTCAAGTCCAGAAGCTTGTTGATCTCCTTCAATCCACCGGGAGCAAGACGCTCGCGCAAGTCGCCCAGGAAGTCGTTGACGGTCTTGGGGGTCTTGGCCATCTTGTCCTCGATGCGGAACTCGGCGTGGTTGCTGTAACCCAGCAGACGGGCAGCCTCGTCACGCAGGACAATGGCCTCGCGGAAGAGGGCGACGTTGTCGTTGCACTTGTTCTCATTCTCGACGAAAACCTTCTTGCGCACGTCGGCGTTGGTGGCGTACTTGAGAGTGGGGAAGAGATCGGGGTACTTGAACGTCAGGCGGACCTTGCCCTCGTTCTCGCCCGTGCCCTTCTCCAAGTTGTTGATGACGTCCTCGGGCGTGCCGTCCAGCTCTTCCTTGGTAAACCACAAGCCGCCGTTCTCCTCGTTGAGGTTCTTCTGGAAGGCAATGCTGATCTCGCTCAGACGGTCCTTGATGTCCTTGAAGCGGTCGCGCTTAGGGCCGGCCGGGATGCCCAAGCCGTTCCGGATGTAGCTCTTGTGGTTCTTTTCAAGCAGGCGCTGAGACTCCGGGTCGAGCGACTCCTTCTTCTTGAGAGCGGCATCGACGAGGTTGAAGTAGTCCTCGCGCATGCTCATCTCAATGCTGAACTTGTCCATCAGCGACTCGGCGTCGTTGGAGGCGTCGCGCAGGGCCTTGTTCGTGGACACAGCCGAGTAGAAGCCGAGTATGTGGGCCTCGATGCCCATCTTGTTGTCATCGTGGGCGACTGGGAGCAAGACGCTGGCGAAGGAAGCCTTCTCCGGGGTGATGTTCTTGACGATCTCATCCTGGACGTTGCGGGACCTGGCGATCTGGAGGAGAGTCAGCATCGAGCGGGTGCGCATGGGCGACAGGCGAAGCATACCAGCCTCTTGGTCTCCTCGAGGACAGTGTCCGGGGTGTGGGTGAACTGCGGCGGGGCCTGGGGCGGCTTCTGGTATTGGGAGGGAGCCATGGTGACGTTGGTCAAAGGGCGCGATTGCTGGTAGCCAAAGGTGAAGGAGGAGGGGCGCAGGGAGCCGAGTACCGCTTGTAGCCGATACCCCGCGCGTGAGGAAGCCAAGATGAGAGATATGGTGACGAAGAGGATGAAGCTGAGGAGCAGGAGCCTAGATTGTCGTAAGCCCGCCAGCTTGAGAGTGGACGCCCGGACAGGCGCTTTCGCGGGTCTTCGGGAGGAGGTACTTGTGAGGCAGGTGCGATGAGAGAAGGACGGCTTCTGCAGCGCTACGAGGTGTCAGAGGTGGGTGTACCGGTGGACAGCTGCGGTGCACGCGGGCTGCACTGACAGCTCTCGCCCGCACGCGCCGACCCCTGCGCAACTTCCCCGCCGGCCTGCGCAGAGCCGCAAGCTCCCCAAGCTCCCCGACGCGTCTCGCTTCAGATCAGGCACCGCTCAATCACAACTCTCTTTCGCTGTCTCTTATCTCACCGCGCAGATCCGCGCATGATCCCTTCCAGCAGCTCCAGCACCTCATGCAACACGCAAAACGTCGCGCCTCGCGCCCTTCTCGGCTTCTTTGGCTCTAGCTCAATGCTCGCTCAACGGATCTCTGCCCCCACGCTCAACACCGACCTTTCCTTCCCCTGCACCGTCGGATCACCCAACCCGCTCCAGGACAAAAAGAAACTACACGACTTGACATCGCAAAGCGAGAAAGAGCAAAAAAAAAAAAAAACTGATATTCCGTCGCCGGGAATCGAACCCGGGCCTTGCCGGCGCTTGATAGCGAGGTGTGCTCTGTATCTGAGAGCGGCAAATCCTAGCCCCTAGACCACAACGGAAGTTGTAAGTCTACTCGATTGCTCGAGTATCTCTCTCAGTGATTGTGAACGTAAGAATCGCATGGATAATTTATATCTTACAATTGAAACTTTTCTCGCTGCAATCTCCGGACAGAATGTAGAATTCGCATTTTGGAAAAGGAATGTAACCAGACTCGCTTGTGAGTACTGATGCTGCGAGGAAGGCCTGCCATGCGCAAGCTGACCAGTCAAGTCCAGAATCATAGAAGGAGTTGCCGAACAGAGTAACAAGCCCCGAGGCATATATTCGAATAACACGTCAGCCTTTGGCATCGAGTTGCACACCGGATCCTTTGATGCACCAATGAACGACGGTACCCAGCGCCAGCGGCGTCAAGGGGTTGATACTCTGGGCCATGGTGGCGCCGGTATACCGTCCGAAGTATATTGCCGCGTAAGAGTCCATATATACTCTTGATATCTTCTATTGCGACTGCAATCAGCCGATATTACGTGGCTGACGATCATACCCAATGAACATTCCCTGTCAAAGTATCCGTACCATCGTTCATTCCACTTCAGGCAGCTGTACGGACACGGGATACCAGTGAGCTCTTGAAAAATGCTCAAAGTCAAGCCCTTCGAGGGGTTTGTAGCAAAAATTACCTCCACATGCCGAAGCAGGATGCCCAGGTTAGCTAATTGAAGCTCTGATGCTGCGATCGTGATGAAGAAAGCACTCTTGTTAGTTTAAGTGATGGGTTCGCACAAGCTCGATGGCCTTGATGGGGGCTGGGACTGCTTTGGCCATCTACGAGCGACCTTAATATGCCCGTGTGTCCGACCCAGAACCTCTGCTGATGTCTTCAAAGGCTCTTTGGACCCAGTGCTTGCTTGGATCTATAATGCGCTGGCAAAACGACAGCAGTAGGCAGCCGCGACAAGGTCGGGAAGGAATTGCCTCTTTGGAAGCCTTCATTAATCAACTCAATGTGCAGTGCTGGCCCAGATCCACCACGATCCACCAGATGAGCCAAAATAGCAGCCTTCCTGAAATTTGCTTAGTACAAAACTGAACATCTATCTCGTAATCGATAGTCTGAGACGATTCCACCAGACCCTATGATTGAGCAGTGATCTAGCTCCAACTGCACCCACTCATTTACACGTATCCGTGACTATGAAAGCGATGTTCAGTAAGCAGGTGGCCATGGACTGATTAAGACAGAGCAACATGCAACGAGAATAAAGCGTATGAAGATACGGAAGTCAACTAGTAGAAAACGAGCATGTTTGAAGGAAATATAGTTCCTTGGCTTTCGAATTGGCGTTTTTGACCGGTTGGTAAATGTGGATACGCACCCCACTCAGTGCAGATTAGTACAAGCTCTTTCCAAGGCCCCCGAAATCATTTCTTCCATAGGTCGATGCACTTCCCTTGTCGGTGCTTCTTCAAGACTCGCTTGGCGTCTCATGTACAAGCAGATCAGTTAGTGATGGGTAGCACATATCTAAGAGTACAAGCACGTGGGTATTGCATTTGTGCCATGCTGCCGACTTTCATGGGCTATTACGTAGCAATACTTGCCACACACACAAGACCTTGGTAGGCTTGCTCCTCTGCAAACATCCATAGAGCAGGTGCAACTGCCGGTATGCGGGGATGGGAGTCTAAGCCGTCGACCATCATGTAGTCACCGTTCAGGACACAGCTCCGTTCAGATTAAACTTGATGACTTACTATCCCCTCAGTGGACGGAATTATTCACAAGTTGGCTTTCATATCGTGCTCAGGTGATGCACCAATCGACCCGTTACGGCGGACAAGATAATCATGCAGACCGCAGAGAAGTCCATGCCAGCCGTGGTCAGACAGCAGGAGATCGACGGGAGAGACGATGATGGTGAAGAGTTGTAATCTTTATCTGTTCCCCTTTGACCTCACGAAGATGTCTCAAACACCTCGTTCAGACTCTTCTCGACCGACTGCGAGCGGATTCGACAAAGAAAAACAGCCTCGACATGACCACTCGGATATCTTGGGATAAATAACATAATCAACCAGGTCTACGCATCCCCAAAGACATGTTACGTTTCAAACGGCGAAACTCTTCACGCTTGTTCCACGTGACGGTCTTTTGCCATGCGGACCCTTGGCGGCCAGACCGCGCACAATGAATAGCCTCCAAGTACGAAGTGACTCATACCCACAGTATTGAGCAGAAATTCACCTCATAGGCAGCAGTAGAAATCGATGGAAGATGCGGCATGATATTACCTGATTGAGATTTATTGCGGAGTCTTTGATCAGTATCGTTCTGGGAACGAAAGTCTGGCCCTCAGGATGTCTGATACATTGAACCCTGACGAACAAGGGTTCCTTGGTAGGGCTGATTCACTCTAGAAGCTCGGATGATGGCCAGAGCACAGAGTGATGCCAAGTGTTGTCACACGTGACGCAGAAAGCGGCCAAGACTATATTCTAGACCATATAAACATCCCGTGTAGTCTACCAGAGCCATCTAGATCTCAGCAAGCCTGCCTGGGCCCCAGATTCTCGACCAAGCCTTGACGATTTCTAAGGAGCAAGCACCGAGATAGCAGCGAAGAGCCCGTCGCAAACATACTGATTGCCCCGCCACTGAGAGCACTAGCAGCGTTTTCTGCATGTTGGATACACCGATGGCTAATGTTGCCGTTGATAGCAGCTGGCTGACACCGATCGAGCATTTCGCCCATAAATCTGGGCTCTTCCACGAGCCTGGTCCGACTCTCATATCTCCTGATCTCTTCCATCCTCCAAGAAGCAACCCATCCCCGGATCCCTTTGCGATTTTCCAGGACTTACCAAACATGCTTCCCGAAAAGAAGCTGCACTGGACTCAGCGTGTGGCCCTCATCAGGCACAACCTCCATGCTGCCAGCCGCACTGGAGACTTTACCTTCTTCAAGACGCTTCAGGCCCACCGCCTCCTTGAAGGGACAGACCACCTTGCTGCCCTCAACGCTGTCATCGGAGATGCTGCTGACCAGGTCCTGGCGTCTCTCGACAACTACAACTCGGTCATGGCCTACGTGCATGAGGATGCATTCAAAAACGTCTACGAGAGCGTCAAGACTGGAGTGCGCGAGCAGGCTGGCAGCTACGATGACCGCCGTGCCATCTACTATGTCGATGCAGCACAACAGAAGGAGAAGGCGGAGAAGGCAATCGACAAGATGATCAACTCGGCCATCACCATGATCAACGCACAGCCGGTCAACTGCCAGGAGGAGGCGGCCAACGTGTGGATCTGGGGGACAACCTTCGTGGCAGACGCGATGGAGGTGTGCCTGGCGCAGGTCGACGCCATTGAGGCGTGCCTGGACGACTTCATCCGGCTGGAGAATGCGTGGAGCGTGGTTCAGAGTGCGGTGGGCGCATCCATCGGCGCCATCAAGGGAATCTTCAACCTCATGGCCCCCTGCGAGGCGCCCGAAGCCCAGCAGCACCGCTCAGACGCCACCGAAGGCACCGTTCGCTCCATGCTCCGCCGCATGAGCACTGCCATGACATCCGGCATGAATTCGGCCGCGCCGTCCCGCCGCCAGTCCGTCATGTCGGTTTCCAACACCATGCCTCCTGTGGTACCGCTGCAGCACGGTTCCGTCCAGACCGGCCCGCCGCTGCGCGGTGTCGGCTGGAGGTCCAGCGCGTTGAAGCATAGTAGAGGTCCGATGGAGCTGATGCCGACCATCCCACCCACGCCTGCGGCCGCCATGCTCAACACCAACCCCTTCGACACTTCGTTCAACGGGTGGGTCTCTGCTCCTCTCTCTAGTCCTCCATCACTGCCTCCTCTCCCTTACCATCCCCCATACACTGTTTGATCTCCACACTAACACCCAAACAGCAACAACAGCAACTTCTCCGTCGGCGAAGACATGCCCCCACCTCCAACAGCGCCGCCGCCGACCGCGCACTTCTCATCCCACACCGGCAGCAGCGCCAACAGCAACAATGCCTCTCACCAGCAGCAACAGACCTCCGGCGGACCCTCCTCCGCCGGCAGACAACAGACCGCGCAGCGCAACTTCTCCGCCCCTACAGCCACCACCACCTCCTCCTCCAATACCAACAACAGCAGCAGCAACAACAACAACACCGAAGACATCGTCGGCTCACCCGGCTCAACGACCACCAGCAGCGTCACGTCGAATACCAGTAACGGCGTCGGTGGCGGTAGCGGTAAGACGACGACGACGACGACGACGACGCGCCCGCGCAGCGCGAACGTGCAGGACAACACGCGCCCGGTGTTTGACGATATGCTGTTCTCCATGTAAGGTTCGCCCTCTCCTTTTCCTCTGCCATCTCTCAAGTGCTCCTCTCTTGCGTTTCGATGGTAAGGTCGTCTTGCACCAAATGTAAGCAATAGTGAGGGTTGATAGTCCTTTGTTTTGCCGCGGTGCGAGACGTTTACAGCTGCTGATGTCGGCTTTGTCGCACAAATGCTACAGAGGACAGGATGATCCGTTGTCGGAGGACGCCCAGATGACGGGGATGATGTTGAGTGGGGACGAGAACGGCTTGGTGGGGTTGAGCGTCAATGGCGGGTTTTTGAGGAGGCTGTCCACGGCGTTTATTGCGCCAACGGTGGTGCATTGATATGGTCAAGTGGTTTGCCTGGGGGAGAGGGGGACGATACAGAAGGTTTGTGATGGATTTCCATAGGTATCCTCTTGGAGTTTTCGCGGATGAAGCCTGTCGTTTCCGGACCGAGCTGTGATTTTCGTGCTTGCTTTTCTTTGTCCTCGGAGCGTCCTGATAATTTTTAATTCACTCCCCGGTTTTGGTCTAGTGATGTCATCATAGGCGGTACAGACTGGCGTTCGTGAAGAGAGCCATGATGGCGTGAGAAATGCCGGTGTGTGGGCGCAGAGGTTCAAGGTAAAGTGGATGAGGAGGAAAGAAGCAGGACAAGCCTGGCGCGTTGGTGACGCAGCTGATCACGCGTTGAGGGATGTGATCGAGGAAGGCGTGACCCAATATCCACCCCCGTGGCTTCCCAATTCGCCCACCGCGGAAACTTTACTTCCTGTGGCTTCTTACACGGTAGGCGTTGACACAATCATCATCATCTACTTCCCGTGGCCGACGTTAATACAACCATCATCATCTACTTCCCGTGGCCGACGTTAATACAACCATCATTATCTACTCCCCGTGGCCAATGCCCTGTCTCTATCGAAAAACATTCTACCAAATGACCAGTCTGGCTGCATCCAGGGCGTCGGAACCATCCGATTATGACGCCGACTCTCTAATTAACTATGATAGCGAACCATCCGGGGCGTCGGAACCATCCGATCATGACGCCAACCCTCCAATTTTCCATGATCGTGAACCATCCAAGGTGTCGGAACCATCGGATGATGACGCCAAACTTCCGATTTTCTGGGACCTTCCAGCATCCCATCGCTTCTACAGCCCCTCAACCGAGGGCGATCTGCACACCCAGCTCAGAGACTACATTGTTAAACAAGGCAACCCAAATCACATCCGCGCCGCCAGCCGTATCATCTTCGCCATCAACGAACTTGCCTCAACGTCCGCCCTCGGCCAGGGGAAGATGTTATTCCTCAGGTATCCTGCTTGGAAAATGCAATCTATCCACCCCATTGCAGACCTTCTCTGGGTCGCGTCATACGAATGGACAGAGGTGAAGCACCCCCCGCCAAGATGCGACGCAATCCACCTGGGACATGTCTTGAGACTTGCACTGACGCCCATGCGCGAGCCAGGACACGCGTGATGAGTTCCTCACCGTCAAGCCCCTCGAACGCGTCCGAAAGATGTCGGCTACCGACGCCGTCAACCGTCAGGACGTCGACACACCCGTCCTCCCTGTGTTCGTCTTCAAGAATCTCGACTCCATCTGTGTACCCGTCGATCAGGCCCGGAGGCTGGAAGAACCGCCGATGCCTGATAGGGGCGCGTGGATCTGCATAGGCGAGAATAACTTGCATGTGGGTATGGTGCAGGATATTGTGAGCATGGGAATCATTGTCGGTCCGAATAGTGAGATGAGCACGGGGCCGGACGTGGTGTCCAGGAGGCTGGACAAGTCGATCGAGCACCACCGCGCGTACTTGGAGGAGACGATGGTGCACGGAAAGGACCAGATCCTGGCGGTATATCAGCGGCTGAACAAGATCGTATCGTCCGGCTCTGACTCGCACTTGGACACCTGGGGGAGAGCGACCGGGCTATCAAGTATCAACTGACGACGTATCCGAGCAATTACCGCCACCGGTTGCGATGGACTGACTGCTGATCATTCATTTCTATTCAAGTTGGTTCGGCACATGATCACAAGAGGCCAGGTCAGCTCATCTGGCAACATGGTGGCCAATCATCAAACATCATGAGGGAAAAAACATGTCGGCGGGTAATGCGAGGTGTACAAGTCAATAGCAACTCAAACATGGAACCACACGATTCGTTGCAGTTGATCCTTGGCCACCCGTACTTGGCAAGCAAATGAGTCACCCCTGGTTTCCGCCTGGAGGGAACCAGCGCGGGTAATGGCGGAGTGAAGTCCTTTTTCACGCCGAGATGCCAGTGATACCCAACCTCTGATCAACCACGTCCTCATGAAACATCATCGGAAAGTCCGCGCGTGAAGTGAGATTGTTGAACTTCCCAGTCAGACATGTCAACACTGCGCTCACATACCCAGGCCCCATGTGATGCCCCAATCGTTGCTTCGCAGCTTCGATGAAGATCTTCCGGATGGATGCTGGCGGCACCAATAGTAATACTCTTCGCTATTTATTCGGCTACCAAGAAGAGCTGGGGAAGGCCCAGCCTGGTTTTTAAGCTCTTTCCTTTGATGACGGAGAACAAAGAAACAGTTGTTTTCTCACTCTGTACAGCCTCCAGGCGTTCGTTATTCAGGAAAATACTCAAACTCTCATTGCGAGAACTACTCGAGAGTTCTCGGAGACGAGCGTGTCTTGCAATGCCAAAATGTTCGGCATGTTCGTTTCTTGGATCTGTCAACGGGCTCGAATTCTGGATCGGTATCGATGAGTGCGCCTGGAAAGCCAAATAGAGCGGCAGTCTCTCCTTGAGCTTGCCGTTCTTTTCTTGGAATCCCCGAAGAACGTCTGCGAATTTCCGTTTCTCGAAAAGGGCCCACTTCCACGAATCCATACCCTTGGGTATCCGAGTGTTCCATATACCAAGCCACTTCCAAGAGGCTTTGGAGAAAGATTCTGGATTCTGTAGGTCTGGCAGAGCATGGCTGGGTTGCTTATGATCTGGAATTGTGGTCAGCTAGTAGCGCCGATCTTGTTGTACGAAAATCCTATGTGGACTTCAATGTTTATAGTGCAAATCATGCTAATCTCACATGACCTCAAGCCTTCCAATAAAGTGTACGACCTCTGTAAATGCTCCAACACAGACGCACACAACACCCACCTACCCGTCCACCCCTCTTTCCACAAGCCATTTGGTAGTTCAACCGCGCACAAGCGCCACCTGCCGCGCAAGCGCGCGCCAGAAGGCTTGATCCGAAATCAAGCATCATATACGATCAATTTCCCCGCAATAAAAATAGATTAAATTGCGCATCACCACCAACGACCTCACAAACACAGCACGTCATAGGCACACGGCAAAAGCATCTTCCACACTCATAAATTTTCACATAAAACTATTTTCTGTACAACGAAGTGGCTAAGACCAAAAAAGAGGAAAAAGAAGCCCACGCAAGGCAGCGCGGCAAAAGCGGCGCGCCTCCTCCCGCAGCAGGACCCGATCAAGACCGTCGCATCTACGACATGGAGACGGAGAAAGCGGTGGTGGTGAAGACGGCGTCGGTGCCGGAAAAGGGCTCGGTGCCGGCGCCGATGCTCTTGATGTACTGGGAGGTGGACAGGCCCTGGTTGGCGGTGAGGTAGTCGACGAAGTCCTTGAGGTCGGCGCTGAAGTCCTTGGCGTCGCTGCTGGCGACGAAGGAGAAGACGGTCATCTGGCCGTTGGGGCCCGAGTACAGGTCGAAGCTGACGCCGCCGAGGGTGGTGGTGGCGATGGACGAGCCGGTCGACGAGATGGGGCCGGCGCCGCCGAGGGCGCTGAGCCAGATCATGATCTCGTACTCCTCGTCGCCGCCGGCGGTCGACGAGGTGAAGAGGTCGTAGGCGACGTCGGCGACGAGGTCCGAGCCCTCGTACGACCACTGCCAGGTCGAGGGGATCGAGGAGATGGCCGAGAGCTGCTTCTGCTCGACGTCGGTGAGGACGACGTTGGCGTAGGACTTGACCTGGCCGGCGCTGTTTGGGGGGTCAGTCCTGAAAGAAGCGAGAGTGTGGAGGGTAGGGAGTGGGAACGTACCCGCCGGTCCAGGTCCAGCTGGTGTGCCAGGCAAGGGTGGAGCCGCTCAGGGAGTCGACGCCGGTGCACTGGGAGCCCGAGTCGGCGTTGGCCTGGCCCCAGAGGTTGTTGTAGACGGTGTAGGTGCCGGTGACGGCGCTGCCCCACTGGTCGCAGAAGTCGGCGCGACGGTTGAGCGTCTTGGTCGGGACGGCCGAGACGAGAGCGGCTGCGCCAGCGCAGAGAGCGGCAGAGGTGAACTTCATGGTGAAAGTGATTGCAAGAAAGTAGCCAGGATCAAACAGGAAAGCGAAGGAAGGATGGTTGGTGGAGAACGGACAGCTGGGCGCGGGGCAGGCATGGTATTTAAACAGCAAAGTAGGGAGACTAGGGAGGGTGGTGCCGGAAGCGGTAGACGAGTAGGCGAGAGTGAAGTGGAAGCAGCCCCAGGGTTGACGTAAGTGGATAGGGCTTGCGGGCCACGGGCTGGGCTGGATGGGGGTGTTGTCCGGCGAGGCGGCGGATGCAGAGGGCGCTGTGCCGAACGGGTGCAGCAAGTAGATGACAAGCTTTTCCGTTTGGAGGCGGTTGAGGGGTAGGTGTTTCGAGAGGTCGGGCAGAGCAGCGCCCTGATCCCGGGCCGGCTCGGTCGGAGTGTCGGGACGGGCGGGTCTGGCTGGTGGGAATGCTGGCGCAATTCTCCTGACTCCCCACAAAGAGGCGTCGCTTAGCTGCTCGTTTCACCCGTGCGCGGCCCGGCCACAGTCGACGCACGCCGCGTGTTTCTCGCCAGCTAGTCACGCCCTGTCTGGCGACTTGCCCGCCGCCCAAAACTGCTGGAAACGGGGCGCGTCTTCGTCCATCGCAATCTCGGTTTCAAGAAGCGCCCAATGCGGGAACGCGGGAACGCCGAATCAGTCGGAGCCGGCGGCCGTCTGCCTGCCGTACGCCAGCCCAAGCCCGACGCCCAGCACGATGGCGAAGATACATAGCAGCGACCACGCCCACAGCAGCACGCGCTTGTCCTGCTGCACCGGCCCCAGAATCTGCATGCGCTCACGCCGCCACGCCATCCACGCCGGCTCCATGCGCACCTCGGCCGCCGTGGCATCGACCTTCTTGGGCGACGACGACGACGACGGCGACGACGACAACAGCTTCACGTCTGGCTTCGCAACGACCACATTGGCCTCGAGGTCGGTGTCGGTGGCCCCGTACGACGGCGGCGGGGGCGTGTACCTGGGCGGCGGTGCCGGCGAGGAGTCGCGGGCGATGTTGGTGAGTGAGGCGGGCATGGCGCGGGCTGTTGGTGGTCGGGGAGGCAGTGGGCTGGGCTTGTGCGCTATCAACAGGTATGGTCCGCAAAGACAGGCGGGGGGACAGCTCACGTACAGATGCAGCGGAAGCGGTCGAGAAGATGGCTCATGGACTCGGCAAACGTCTTTGCGAAGCTTGGCTCGCAGTCAAGGTGGGCTGGCGCCATGCATATATAAGACTCGACCACGACGGCACAGCAGAGCCGCGCGAGCATCATGACTTGGCGCTGCCCCCGCGCCGCCCGGGCCCGTCTTCACGCGCACCAACGTCTGCGGGGCCCGAGGCCACTGGGCCGTGCCGCTGATATTCAGACAGGCGTAGCGCGGGCGTCTCGTGGTGTTTGGATGCGAAGTCGCGGCGACTGACAGCGTCCGGGCCGACTCCGCGGTGGCTTCATGACGCGCTGTTCTATCAGCCGTCTGCCGACATCCGTCGAGGGCCAGGCATGTGGCCGGAAAGCCGGCATGGGCAGCGGAAGAGCGGTGCCGAGAGCGTGTCAGCTGGGGGCGATTGCGTGGACAGGCTGGAAGAGCGGCAAGGAATCCAGCGCGCCTGCTGATCGCAGCCCGCATTAGCCGCATCACGACCTTGGGACTGCCTACAAAGCGCGGGCCTGCCCCTGCCTTGCTGCGTTCCTGCGTTGCTGCTGATGAATCTGCGAGACTTCTTCGTTCGGTCGTGACCGCCGTCCCTGGGCCCCGTCAGCATGCGACCGCGTGACTGTCCAAATGGTCACCCGCACCCGCTTCTCCGCTTCTTGCTCCCAGAGCGAATGCACGACCGAGCTGCTCCGCCGCGGTTGGGAGGCTGCTACGATGATGATTCTCGTGGCTATTTTCGGCATCAGCAGCAGCAGCGGTAGCCCTGCGCCCTGCTCGCTTCCTTCGGGGCGGGGCTCAGGCTAGTCTACCTCCGTCATACCGCCCAGGCCATCGCCGACGCCAACGGGCAGCCTGCCTTCTCCCGCCCTTCTAGAAAGAATTCGCCACGAAGACGGTCATCTATCGTATCGGCCTTGCAATCGCTTGGTCGACGTGACGTGAGGCTGCGTCGCAGAGCAGATCTCCAACCCGACGCTGCACGACCGGCATCGCCGTGTTCGTTCGGTCTGTCCGTGATGTGGAGCGCCGTCGTCGAAGGATCCGACACAGCCTCTGGGCGGCATCCGTGGGCACAGTAATCTATCCGTGCCTTCATGTTGGACTGTAGCGCTTCTGCGGTGACATGGCGCTTCGGCGCCGAGCTCATATATTATCTACGTCTACATGAGCACTAACGTCCTACCCATATACACTTTCACCGTTCACACCACTCCATTGGATTGCGCATTGTGAACGAGCCCAATCCACAACGACCCCGTCTCTTCAGCGCCCAACAGGATTCAAACAACGGTCCCCTGTCATTATTGGCCTGTCCAACACATCCACCACAAGCACAACACGGCAGCGCTCCAAAGTTATGAGCACAAATAGCACCCACCTCCACCCCGAGTCCGCCGCCATCGGCGGCGCCACAGACTCAAAACATGGACAACAACAACAACAACATCACCAATTCGGCCACCACACCTCCGCCTCCTCAGAAGACGTCCAGCACATCATCGCCGATGCCCGTGCGCGGGGCGAAGCGCGCGCAGCCGCAAAATACCCTTCCGCCTCCAGCAAGCGCGCCTCCTCGCCGTGCCCGTCGACGACTTCACACCGCTCGACCGACAGCGCGCGGCGACGGCGAGAGGCGGAAGACGGGTACAACCCGATCCAGTACGAGTACGAGAAGAAGGGCGGGTTCAGGGACTGGTGGCGGAGGCAGATGCTCGACATGAGCCCGCACGGCGCCGCAGCGCTGGTCGAGGCTGTCGGCCAGGGCTTTGTGTATGCCCTTGTTTCTATATTAAATTAATCCCGTTTCGTGACGTGTTGTTGTTTCCTATTCTTTTTTTTTTTCATATTTTTCTACACGCTGTTTGATTGCTGACTACTCTGCGCAGATCCGCGTTTGGACGTCTCCAGCGAGCGGGCTATTGAGTGAACACGATGAGTCGATGTGTGATGGTTGATGAAGTTACGGCAAATTGTCGATTGATGAGAACTCGACAAAGCTACAGTCATCATGCAAAACAGCAATCTGCTCCTCTGGTTGCGCATCTTGCGCAAGACATGAGCAAAGGTACCGCTCTCTGATGACCCTGTACGAGACTCGCAAGTCCGGACGAACCGGCGCGACGCTCCTGTGGTCCGCATCTCCGCACATTGGCGCGCGGAGAGGGCTCGTCGAATCTCGACCCAGTGGCCGGGTTGGTTGTGGCTATGCGGCTGGGCGCGGAGAAATCGGGCGGCCCTGTCTAGAAGTCCCTCCACCCCCGCACACGGAACCATGTAGGGCAGGAGACGACGCCTCAGACGCCATCTTCCCCTCGCACAATAATATGTAAATGTTCTTTTCTGTGCACTGACCGAGCGCAATCACTCATCGCCGGCCCATTCGCTGCTCCTTTGCTCTCAACCCCCATTCTTGCTTTTTCCTATCACCCATCTCCCCATATCATCCCACGCCCAGTTCCCGCTGTGACGTCACGGGGTCCTTCCTTTACCACAGATTGAGAAAGCCCCCCGGATCCCCTCCCTGCCTCCACATCCAGGCGCCACGTCCGTCCCGTTCGCGCCCGCTTTCGTTTGCAAGGGGGAGGAGAAGGAAAGGCTCGGAGCCATGGTGCCGAGTCGCGCCCAACGTAACAATGAATTGCTCAAGCGCGTCCGTCCGTCCCACTCAGCGAGTCAGCCAACTGGACCGCTCAATCGCTCGCTTTCTCGCTCTCAGATCTAGAGCGAAGAGTAAGGGTGGCCATGGCGGAAACGCGGAACCGGCCTGCATGGCCGGACGGTCGGACGGTCAGACGCGGGAAGGTGAGCCCACTGCGCGCATGCATATGTAGACGTGATCGGCCGCCGGTCTTCGCGTGGCGTGGGGTAGGGTGAGCCCTGCAGCAGACGTCACTGGCCTTTTCCCTTTCTTATCGGGACAAGAAGGACGGCACAGTGATCTTGGTTATTTTTTTTTTCTTACCTGCCGTCGGAGCCGCCTGCATGGGTCAGAAGTGCTTGGTGCCCAGCCAGCCGCATTATTACATACGATTGATTTGAAAGCGCTGCTGCCTTGCGCCACGGACCCTGGATTGATTAATTGCGGCCACACCTACATTTCTGGGAGGATCGACGAGCTGGACTCACACTACCTACCTACCCACACCTCTTTGTTGCCATATGAAAAAAATATACACCACAGCATCTCGACCCTCGAAGGAAAAGAAAGAAAGACGTCGACCTCTCAATCGCATCCAACGCGACACACGAAACGAGGACGAGGCAGATCTCATACAAGTTTCACACCATCACCTCCATCCTATCCACCCTCTCACTCTTCTTGCACGAGAGGCCTCAAAATCCAACCACACCACCCACCCATTTCTCACACCACACTACACCAAACCATCGCAAGAGCGAGCGCGAGAGAGAAAGACAGAAAAAAAAAAAAAGAAGAACAATGACAACCACCCTCCCCGACGCCATAACGCTCCACCCAGACGAGCAGCTCCGCCTACAAGAGCTACTACAATCCCGCCGCAACCACCGCCCCACCCACCGCAGCAACACGGAATCACCCGCCGTCGTCGACGACGACAACGACCACGACGACCACCACCCCCGCCACCACCCCCGCCACCTCCCCGCCCCGCCCACACCACCACCACCCACCACCGAAAACTCAACCCCCTCCTCGCGGTCCCCCAGCACAAGCACAAGCACAAGCCACCGCCCCAGCCCCGTCCCGCTCCCGCCGCCGCCGCCGCCGCCGCCGAGCGCCACCACCACTAGCAGCAGCAGCAGCACCACCAGCACCAGCAACTCGCCGCACCCGCACCCACACCCCCGCAGCCCCCCAATAGCCGCCATGCTGCTGCGCAAAGGCGGCGAGGCGGCCGCGAAGCGCGGGCAGCACAATTACTACAAACTGCCTTCCGGCGGCAGCGGCAGCAGTCCTGGTGCTGGTGCTGGTGTGATGGCGGCAGAAGCTCCTCCAGGGGCGGCCGGGTCGACGGGGCGGTGGAGCGGGTGGATGAAGGGGGTGATGCGGCGGCCGGTGTCGGTGCAGCAGTCGGTGTCGGGGCCGCCGGCGCCGCCACCGCCGACGCCGTCGACGGGGGAGGGGGCGTCGACACCGGCGGATGGGGAGAGGGGTTGAGGGAGTTGAGGGGAGTTGAGGGGAGGAGAGGGCGGGAGGAATGGTTGGGGTGGTGGTGATGGGGGTGGGGATGGGGATGCCTTGTGTCTTTACTCGTCGATGTGCAGGGGAGGATGAGAAGAAAGATATATGAGCGAAGGGCAGGCGTGATATGGGATGATCGTTTGTATTTTCCCTTGGTTTTCCTTGGTTTACCCATCTTTCCTTGCTCTTGGACTGCAGTCATTGGAAAAAGCGACGGATTGGAAGAAAGGGGAGTGATTAGCATGCGGTTTTTACGACTTTTGTTCGTTACTCTCGGGGCAACGTATCATGGTAATATTTCTCTCGATTCCGGATAAAGGGCGCTCGGGTGTAGTTTCTTTGCTTGTTTAGTTATACGGGAAAATGAAAGGAAACGGTATACACCCTTGGGGACCCGCTTCGGACGCCTTATGGGGGTAGTGTGACGCGCGTCACCTACTAGTACATGTATAGAGCTTAGCGTCAGTGCTTTTCAACCCAGTCCATTGGATCTGTCCAACCGGAAAGCTTAATTGAACCATCAATATAATGTTGTATAACGCTTTCGTCCAATATACAATCATTGGACTCCAGAAAATGTATATCATTGTGTAGTGTCTCGGAGGCGTACTATTGACACGGCCTACGGTCTAGTATCTAAATTCCATGCCCTCGGTCTGATTCCTGCTGGCTGGTCTCCCACATATCGTGTGTATAAAGCAATTAAAGCGCTTATCAAATGAAGTGGAAAAGAGTTGGCCCTCGTATTATCTTGAGGAACCCATGCGCGACTACTCGTTTGTGTCGAAGAATGTGAAGACAAGGGAAGAATCTCGGAAAGAAGAGATTTTGATACAGCCATCCGGCAGAAAGGGTATCAAGATGAAGAGAAGAAAAGAGAAAGCTTAAAGAGCCCATACCATCCATATTCCTTTGGAGAACGCCATTGTGCCGACATTTTTTTCATACCACAAAAACAGCCGTTATATTCTGAAAGGAAACTGGTCATCCGTCTACTGACCCCAGAAATCGTCCTGGTTCGCCCCAGTGGGGGCAGGGGTGGCGTCGGGGGCTGAAGTCTCCACGTCATCCTCAGCGCGCACCTCGTCAGACATGACTGGCGTAGGAACGGCTGTCTCGAGCGGAGCGCCAAAAGGAGTTTCGAGCAGCTCGATGGGGGTGGGCACAGCAGTGACGGGTGTCACCGGGGTCTCCACGACGGGGGTGGCAGGGGTGGGGGTGGGGGTGGACTCGTTCTTGCATTCGCTCTTGGGTTCCTCGGCGATGCCGTGTTCAGATCCGTCCTTGCCGCGGAAGGCGAAGCGCTCGAACGTCTGGCCGCGGCGCAGGCGGTGCACCACCTCGCCGTCGGGGCCAAGCTCCTCGTCGTACAGGCGCGGCTCGAAGTCCTGCACGCTGGCGTACTTGGCAATCAACCGGCGCCAGTAGCACGCCTCGGCGGCGGGCGTCAGGTAGCGGTCGCGGAAGGTCTGCGCCGACTGGGCCGCGATGCGCCTGGCCTCGTTCGGATTCGCAATCAAGTGATCCATCTTCTCGTTCAGGTCGGAAAAGTCGCGGTTGACCTTGACGTAATTCTGGTACGGGCCCGACTCTTGCAGCAGCGGGTAGTAGTGCGCCACCCAGTCCAGGTCGTGGATGACGGGCACCGAGTTGCAGTTGTGCAGGTAGCGCAGGCGGCCACTCCAGGTGTTGCCCTCGGTGTGGGCGACGTACTGGTAGTTGCAGAAGTCCTTCATGGCCAAAACATTGTTCCGCGTCCTCCAGTCGATGGCCTTGACGTCGGACCATTCCTTGCCCTCAGATGCGTCCATGAGGTTTTGGCGCAGGCCGTGGTTGACGCCCAGACTGCCACGCCACGAGAGCTGTGGGATCTTCTCCTCGAAGGGCTTCTCAATCTCGGCCACTTCATTGCGGAACTGCATGTAAGAGCCAACCGCATCGTCGGGGTAAGTCCAGCCATCAAAGTCCTAGCGCATATTCATTAGGTTCATGGTTCGGCGAAAAAAAGTCGAGCATTCTAAAATACTTACAGGCATGACCCACATGTACGGGTTGTCCTTGTGGCGGGCCCAGGTGAAGCGAATCTTGCCCTCGGGACCGGGCTGGCTGTTGTCGTGGATATCGAGAATGAACTCGATGTTGGGAATCGAGCGCGGGTTGGGATGGGCGGTGATGGCGCGGTACATGGATGCCATTGCGGACAGACCACGGGACCGGTCCGGCTCGCCTTTTGCTTCATCGACAACGATCAGCTAGAAAGGGATGTTAGCTTTGCTGTTTCAGGCCCGATCTGGATCGTCCCATTCGCGTACCTCGCCGTTGTAGATCATGAGGTGGAACTCAGCACGCGTCTTTCCGTTCCAGTGATCGTTTAGCTCGGCCTCGGTGGAAAGGTGGATATCCTTGTACTGGATCCGGTTGTCGGAAAAGAAGCCCTGGGCACGGTCCAATTCGATGAAGAGATCGGGAAAAGCGGCCTGTGGCGGCGAGTTAGCGGCCATGACATCATTCACACAGGGCGGAAGCTGCGGGAGAGAAAACCCACATCGCACTGCTCGTCGGTGAGGCCATAGTTGAGAGAGTCGCGCTGGGTGTCGAACTGCCACTTGTAGCCCTCGGGGAGCTTCACGGTTTCGAAGTAGCTGGGGTCGTGGAAGGGGGAGCGGCGGTTGACGTGCCAGGAGGCAGCAGCAATGACGAAAACGGTGGCAGCTGCGGCGGCGCCGGCGTACAGTATCCGGCGCGGCGGCACCCTCTTCGCAGCGCTGTCCGGGAAGCCGAGCGGCGTGTACCGGGGCGACGAGGGCGACAGCAGACTCTTCCAGCTCATGATGGGCGTCTTGAGTGAGCAGCAGTGCAGGCGGTGGAGAGTGGGCGGTTGCACAGGCAAGCGGGGAGCAGAGAGTCCGGGAGGGCTGTCGAGATATACCTAGCACCTAGGGCTTCATCAAGGCACGGGCTCCAGGCTAGTAGTAATACGAGCCAAATAAGGGCTCTGGCACGTCTGGATGCGCGCTGGCTGTGGCGCACTGCCGGCCGATATGGGCGCACGGCCTTCTCCGGCGCAGGATGCAGCCCATCTGCCTGGCCCAAGACGCCTTGACGCCCGGGCTGGCAGGACGACAGCCACCGGGGCCGTTATCAGCAGGCTCCGCCGCCTGCACATGCAGCCGTCTCACTCAGCACAACTTGGCATCGGCAGCGCGCAGGCTTGGAGGCACAGTTCAATCACCGCAGAGACACCGCCTTCGTGCCTGTCGCCTAATCGACGCCGTGGCGCGTGCGACATCAACTCTATCGATCAGCCCAATCGGCGCGACGCATATCTCAGCGCAATGACGGCGCTCTGACGGCAGGCCGAGCGCCCAGAAGAAGAGCCCGTCGCACACGGCGCGACCGTCTTCCCTTGATACGGCGCTCCGTGCGAGGATAGAGGGAGGCCGAGATGAGACAGCGCATGCGAGGCAGCGCACGCGAGGAGGAGCGGTCCCCTCGTTGGACTCGCCGACGGTCATGGCAAGGGGCCGAGAATGCTGGTGCCAAGCTTTGTGGGTTCTGTGATTTCGTGGGCCCGGGCTGTGGGAAATGAAAAAGCTTGACCTCTCAAACGCGAGGTTACATGGCCGCCTGCGTATCCGTGAAATAACTCGAACGCAGAGTGACCGCAACTTTTCCGCCTTCTCCCGGCAGGCCCAGCATCGCGGCTGTGCGAAGGCAGCACAGGACAACGGACATCGGACAACAAACAGGAACCCACATTCCCACTTGCTGCCGGTGGATCGAGGGCTGGGTCGGTCAATTCGCAGGTGGTGCGCTACAAAAGGGCGCCTTTACCTAAGTACTCGCATTGAGTGTGGCAGCGGCAGAGGCAAGGAAGCTGGGCTGTTTTGAGAAAGACGGCCCGCGTGCGCCGCTCCCAAAGCCGCAGGCCCCACTCCGCCCTATCGCCCCAGCCAACTCCGAGCGTGCACTATGCCACTACTATCGACACGAGCCTCATCCGCCTCTACAAATGACCCCTTTTGCTAGCCCCCAGGCGTTTCGCTTCCGCCACTCAACCGTCGCTGTAGCCTGCCACCCGGGCATTGTGCCCGCCCCTGAGCCCCGCCCACGCCCAGCACCAATGCTGCATTCCCGTCAGCCCTCCTCTCCGAAACGCTGCGACGAAACATGTCTGCTCTCGAGTTGGCCCTGCATTGCACGCGCTGCAAGGGCTCAAACACCATCCCTCTGTCCAAGCGCACCTTCAAACACCATCCACCTACACGAAGGGACACAGAGATGCGGGTACGGCCAATTTCCTAATCTTAGCGCCGCCGGCTCCCTCCAGTCCCACCCGACGGACCCGTGGCTGCTCCCCACCTATCGTCACATTCCCATGGCTTACCCCCGCTCCAATTTCTCCCCGAAAGCTGCACGGCTTTTTGTGATTTCGACACAGGTCTCAGCAATTGCGCCTTCAGGGTAACGCCGGCTCGACTACCGAGTGCCTGATTTTACCTTTCTCGTTACGCTCATCCGCTTGGCCCGAAGCAGCAGTAGGTGCCTGCATGCGCCCACGGCCCTGCCTGCTGCCGAGCGGTGGTCCTCGGCTGTGATGCCCAACAATAGATCCCATCTTCCTCGTATTCCTTACCGGGCTCGGGTAATTCATCGTAATCCTGCACGTCATCCTTCGTGAAAAAGAAAGCGAACCATTCACCGAGGGCTTGGCGTCTTGAATTTCAAACCTTTTTCTTTTCTGACCATTGACCGTGTGGCGCGACGCCCAGCCTGGCCCAGATAAAGCATTGGTAAGTACACAGTACTATCTGATGCATTGGCCAGCCTGACTCGGCGATGAGCTGTAGATGAATACGCAATTGTCATTGGTTCTCGCATAGTCCCGTCTGCACCCAGCTAGTCAGACGCCCACCCGCCGAACACGTCGAGGGTGTTGTTGTCCAAGGCTAAGTGCACGAGCAAGAGGAACGGCTCCCATGTCTACAGTCTCCACAAATTGCTGTCTGCCGCACAAGGCTGAACGGAACGAGTGTGCCGAAAAGGATTCACACAGCCACTACCATGACGTCAAATGGTCCGTCACGTGTTTGTCCATGGTCAGCTTCAGCTTCAGCTTCGTCTTGTATCTGGAAAGGATGTACATACAGCAAGGCGCAGCATGTCGCGTCTTTGCAGTCCCTAGAGCAGCAAAAGCATACCATTTCTCAACCCATAAATACATTGCAATCCCTCTCGCAGCCACCACATTCCAACACACCCACACTTCTCCACTTTAGAGACCCCTCTCGCCCAGCAACAAAAACGAACGACCACATCCTACCATTCCGCACCACAAAAAATAACAACCAAAACGACCAGCCATGCCTTCCCTCTCCGCCGGCATCTCCTCCCTGAACGCGGGCTACATATCCACGACGCAACAAAACCGCACCTCGCCCTACATGCCCGGCGGCGAGCCACGACCAGGCAATAGTCCTTCAATGTCAGACAAGGCGGTGGCGGCCCGCAAGGCGCGGTTGGAGCAGTTTGACCGGGAGGTGGCGGAGGCGAGGGAGAGGAGGGAGGAACGGGAGAGGGAGAAGAAAGGAGGTTCGAAGAAGATGGACGAGAGGGAGGGGGATGAGAAAGCGAAGGGGCAAGTAGTAGAAGTTGATTGTGGTGGTGATGAGAAGGAACATGGAGGTTTCCGTCAAGGTCTGAAGGACAAGATTTTTGGGCGGAGGGAGTGAAGTAAGCTGAATGATGTGTCGCAGGAAGTTATTGGGAGTCATGGCGTTCATGATTAGTGTATTTCGTTTTCATTTCATCAAAAGAAAAAAAAAATTATATATTCACAATTTCGTGACCAGCATGTCACGCTTCGAAGTAAACTATCTGAGAACACGCGCATACCATGTGTGAACCTCCCTCAACTCCCAATGAACGCCCGTAACGCCGTTGGCCAAATGCAGATGAGTGGCCGACTGGACCGTGCCCAGCCCTTGCGGTATTGTCAACCACAACGGGAACGACCAAAAAAAAAGGACCCTTTCTCTAATATCGTCCTGGTTCCCGCCGTGAATCGTGCCCAGAGTAGTAAGGCCTTCGGTGCCTTTCTGAACCCGGTCTCTCCAGTTCCGGCACCTTGCCCATATCTCCAGGCGTGCTCATCATGCGCTTCAGTGGGCTGCCTCTCCTCCTCTCTGGAGAGGCGATCCGCTGATTCGACTCGTCAGGTCTCATGAAATTTGCGGACTGCGGCTTCCGAAGGGGTGATGCAGCGTGAGAGTACACGCCCAGGCTACCGCCATCGCCGGTGCTGGCGTCCGCTGTGGAGCGGAAGACTGGCTGCCTCATGGAGGTTGTTCTTCGTCCTACTGAAGAGCCACCGGCCGATCCAGCCGGTGTCTGCGCGCTCGCCAGTCGCGGAGTGACAAACGGGTTTGGCATGGTAGATCGTGGGGCGCGTTGTTCGGATTGGAGAGCGTTGTCCGGGTCGTACTGCCCCGCGTATGCAGGATTTGGGTTGGTGCGGAATCCTCTGTTAATCACAGTAGTCGGCGTGTAGGTGTCGACTTCCCTAGAGGCTCTGGCTTTGGACTCGTGGTTTGGCGTCTGGGTACCCACGTTGCGAACCGGCTTATTTAGGTTGGGGTGCACGAACTTGGTGTCGTACTCGTGAAGGACCTCACGGTGGATCAGCGCGGCATCCTTGGTCTGCTGTGAGAAGGATGTTTGGAGAAGATGAAGTTGCGTCGTCATTAGAACTCCGAGGACCATGGTGATGGCCACCGTCACACTGGGCCGTGGATCCAACGGGCCTAGCGGAAGGAAGAGCCAGTACACCAAAACATGACCGGGGCTGAACAAGCAGAAAAGCCGTAGACATGTCGGCGTGGGGTCCCACACCGATATTTCCCACACGTCGCGATTCGCATCTGGGTGTGCGCGCGCCTGGGCGCTTGATGACGCCACAATGTTCGAGAGAAAGCGGAGCGGCGATGAAGCGAGAGGTGACGAGTCGACGCGAACCCGGCGGGCAGAAGGTGTGGTCGGGGTTGTCTCGACGGGATTTTCGAAGAGTCGGTAGTGGCGCTTGCGTTGGAAAGTGAAGAAGGCGTTTACGAGAGAGAGGAGCGACAGCAGGTGTACGACAAAGGAGCACTACTTGCATGTCAGTGGAGAGCTTATACCGGCATAAGAACAAGATGGCATACCAGCCAGCGGAGCCAACCAGTCCCAGCGCCAGCAGAATAGTCTCCGAATACGTCCTCACTGTCTCGCGAGGTTACCGCGCCACTGTTTGCTCTGGTGATCATGAAGATCAAATTGACAGCAATGCCCAAGGGCCATGCCCATTCCTTGAGTGCTTCGTCCAGATCGTTGCTGTTGAGTTCCTCCGACAGCCACAACAGCCAGTCATACGGGTCTAGGTAGGCTTTGATGCGCTCCGAGAGCGGGCGGCGGCGGATGAGTGGGGGCATTGCTACCGCGTGGAAAGGGTGCAGAGGGTGTAGTTTGGGTCGCGAAGCTGCACGAGAGATCCAAGTATCGTTCGGCAGCGGCGAGAAGTGATTGTCATGCTATGTTGAGCTGCGGGCCGGGGCCATCGTGTTTGTCTTTGGCCTGGTGTTCTGAGCAGAAAGAGCACGGACGGCCAATTGTCAAGGTAAACAGACCGGAGGAAGGAACGCCGGCCGCCGAGAATCCCTGCCCATGATCGTCCTCGTGGTCCCCGCGGCGTCACAGCCCGACGACCAAGCTCCAGCTTCGCTCAACCACAACCTGCATTGCCGTCCACGACAGTGCACGCAGGCTGCTGACTACGACCATGGCTGCCCCAGCTTCTGCCTACAAGGACCGCCAGTTTCTTGCTGTCATCGGAGATGAGGTGCGCCCTCTTTCCCCCCGATGCGGTGGAGCTCTGCTAACCGCTACTTCCAGGATTCGGTGACCGGTCTCCTCCTCGCTGGTGTCGGCGTAAGTTCTCCTGCAGCCTTATCATACCTACCGCAGTCCGTAGCTGTTCGTGGATGGCTCGTGCTGATGTACCTTGCGCGTAGCACGTCACGCAGCCGCCGGACAACCAGAAGAACTTCCTCGTCGTCGACAACAAGACGGAAACGTCTGCCATCGAGGCCGCCTTTGACAGGTTCACTGAGGAGCGGAAGGACATCGCTATCCTACTCATCAACCAACATGTACGACATCCACACCCCAATCCGAGATCATAGGTTGTCTCGTGCTCCTTAGGCCATAAAATAACGAATTCCAGATTGCCGAGCGTATACGCCACCGCGTCGATGCCTACACCGCCGCTTTCCCGTCTCTGCTCGAGATTCCTTCCAAAGACCACCCGTACGACCCGGATAAGGACAGCGTGCTGAAGCGTGTGCGGAGGCTGTTTGGAGAGTAAACGGCGGGAATCCAATTCTGTGCATACAACGAGCATTCTATCGGAGGCGTTCTGCTTGTACAGTTATACATCAATTTATACCCAAATACAAGATGGGCTCGGTGTTTCGTCTTCAACATTGATATTTGTAGGCCACGAGCCATCGCTCTCAGCGCCATGACTTGCATCGACAAACACAAAGGTATCGCGATTTATCCTTGACTTCAAAGGAATGGCAAGGAATCATGATATGTCATTAACCCAGTGAGACTGTCTAAACTACTCGTCGACCCAGGTATCTTCGACAGAGTCGACCATGCGCGTACGGCATCCGATCCAACAAATACAGATGGAATAGCAGATTATCCTCTGACGTCACCCAGAGCCATGAAGTCCTGTGTACTGTACAAATTCCACCTGACATGGCACAGCCCTAGCTTTCGTCGCAGCTTTCTCTTTTGATAGCATCCTGCTATCTGCCCCCTTCAAGAACTAGACAAGGCAAAGGCTCCCTATCTGTGGAACTGGACGGTAGCGGTAAGGCAGGTGATCTTCTTGCCGTCCTTGTTGGAAACGTCGGCGAGCACGGTGTACTTGCCCTGCAGTGTCACGCCATCAGCATCAATGATTCAACGAGTTTGGTGGTGAGCAGGGTAAAGCTTACCGGAGGGATCTCCTTGGGCAGATCGACGTCCTTGGTGAGCTCGAGATCGCCCTTCTCGAGTGGGCACTCGAGGCCGACCTCCTTGACGTAGTCGCACAACGAAGCCTCCTGCTTGATGAGGGTGATGAGGCCGTATTTGACCTGCAGGCGGACCTTGGCACCTTCCTCGACAACCTCGGAAAGGGTGCCGCTCGCCTTGATGTTGAGGTTCTTGCCTCTGCGCGCAATATGCGTTAGCCTTGCTTGCGCTCCTTTGATGGTGGTTGCGCGCGAAGGTGGGAGTGACGGTGATAGAGAGCTGGGAGCTTGGGGTTACTCACGCCTCAGGCGGGCTGGGGTCGAGGTCGGCGGTGTCGATGGTGAGGATGTTGCCAGCCGGGTCCTCGCAGAAGTACAGCGGGTTCTCGCCTGGGACCTTGAGGTCCTGGCTGATGACCTCCTGCTGGCCCAGGAAGCTGCCAAGCACGTTGGACGAGGCCGAGACCACCAGCGGGCTGGCGACGGAAAGCAGCAGCGTCGAGAGCTTCATTGCGACGTTGGTGCGAAAAGAGTGCGACGGTTCGGGAGGTATGGCGATGGCAGTTGGTTGTGGGGAGAGCTCTGTTGGGGTCGGCGACGATAACGGAGGCGATTTGTGGAGAGGGCGGCGAGCTCAGGCGCGGCTGACCTTGTGACGAGATGACGATGAAGTGGCTGGGGCCCGGCCTTGGCGCGCGCTTCGGGGGGTCATTGCGACCCTTGCTCTGGCAACAACCGTTTGCAACGCTGTCTCTGCTCTGCCCCTACCTCTCTCTTGTTGCTGCATTCGTTTCACTAATAATTACGCCATCTGATCAAGAAAAGGGAAGGCCACAACTTGATATCGTTATCATTACAGCTTCGTCGCGTACTCGACACCGCCGGCCTCCCGCAACGCGCTATCTACTTCCTTCCAAGCATCATATCCGTACAGCCATGGCTGCACCTCGGGGCACGTCCTGCACCCAGCGTTAGCAATGGCCGCCGTCTGCTCACGCTCCTCAACTTACCATCTACTTGGGAAAGCGCAGTCAATTTCCTTGCCCAACTTGGACATGAAGAGCTCGTCGCGTGCTGCCTGCTCTGGGCCGTCCGGCATGTGGAACGATTCTCGCTTCTTTGGGTCAGCATTCTTCTTGTCTCCGACCTCGGCCTATCGAGAATTACCTGCTTGAACGTCTCTCGGACGATGGCTTCTCCTCGTGCCTTCCGCAACCGCTGGAATATCGTGAGGGCTCGTGAGAGTGATAACCCTCCTTGCACCCCAGCAAGGACTCGTCCCAACACTGCGCCATCCTCTAGCGCTGAATTTGCTCCTTGCGCAAGGTAGGGGAGCATTGGGTGACAGGAATCGCCACTACGATGATTTAGTTCAGATACCAACCAGGTGTATGACTACCGCACTTACATCATCACCAAGTTGCCCCGTTCACTTATCCAAGAATCCATCTGCTCACCTGGAGATAGTCATCAGCACTGCGTCGTTCAACATGTACTGCGGCCACTTACGGTGCATGAGTTTCCATTTGTCTACTGTGTCCACACAGTCTAAAAATCTCGTCAAAATGGGATCCCAGCCTTGGAATAGCTTCTTCATTTCTTCCACCGATCCGGTTTGCCTGGCTACTGATTCTGGTAGATCATCTGGAACAAGCAACACAACGTTGTACATGGTACCGCCCTTCAGCGAGTATGCCACAACATGTGCGCCCGGTCCCACCCAGAAATGCACCTGGGGGTTGGAGACCATCTCTCTCAGCTCGGGGTCTTTGATCTGATCCAATTTGAGCACGATGCGGTAGGCGAGATCGCCTGTCGGTAACGGCAGAGCTTTTTGGCCAAGCAGGTATTCTCGGCACTTGGACCACAAGCCATCTGCTCCAACTACAAGATCGCATTGGTACTCATCACCGCTGGTGGTTTTGATTCGCGGCCGCACTGCGTCGAGGTCCAGGGATTCCACACGCTGACTTAGTCTTATGGAGACGCCCAGCTCTCTTGCTGTCGCGACGAGACCCTGCTGCAAGTCGACGCGGTGCACGTCTGAGAACGGGGAGCCGTACTTCTCGTTCATGTGCTCGTTGAAGTCGTCTTCCCTGGCCAGGACCTTTCCCGTATACCTATGGACAACTAGAGACTTGGGCTCGCACGCTTGGCTCTGCAGCTTCTCATATACGCCCCATCTCTTGAGCAGTTTGGAGGAATTTGGGGTTATCTGCAGCCCGGCTCCAACCTGTGTGTCTGCGTCAGAAGTGCTTTGGCGTAGAGGTGACGGGGAACTTGTGCAAACCTCAGCTAGCTCGGAAGCACTCTCCAGTACAGTGACACTGTGACCTGCGCGCGCGCACTCGATGGAGGCAGCCAGGCCGCCCAAGCCCGCACCCACAACAATGATGTCGAGCCTATGTGCATAGGCTGTCATCGCCACCGACGACTGAAAGGGGTTTAGTAAAGACGGTAGGGAAATATGTTGACCCATGGTTCTGTGTTTCGCTTGAGATAGACAAAAAGCCCAACATACGAGGCTGTACCATCTTCTTGTATTGCATGGTGCGGCCGGGGTTCGGCAAAGCCGACAGTGAGCTGGGGGCCCGGCGGGTGTCAGCGTAGCAGCAAGCGACAGAACAAAGCCACCAACCAGCGGCCACAACAATGGTTAAAAACAGCTCTAAGGTTCGCATTGCCACCAGATGTGCCGAGGGGTAAATGCCGAGGGCGATGTTGACGTGCTGCGGCGAAGCACACCTGGCATTTTCTGCTTTGCGGTGGCAGTAGCAGATCTCCGCGGGCGGAATTCCCGAGGAGATGTTGCAGTGCGAGCAGCGACATGGGCGGCGTCCCCACCAACCCCGCAAAGGGGTGGATCCCTGCCGGTGCGGGGGAGGAGCCATCCGTGTCGTTGGCTGGCGCTGGCTGGGGTGCTGGAGCCACGGAGCTTCGAGCGCTCGCGTGCGGCTGCCGGCCGGGCTGAGCCGAGACGGCGCCCCGGGCAGCGACCTTCCAGTGCGGCCAGCTTCGCTCATAGCGTCGCACCCACTTTTCATCTGCTCGTCCTCCCAATTGCCTGCGTCCTCTGCCGTTGCGACCGTCGATGAAATGCTGCCCTCGCCGCAAGACACCACGACCGCCAGCCGCAGCAGCCCGCGGCCGCCGCGCCGGCCCCGGGCCATCCAGGCCTGCAACCTCTGCCGCTCCAAAAAGTACAAGTGCGATGGCGTCTGTCCATGCTCGCACTGTCGCAGTACGCCTCCAAACCAAATGTTCCAGCCTCGTGCGTCAACCACGCTGACCGTCTCCGGCCCCTCGCAAAGGGCGCGGACTGCACTGCGTGTATCGCGTGGCCCCCGTGGCGATTGAGAGGGAGGCGGGTTCGCAAAGGTGGTTTGCCGCCGCCTCGTCCCCCGGAGCTGGCGCCGCGCTGACCATGCATGCACCTCCTCTAGCCTTGTGCGCGACCTGGAAAAGCGCTTGGAGCTCGCAGAGGCCGAGAATGCGAAGCTTCGCGTTTCGTACAACGCCCTCGCGTCTGGCGCAGCCAACCAGAGCGCTGCTGCTGACCCGGAACATGCGTCCACTCCTGCCGAGCGGGCTGCAAGCTCCAACGCGGTGCCACCATCTGTGGCCTCGCAGGCGGAAGCCTCTGCGACCTCGCCGCTGTCGGAGCAGGCCGCGCGCTCTGCGGGGCTGGGGCGAGTGAACGAAGAAGTTGGTAGCCCCGAAGAGGGCACCGAGATCGTCGAGGTCAACCCGCACACCAGGGACATCGAGTTCCATGGCCACACGTCCTCCGTCGCCTTCCTGGACCGCGTGCGGCAAGAGTACGGCTACAGCGAGAACGACTCGCAGGGCGACCTGCAGACGACATGTCAGAAGCCGTCGTTGGTCAGCACCTTTTACAACCACGCCTTTGGCACCCAGCGCACGGGCGACGCCAGCGGATGGAATGACGTGCTGGAAAATCAGTTCTTCTTTCCACAGTCCTACGTCTTCCTGGAGACTTATTTCAACAATCTCCATTATATCCATCCCTTCCTGGACAAGGAGAACTTTTACTCCAGGTGCGATGATCTCTGGCAGGGCCGCTTTCAGAACCAGTCCCGCAGCTTCATCGCCTTGTATTTCAGCCTGGTCTCGCTTGGCGCCCTTATCCGCACGTGGACGGAGGAGAGGCTTAACGGGATGGGGAGGTTCGAGTGGAGCCGCATGCTCTTTGAGAAGGCACAGCTCGCCTTGGGATTTCCAGGATCCGCAAATGACCTCGAGGCCGCTCAAGCTTACATCTTCATGGCCAAGGTCTGCCAAAACGAGCTGAATCCCAATCTCGCATACACCCTCCTCGGAATGGCTTCACGCACGCTTTTGTCAATTGGCGCAAACCGCAATGCCTCGATTGATAGCGGCAATTCGGCAAGACAGCCACAGGCGCTGGAAGCTTCGAGGACGTGGTGGGGGTTCTATACCTTGGAGATTGAACTCAGCTTCGCTCTTGGTCGGCCTGACAGCCTGGGCATGGACGACTACCACAACCGCCCTCTTCCCCCGATAGCTGGGACCGACGTCGACATCATTCCTGGAATGATTGGCCTGGCGCGCATCATGCGCGCCATCTCAGTCAAGGTCTACCTTCACCGATTGTCATTGGCACAGAAGCTCCAAGGAGCGATGAACATCGAGATGGAGATGGATGCGTGGGTGGCTCGACTGCCAGAGGCAATAAGACCGCAGTTCACGAGCGATGTCGGCAGGCACAGTCGGTTGGGAGATCCGCCTTGGGCGTATTACCAAAGGCTCGTGCTTCAGATTAGTGAGTAAAGGGAGAGGGAAGCTTCTTTGCTTATTTCTAACCTTTGCAGGATATTATAACGTCAAGATGCTTCTCTTGAGACCGTTCATCGTGCATGCATCAAAGTATGACGAGCGAGAACCGAGTCTGGAAGACGCCGTCAACAAATGTACAGACGCGGCTGCGAGGACAATAGATCTCTGTTACGAGACGTACAGAGTCCACATTTTCTTTCATACCTGGTGGGTGCAGGAAGCTTTCTATCCAGACCTCGTACGATCGCGTTTACTGACGCCCGAAGGTGGTACAACATCACCTACCTCACCTTCGCCGCCTCCATCATCCTCTACCGTGCCGTCCAAAGCATCCAGGAGCCCGACCGACAGCACGACTACATCCGCCTGATCGAGCAGACGCTCAGCATGCTCGACCTCATGCGCGAATCCGTCGTTGCGTGCAAGACAGCCAAGGTCCTCCGCCAGATGCTCGCCATCCTGCGTCAACGCTCCGGTCGCTCCTCGTCCACGCTTGGGGACGACGGCGTGCATTCTGCTGCCAGATCAAAGCAGCCCGCGCCCCAGCAGGGGGTCCAAGCGGAGTCTGTCGTGATCGACGAGGGTTTCGAGGTCCCCCAGATGGGCTTGGAGTCGCTCGACGGGTGCTTGTGGGATTGGAGCTTTGATTTCAGGGACGTATGGGAGAGCCACGGGGGCGGGCCTCATGGACTGAGTTAATATGTATGCTTTTGATATTGTGGGGTTTAATCTTTTTTTGAAAAGAAGAAGAGGTGTTGAAAGGAGATGAAATTGAAAAGGAATAATGGAAGGAGATGCTAGAAGGGGAGGGTGACGTCAAAGTCCGTTTCGTCCGACCTCACTCAATCAGTCTTCTCCTCCCCTTCTTTTTTGGGGTTTTTTTTTGCAGTCGCCGCCACATCTGCCTGCCTGCCTGCCTGCCTGCCGTTCACCATTCTCTTCATTCGCTCCGACCCGACCGCCTTCTCCCACCGAAAAGAAAAAGGCAAAAAAAAGCAAAGGCAAAGGTATCCCGTCCCATCCCGTCCCATCCCGTCCCATCCCGTCCCATCCCCGTCCCGTCATCTTCATCCTCATCATCATTACCATCATACGATCACGACCACGATCGTCACCACCACCCCAACATACCAAATCACCTCCTTCCCCTCCCCCCCACCCCCACAGCACCACTCCCACCCCCACCACCACCTCCAACAACACCCCCACCACCCATCCTCCCCTCCAACCAATCAAACCCCCCCCTCTGCCTCCCCCACGTCTCGGACCCCTTCTCCATCCCCCCCGCAAACGTGTGCCCCTCCCCCCGCACCTCGATCCACTCGCAACCCCGCACGCCCGCCTCGAGCAACCGCCCGTACAGCTCGCGCGACAGCTCGATGGGGACCGACTCGTCGGCGGTGCCGTGCACGACGCAGGTGGGCGGGAAGGCAGGGGTGATGTTGGCGGCGGCGTCGATGGCGGACAGCGGGCCGAAGGGGTAGCAGACGCGGAGGAGGGTGCCGCGGGCGATGTGGGTGAGGGCGAAGGAGGGGCGGGGGGGGAGGGTCTGGGTTTGGGTGGGGGTTTGGGGTTCTTTTTTGGTGGAGGAGGGGGTGGTGGTGCCGTTGGTGGTGCCGTTGGTGGTGGATGATGATGGAGGAGGGGGAGAGGTGCTGTTGGTGGAGGAGGAGGTGGTGGTGGTGGAGCCGGTGGAGGCGATGGAGGAGGAGGATGATGGCGTGGCGGGGGTTGTTGGGGTTGTTGTTGTTGTTGTTAGAGCGGATGCTGCTGGGGCGGGTGCTTGGCCTTCGAGCGAGACGCCGCCGCGGATGGGCACGGGCGATTCGTCGTAGACTTGGTTGATGTAGTCCGGGTCCGTGTTGGGCGGGAGCTTGGCCGTGCGCAGCGGCGTCGACCAGAAGGGGTGCGTGAAGTGCGTCGCGCCGTAGAAGTCGAGGATGGCGAGGGGTGGGCGGGGGACGGAGTAGCCCTGCGGGGAAAGGCCGGGTCAGTGTGAGGACCGATTGGGGGGCCAGCAGCAGAAAGGAAGTAGAGAGAATTAATCAAAGCTGTGTCTCACCAGGGCAAGAGCTATGGCACCGCCGGACGAGGTGCCAAAGGCGACGACGCGGTCTTTGTCGACGGCAAAAGCAGCCGTCGAAGGATTGCGGGCCAGCTCAGCATCGAGGCCGCCGTTGTACACCCAGGCAAGGGCGTCACGGCAGTCGGTAATGGGGCCCTCGAGGATGTCGACTTGCGGACAGAGGCGGTGCTCGAGCGAGAGGGTGATCCAGCCACGGTCGAGGCAGTCTTGGATCTGGTCCTTGTTGACCATGTCCGAATGGCCGAGTATGAAGGCGCCGCCGTGGATGGCGAGGACTGTGGGGTAGGTAGGTTAGCGTATTCGGGCCTTTTTCATCTTCCGCATTAGGAAGGAGGTAGGTGTCGGGAATCCCGGACGTACCGACGGGGCATTGCGTCTTGTCTGTGGGCGGCGAGGCGGTGGGCGGGAGATAGACGTCGGCGTAGATGACGCAGTCGTCGACGACCTTGTAGGCGCAGCGCAGGTGGGGAGTGGGCATTTTGGCGGGCGAGAAGATGTGGCGGATCTTGTGGCGGAAGGACTTCATTGGGCAGGTGGACGGGGTCGGTGGAGATATAAAGGGCCAGGGTGGGCGGTAGAGGGTTGGCAGGTCGTCTGAACAAGCACTGGGAAGAGCGGTTGCGAGCGGCGGGTGATTGGCGGATGCGGAGCTCGGGGCTTGCGGCTGGGGTTGGGGACGAGTCCGGCGCGATCTGGAGCGGGTCAACGGGCACGGCGGCGAGCAAGGACGGCGTGTTTGTGTCCAAGGGCTCGGAGGTTTTCCGGTGGGCCCTGAGACAGAGAGACTCGCAGCTCGGGATTGCCGGGCTGGGTGGGTTCAGGATGGTTCAGCAGCAAGGACGCCACGTGAGCGGCGTGGCAGGAAGCGCTCCCAGCGTGTCACCCCATCCCTGCTACCACGCGATCAATCGCCTGATAGCTGCAGCTCAGACGTCGCACAGCATGCATTCCCACGTTGTCGATTCCCGGAGAAAAACAACTGAACACGAGGCTTCCACGGTGCCGGGAGACAGCCCAGGGGAGTTCCGAGTCTGGACCCCTCACCCGACACGTTGCAGAGCCAACTTGACGCCGTGCCCATCTCAACGGGCAGCATGTGTCAGGCTGTGGCCGTGGTGGTCACACACAACATGATTCCGTTCCTGCCTTTTCCGCCGAAAACAGTCGCCAAGGTTCCCTCGCGAGCAAAGAACAATGACTTCTACGTCCTTCTCGCTTTCACTGCGTCATGTCTGTCATCACAACCACTCCACCTTCAAATCTTCTTTCACTCTCGGTTTGCCGCAGCTGATAGTGCGCACTATTACCGATTTGGAAAATGTTGGAATTGGGTGGGAGAAAGGCGCTGTCGTGGAACCGTGGTCAGTATCTGTATTTTCCCAGCCGCAACTTGAGCCTCTCCAGGTTGTGCCGGGGCTAAAGCTCGGAAGATTGCTCAATGCGACGCGGGGTGCGGGTCTCCGGCAAAGCCAGCACAGCCTCACTGGATGCTCATGCCTTTTCCGCTCTAGCCAGCCCTGCTCGTTCTTGTTCCCTTCTGGGCCTAGAGCTTTCCGAGAGCCCTCGCTCTTAGTCAACGCTCCACGAAGATATCTTTGTAACCCTTTGGCTCTGAACCCCTCCAAAATCAAAGCCGGAAGACTGCTTCACTGATGCATCCTGCCAGCAAAGAGTACGGCCCAGAGGTCCAAAAGGTCCCTGCCACGACTCCACTGGACCATGTTCTGTACCTGTTGAAACGCGACGGGGGGGTGTTCATCAAGGGACTGATTCCAACCGAGGACGTCGACAAGGCGTACGATGAAGTGCGCGAAACCCTCGACAACGACGTTGAGTGGGATGGCAATTTCTTCCCCAGTACGCCCTCCATGATTTTGCACGTGCATGACTTGGCTCATCAAATTCAGAGGAGACACAGCGAGCCTCTGCGCTCATCATGAGAAGCCCGACATACGTGAAGACGCAGTTGATGAACCCGCTGTATCAGCAGGTAATCCGTCACTTTCTCACCACTCGAAGCTGGTTCTGGTGGGGAGATGAGAGGAAGGAGTCAGTGTCGAAGCCACAGGTGCACTCCTGCGTTGCCATGCGCATCGGGCCTGGAGCGACGGCGCAACCTTTGCACAGAGACGACTACATCAGCCACAACATGCACGACGAAGTCGACGCATGGGACGATGAGAGGGACAAGCATCGAGAATCTGCCGTCGGCATGTTTGTTGCCGGATCCAGAGTCACGAAAGAGAACGGAGGGACGGCCTTCATTCCACGCAGCCACTTGTGGTAAGCCATTGCACCATGGTGATTGTGACCAAGGTTTGACCCGCTTCCAGGGGCAACGACCGCAAAACGCCGCCACGGGTCGACCAATGCATCTTTGCGGACATGGAGAAAGGGGACGCTTTCATCATGCTCGCCTCGGCTTTCCACGGCGGCGGAAACAACACGACAAAAGACGAGAAGCGGCTCGTGTTTTCAACCTTCTCTGTTCGAGGCTACCTTCGTCAAGAAGAGAATCAGTTCCTGGCTGTTTCTCAGGAAGCGGCGAGGAGGTACGACCGGTCTGTGCAGGACTTCATGGGCTATTCCATGAGTGAACCTGCAGGCGGGTGGGTTGAGCAGATGGATCCTATATATGCCTTGAGGCCGGAGCTGAAGGAAGGTGAGCGGCCCAAAGACTATTGAGTGGCCGCAATCCCACTCGTCGCTGTGCCAAGCGTCGTTTCGACCAAGACGTGCAAAATACCACACAAGTGCATTGAATACCAGCCATGAAATAGACGCCCGGTGGAGGCCGACATTGCTCCTCAATTTCGCCGAGGACACGCTCCGGTTTCGCCGATCGTTGGCGCAACCTGGCGCCGCAGCTTGTGCCAGAATAAGCCCCGCATCTCTCACCGCGCTAAAAGCTACGTCCTGCCTGTCTGCCATCGCCGCTCATCTCCAGACCCTGTGTCCAAGTCCAACCCGGCGTTGCGCAGTCTATAAAAAGTAGAGTCTCGCACACCTCATCTATTCCCATCCATTTCGACGTCGGGAAATCATGTCCAAAAGATTGACTGCTACTCGTCTAGGTCAGTACGGTCCGTAAGCCCAAAAGATCCTCTGCCTGAATCTCAATAGACCCTGCCTGTGGAACATGTCGGAAGAAATGCCGTAAATGTGATCGGACGAGACCAGTCTGCAAGCGATGTACCCTCAAAGGCCTGCACTGCGAGGGCTATCCACCCCGGTTTCAGTTCTTGGAGTACGGGGGAGGAGCTTTGCCCAGCACGGCTAGTGGGCCTCGTGCCCAACCCGACTTGTTGACCCAGCAGACACCCAGCCAGAACAGGAAAGAGAGCGCGCAGCACTTGAGCATACAAGACCGCTTGGGCTCCGTGACACTGGGGGACTTGCCCGACTGTCCGCTCATCACCCCCGAATCGTCCCTGTCGCCCAAAAGTGAGACGCCCTTTGAGCGCGCGAGCCTCGTCGACGACGTCCTAAGCACCAGCCATGCGCAGAGGCTGCTGGTTCACTGTACGTCACAGCTGTCCAGGGGCATCGGGCCCAGCTAACCTCTCGCAGTCGACACGGTGCTGTGCGACAAGCTGGCAATCGCCACGACGGGAACACTCAACCCGTTTCGCGCATATGTGCTCCCTCTCTCGTACCAGCACACGGGCACCCTACATGCCTTGCTTGGACTGACGGCCTATCATCTCGAATCGTCAGGCGTAGACACGACCAAAGCAAACAGCACGGCCGCACTTCAACACAAACTGTCGGCCATCCAGTCTCTCAGCGGGCTGCTCCTGAAGGAAGAGATATCGGGATTGTCAGAAAGGGAAGAAGAAGTCGCCCTCGTCATGGTGTTGCTGCTGGTGCTCCAGGACGTGTGCGAGTCGGGCATATCCACCCACGGAGCCCACATCACCGGCGTGACCTTCCTCTGCCGGCGCATCGTCGAGCGCCCCGCCGAATCGCGGTCACCGTTCAAGATGTTCACCATCTCCTGCCTCGCCTGGTTGGACGCCCTGCGAGGCTTCAGCGGGCCCGAGAAGATGGCCTATTCCGACGAAGTGCGCAGATGCATCCTCGATGCCCGCGGCGGGAGCCTGGAAACCCTGGTCGGCTGTCCCGCCGAGATATTCTTCGAGATCGGCAAGGTCCTCACCGTCGGCAAAGAGCACGTCAACGGGACCGTGTCGATGGAGGACTTCCGGCCGGTCCTGGACGCTTCCGAAGCTTACCTCCGAAGCTGGGATCCGGATCGAGCCAGCTTCCCCACGCCAGCGCCCGAGTGGAAGCTGCTCGCAGACGCGTACCGCCATGCCAGCATCCTCCGCGTGCTGCGCTTCCCCGAGCCGTTGGCGTCGTATCCAGCCGACGAGCCCGTCATCAGAGAATCGGTGGCGGCAATCCTGGATGTGGCTGCGAAGATGGCCATGGACTCGCCCTTCTACAAGCGGCTCCTCTTCCCGCTGTTCCTGGCGGGCGCCGAGACCAGCTCGCCGCATCAGTACCACTACGTGCAGCTGTGCATCGGCGAGATCAAGAAAGCAACGGGCTTCCAGCATCAAGCCATGACGGACCTTTTGAAGAAGGTGTGGGAGGTCAGGCAAGAGAGCCCGCAAAGGCGCAGGAACGTGTCGTGGACGGAATGGGTAAGGCTTCATGCTCTGTTGCGCAGATGGTGCTTTTCTGACCTTTTCCACTTCAGACCTGTTCCTCGGCGCTGAAAGTCCAGCACGCATTTCTGTTCTTCTGACCAGTCGCATCCATCTGGTCCACTCGAGACCCAGCCTCGGCCGTGTATTACGTGCGACAGAATCGGAGGCACCTGAAAGGCCCCGCAAGCCAGCCATTGGCGGCAGGTCGGGCCGGGTCAGCGCCAAGGCAGGTGGGGGTGCGCGATTGGAAGTATTTCCAGTTTGGGTCTAGCCCGCCTTCTGGATCCCCCCCCCGAGACAACAGCTCCGGACAAACATCACACCAATGGGGGGAAAGTGCTGCACAATTTGTTAGACTATCGGGGCGCCCTCTCAGGTATCCCCCCAAAACCGCGGAGCTTCGGCGCAGTGTGAAAAAGAGTCCACCGCATAACAAACACTCTCATAACAACCCCCCAGCCCGGTGGTCGTCGAGGATGGGTGTTGGAAGGGAGGGTGACGGAGAAGGCGACGTCGGTGCCGAAGCCGTGGAGGGGGGTGGGGGCGGCTTGGGATCTCCGATTTGGGAGAATGCTGGGTATGACAGAATTGCTACATTTTGAGCACTTGAGTACTATTTCGTTGATGGTATCCTGGCCTTGCTCGAGGCAAACCCGAAGAAGATGGTTTGATCCGTCTGCTCGCTGAGCGTATCCATTGCGCGTTTCATTCCTCTCAGGGCCGCATGGCGGCCAATGACGGCCAAGTTCACTGGCCGATGGAATCGTCAAGAGTTCGTCAATGTAGTCAAAGTCAATGCAAGCTCGATGTCAAGTTCTGATCTATCCTCTCCGCAAACAATCCGCTGGCTCCCGGTTGAATGAAAATTTATTCAGAGCGACATCGGGCACGGATTCCCTACCATCACTGCGTTAAGCTCCTACAAACAACTTACACTTTGGGGAGCAATCAATTCGCCGTCAGCTCTGCATCGTCTGTTTTGCCTGAAAAATCCAAAGCCCTTGCCAGCCGACTTCATTTCAATCAGGCGCATGCAACACAGGACGAACAGACCGATCGAGGCACATGGAGGGCTTTTATAAGAAAAGGACACTTTTGTTGTCATTGCTATTCGATACATGGGGGAAACAAAGTACATTCAAGTGCGACGATAGTCCTCAACCGTGATTATTACATAAAAAGAAAACCAGGACATGTGCGGACGACACGATACAAGTCTGTATTATGCGGAGAAAGCGAAAAACCAGGAACATAGGAAAATAGTACAGAACCGCATGAGGTGACCGGCATCGAAGCGGTCCTCTTCATAGAGTCGGATAGAGCGAGTGATGGAGAGAGCAAAGGAGAGAAACGCCAGTCGCGTGTGTGTGTGTTGTTGTGTACAGCTTCGCTCCCTCATCACTCTTATGATGACGTCGACGCCCAAGTGTCGGGACCGCACGACGGCGGGCGGAACATGCCCCACGTGTCTGTATACACGCGTCCATCGGGCTCCGTCGTCTTCAGCTGCCAGCTGAGAGCGCCGGTGCCGTCGGCAAAGATCATGCGGAACGGCACGTAGGTGCCCGCGGTCAAGGATACGGTGTAGCTGCCTGGTGAAGAATTTAGGCCCGCCCTGGCGTCGGCGTTGGCCGCGGTCCATGCCGTTACGGCATGCTGGCCCACCCATAGATAGCCGACGTCGTCTGGATTCGCCACGGTGAAAGTGTACGAGCCAGTCGTGTTGGGCAGGAAGTAGCCTCGGTAGATGAAGGCCGTGTGCGCGATGTTCTTGTTTGTGAAGCCATATATGTTCGCATTTGAGGACTGGGAGGTATCGATACCAATGTTGATCTCGTCCGTGTAGCCCGAGAAGTTGATGACGCTGTACGGCGAGGCTTGCGGATTGTTGTACACGTCCGGGTTGAAGCTGGAATAGTATGGATCAGTGGTGGTTGAGCCGCCCGAAGCCGGGTTCGGCCGGTTGACAAACTGCAGGCCTGGCGACGCCGAGCACGAGGCTGGGACCACGACGTCGACGGTGCCGGTGCCGGTGATGGATGTTCCGGCGGGTGCGTAGGTACGTGTCGTTATCACGCCGGTGCCGCTCGTGACCGTGCGGGTTGTGAAGCTGACCGAGTTGTAGCACGGCGTGAGCACGACTTGGTGACAGCCTGACGGAATGCTGCCCACAAGGTAAAGGACGTTGGAACAGAGGGCTGCCAGGTATTGGCCGTTGTCAGTGTTGGTGACGTGCAGGGTCTGATCATCCCAGAAGGTTGTGTCGATGTCGACGTTGCCGGTGGCGGTCGAAGTATCGAAGAGGAAGGGCGCGTCCGAAGACCCTGAGCGTTGGCAGGAGCCGAGCGGGATAGACGAGCCAGCGCCGCTCTGGCAAGTGAGCTTCTGGGTGGAGGGTTCAATGTAGAAGAGCGAGGCGTCCGGGTAGGACTGTGTGAGACCGCAACCGTGGGCCGAAGTCGTCCCACTGTAGACAGAGCTTTGCAAGTTCAGGTAGCCGTAGAAGTTGCTGCTGAAATCCGTCACGGAGATTTTGAAGGGAGCATTGGTAGGCTTGACAACGACTGCCACGTTGCTGCTTGTGCCACCGACAGTGGTGGGTTGCACTGTTGTGAGGGACACACTGCCCGATGTTCTCGTAATGGTCAGCGCCGCCGAGGGAACCACAACGACAGCGTAGGTTCCGCTGGGCAGAGTGCCGGCCGGATCGGTTGCAATCGTCGTGGTGCGTGCAACGTTGCCGCTCGTGACAGTGATGGTGGGATAGCCTGGGAGGTTCACGACGACGTAGGTGGCCGGGGGAAGCGTGCCCGACGGATCCGTGTACAGAGTCGAGGTGTAGGCAACTGAGCCACCATAGTTCGTGATTGTCGGGTAGGCCGGAACGTTGACGACGACATAAGTGCCGGGCCCCGCGTTGCCGGGGGGGTCGGTGTAGAGGGTGCTGGTGTAGGCGGTGTTACCCGAAGTTTGTGTCAAGGTCGAGTATGCTTGGGTCGGCACGTGCACGACGACGTAAGTGCCCGGACCCTGGCCGGCGCCTGGAGGATCCGTGTAGATGGTGGTTGTGAAAGCCGAGGAGCCCGAAGTCACAGAGACGGTGGCGTAGGTGACGGATGGGACGTTGACCACGACATAGGTGCCAGCACCGAGAGTGCCAGGAGGATCCGTGTACAATGTGGTCGTATATCCGACGGCACCCGACGTTTGCGTGTACCGCGGACGATTGGCGGCAAGGTCAGAGACGGGGAGGGCAAGGTCGGAGAAGGGGTTAGAAATAAGACTGCCAGTAGGTCGGTTGACGAGGACGTAGGTCGACACGGCCGACGTGGTCCCTCCAATGCCGAGAAAGCCAGGGATGGTGGTGAAGGAGGTGACGGTGCTTGTGTATGCAGACGCACCGCTTGTTTGGTAGCGCGTGTTCAGACCCGAAGTTCCAGAGCAGACGAGACCGCTGCCTTGGATACATGACAAGAGACTGTTGCCGCTCAACAAGTTGTTCGCGAAACAGCTCACGGAGCTCAACAGCCCGTTCGTGCCAAGCGCTGCCTGACAGGCTGCCAGTGAGAGGACGTCGGGAATGCCGGACCCGCTGAGACTAGTGCAGGCGGCGGGCAGCGAGTTCGAGCAGCCACGGCAAGTTCCAAGGTTGCCCCAAAGGCAGGCCCGGAAATCCTGGGCGGAGAAGGAGCTCAACAGGTTGCTCAAGAAGCAAGTCGGTGCAACTGTGGATCCAAGAACCCCCAAAGAACTCTTGCACAAGGCTATGTCTGCCGCAGAGATGACACTGCTGATGAGGTCCGTCGACGTGCCGAAGTTGCAAGCACTCGGCAGAGCCGTGACGCAAGTCGTCGCCGTCGCAGTCCCGCAAACCGTCGTCGACGTCGCCGTGACAATGGCTGTTGGCGTTTCACCCGCCGTGTCGCAGACGGCCACCTCGTTTTGCAAACAATCATGGACCGAGTCACCGCCTTTGGTGAGCAGATCCGACACGAAGCATGAGACCGAGGTTCCAGTGTTCGACACACCGACTGCCGCCTTGCACGCTGCCAGCGCAGCGCTTCCCGCCAGGCTGCTACCTGAAATGCCTTGGAGAGCCGAGCAAGCCGGCGGGAACTGAGGAGAGCAGTTGTCGCACGTCGGCAAGTGGTTGTACAAACACGATACGAAATCGTTGTTGTTGCCCAAAACCGACGACACTGCATTCGAGACGAAGCACGCGGCAGCGTCCACGGCACCAAAGCTTCCGAGAGCAGTCTGGCACGCACTGTGGTCGATGAGTCCGATAATGTTGGAGAAGATGCTGGTCGAAGACGAGGGTGTACATTCGTCCGGAAGTGAATCGAAACAGTTCGGCGTGCTGGGGTCGGCGGCCGTGGGCAAGCAAGCGCCAGCCGATCTGCTGGATGATGCGCGGAGAGTGGGCACGTTGACCACCACGTAAGTACCCGGCCCTGCATTACCAGGGGGATCCGTGTAGAGGGTGCTGGTGTAGCCAACACCCCCGGAGGTCTGGGTATATCCCGGGTACGAGGCATGCGTTGGCACGTTCACGACAACATAAGTGCCGGCGTCCAAGCTGCCCGGAGGATTCGTGTAAAGCGTGCTGGTATACGCAACCGCTCCGCCAGTCTGAACATACGTAGTGTACGTCCGCGTTGGCACGTTGACTACCACGAAAGTGCCTAGCCCTGCACTGCCAGGAGGGTCGGTGTAGAGGATGGTCGTGTAGGCTGCGTCACCCGAAGTCTGCGTAAACGTCGAGAACGCTTGCGTCGGCACGTTCACCAAAACTTGTGTGACCGTGTTGCCGTCGGTCCAAGTCGTAGTTCGGCTTGTAGTGAATGCAGAGGATCCAGAAGTCCGTGTGCTTGTATAGACACGGTTAGCGCCAAGGGTGGGAATGTTGACAACGACTGCAGTAGCCGGGCTGCCGTTGATTACCGTCGGTACCGTCGACGTGTATGCCGATGGCCCGGACGTCTGTGTAATGGTAAGTATTTGGCCGGCGGATGTGGGAACGTTGCCAGCGAGTGCGGTGGGCGGGTTTCCGTTGATGATCGCTTGTGTCGGCACGTTCACCAAAACTTGCGTGACCGTGTTGCCATCGGTCCAAGTCGTAGTTCGGCTTGTAGTGAATGCAGAGGATCCAGAAGTCCGTGTAGTTGTATAGACACGGCTAGCGCCAAGGGTGGGAATGTTGACAACGACTGCAGTAGCCGGGCTGCCGTTGACCACCGTCGGCACCGTTGTTGTAAACGCCGAAGACCCAGCCGTCTGTGTAATTGTGAAGACCTGACCAGCCGGCGCAGTGGTGGGAAGGTTGATCACGACTGCAGTAGCCGGGCTGCCGTTGACAATCGTTGGAACCGTTGTTGTGAAGGCCAAAGACCCGGCCGTCTGTGTGACTGTGAAGACCTGACCAGCCGGTGCAGTGCTGGGAAGGTTGACGAGGACTTGTTCAATCGGAGTTCCTGCAACGGAAGTTGCAATGGTTGTCGTGAACGCCACAGAGCCAGAGTACTGCGTAGTAGTGACGACCTGAGTCTGAATAGGGGCAAGCCTGGTCATGCCTCCTCCTGTGATGAGTGCGCCGCGAGTAGGGACGTAGACGATGACTTGCGTGAATGGAACGCCGTTGTTGAGGTTCGGGTCGGATGCTAGGCCCGTGGTAACATAGCTTGTGGAGCCTGCCGTGATTGTAGTCGTGACAGGACCAAACTGTGTCGGGCCGGGGACGTTGATGATGACCTCGCTGAACGGCTGACCCCCGTTGATTGCAGGGTCCGACGTCAGCGTCGTAGATGTGAAAGCGATACTGCCCGAGGTTTGAAGCGTAGTGACAGGTCCGAACGGCGTTGGCACGTTCACAAGAACCTCGGTATAAGGCTGACCGCCGTTAACGACACCAGCAGGGTCCGAGGTGACCAAGGTTGTTGTAAACGCCGAGACTCCAGAAGTCTGCGTCACAGTGGTGGGGCCGAACGGAGTAGGCACGTTAACGAGAACTTGGGTATATGGCTGGCCACCGTTGACGATGCCGAATGGATCCGAGGTAACAACTCTAGTCGTGAATGCCGACAGCCCAGACGTTTGTGTGACGGTTGTCGGGCCAAATGGAGTTGGCAAATTAACTAGGACCTCGGTGTACGGCCGCCCGCCATTAACAAGGCCGGCAGGGTCGGAGGTGACGACGGTTGTAGTGAACGCCGAGATTCCAGAAGTCTGTGTGACTGTGGTGGGGCCAAACGGAGTGGGCACGTTGATGACGACCGCAGTGTAGGGCTGACCTCCATTGATGCTGCCGAGCGGATCACGGGTGACAACGGCTGTGGTAAACGCCGAAGAACCAGAAGTCTGTGTAACGGTGGTTGGGCCAAACGGAACAGGCACATTGACGAGAACTGCCGTGTAAGGCTGGCCTCCGTTGACACTGCCAGCAGGATCCCGAGTGACAACTGTGGACGTGAAGAGCGCGAAGCCTGAAGTCTGCGTGGTGGTGATTGTGCCGAACGGAGTTGGGACATTCACCAATACCTCCGTGTAAGGCCGCCCGCCGTTGATGATTCCTGCAGGATCTGACGTAACAATCGTCGACGTGTAGGGTAGGAAGCCGGACGTTTGTGTTGTCGTGACCGAACCGAAAGGCGTGGGAACGTTGACAACGATCTGAGTGTAGGGTTGGCCACCATTGACCAAGCCTGCAGGATCAGATGTAACAAGCGTCGACGTGAAGGGCGAGGGACCAGACGTTCGTGTGGTTGTAGTTGGACCGACAGGTGTAGGAACGTTAACCACAACTTGGGTGTAGGGTCTACCGCCATTGATCGAGCTTGCGGGGTCAGACGTAACGATTGTCGACGTAAACGCTTGCGGACCCGATGTCTGTGTTGTCGTAGTTGGACCGAACGGCGTGGGAATGTTGACAACCACCCGAGTGTAGGGTCGACCACCGTTGAGTAAGCCTGCGGGATCGGACGTTACAGCCGTCGAGGTGAACGGCACGAAACCGGATGTTTGGGTCGTAGTCACTGGGCCGAACGGGGTTGGGACGTTTACGAGGACTTCAGTAAAAGGCTGTCCTCCGTTGATGGCAGGGTTGGCAGTGACGAAAGACGTGGTGAATGCCACCGCACCAGACGTTTGCGTCGAAGTGAAACCGAAGGGTGTTGGCACATTCACGAGAATTTCGGTAAACGGCAGTCCTCCATTGACCGCAGTGTTGGAAGTGACGAACGACGTAGTGAAACCCACGGAGCCTGACGTTTGTGTAGCAGTGAATCCGAAGGGAATAGGCACGTTGACAAGAACTTGGATATAGGCTTGTCCGCCATTTACAGAGGGGTTGGAAGTAGCAAAAGAGGTCGTGAATGGCACGGTGCCAGAAGTCTGTGTGGTTGTGGCAGTGTACGACGTCGGAATATTGACCAAAACCTCCGTGTATGGTTGCCCACCGTTGACGGCCGGGTTCTGGGTGGCGAAGGTCGAAGTAAACGGCGCGAGGCCTGAGGTCTGCGTGGTTGTGGCAATGTACGGCGTCGGAATATTGACCAAAACCTCCGTGTATGGTTGCCCACCGTTGATGGCCGGGTTCTGGGTGACAAAGGTCGAGGTAAAGGGCGCGAGGCCTGAGGTCTGCGTGGTTGTGAGGATGAACGGCGTAGGAACATTGACTAAAACCTCGGTGAATAGCTGCCCGCCATTGATGGCTGGATCCGAAGTTACGACGGTTGCTGTAAAGGCTGAGGTCCCAGACGTTTGAGTGCTTGTGACTGGACCAAAAGGCGCGGGAACGTTCACTAAGACCCCTGTGTATGGCAGGCCCCCATTCACCGCTGGATTCCGAGTGACGAAGGTAGAAGTAAATGGAGTCAAACCAGAGGTTTGCGTCGAAGTAATTGGTCCAAAGGGAGAAGGCACGTTTACAAGAACCTGCGTGTATGAAAGACCGCCATTGACCGACGGGTTCTGCGTGACGAAGGTGGTGGTGAATGGAGCAAGGCCCGAGGTCTGCGTAGAAGTGACAGGTCCGAATGGAATGGGCACGTTGACCAAAACCTCTGTGAATGGAAGGCCGCCGTTGACAGCAGGATCCTGGGAAACCAGAGTGGTCGTAAAAGGCACGTATCCGGATGTTTGCGTGGTAGTGAGAGGGCCAAGCGGCGTGGGTACGTTAATCAAAACCTCAGTGTACGGAAGTCCGCCATTGGAAGATGGGTTCGTCGTAACGAAGGTAGTCGTGAATGCCACGTTTCCAGATGTCTGCGTCGTCGTGACAGGGCCAACCGGCGTGGGCACCTGAACAACCACCTGCGTGAATGGCAGGCCATTGTTGATACCAGGGTTTGACGTCACCACCGTCGTCGTGAACGCGGGAAGGTTGCCTGACGTGATAGTCGTGGTGATTGGGGCAAACGGCGTAGGAACCTGGACAACCACCTGAGTATATGGCAGGCCGTTGTTGATGCTTGGGTTCGATGTGGCTACAGTCGTCGTGAAAACTGGAAGGCTGCCTGACGTGACGATAGTGGTGACAGGACCGAAAGAAGATGCACTGGCCGGCTGGAAGATCACAATTGCACTGTACGGAGGCGGCACAGAAGCGCCCGGAGCGGTGGCTGTGGGCGTAAACTGTCCGGTTGAGGTGATCGGAATGGACGCAGTTCCTGGCAAAATCACGGTTGGAAGACTGGCAGGTGAGGTAGAGGCCGGCTGGAAGACCACGATTGCACTGTACGGAGGCGGTACAGGAGCACCGGGGGCAGTGGCAGTGGGCGTGAACAGCCCAGTTGACGTGATCGGGATCGATGCAGTGCCGGGCAAAGTCACAATTGGAAGCGAAGAGACCGGTTGGAAAACCACGACCGCACTGTACGGAGGCGGTACAGGAGCACCGGGAGCAGTGGCAGTGGGCGTGAACAGCCCAGTTGACGTGATCGGGATCGATGCAGTGCCGGGCAAAGTCACAATTGGAAGTGAAGAGACCGGTTGGAAGACCACGATTGCACTGTACGGTGGTGACGCAGGAGAGCCGGGGGCGGCAGTGGGAGTAAACAGTCCAGTAGATGTGGTTGCAATTGACGCAGTGCCTGGCAGAGTTACCGTTGGAAGGCTGGCAGGTGAAGTGCCCGGCTGGTAGATAACGACTGCGCTGTACGGGGACGGCTGAGGTCCGCCAGGAGCGCCAGACGGCGTGATCAGACCAGTTGAGGTGATGGGCACGGATGCAGAGCCTGGCAATGTGACCGTCGGAAGGCCGGAGGACGGGACAGTGATGGGCTGGTAAACCACGACCGCACTGTAAGGCGAAGGCGCAGGTGCACCTGAAGCAGCAGGAGGCGTAAACAGACCGGTGGAAGTGATCGGAACAGACCCAGAAACCGGCAATGTTACAGTCGGGAGGCTGGCAGGCGAAGTGGTTGGTTGGTACACCACGATTGCGCTGTAAGGTGGAGGCGGAGGGAATCCAGAGGGCTGGATGACAGTCGTGGCGGTCACAGGGACAGATGCCGTGCCTGGTAAAGTAACAGTTGGAAGGCTGCTGGAAGGCGAAGCAGTAGCTGGCTGGTAAACGACGACCGCACTGTAAGGCGAGGGCGGCGGGGAGCCAGGTGCTCCAGAGGGCTGGAAAAGAGTCGTGGCCGTGACAGGGACAGATCCTGTGCCTGGCTGAGTGATTGTTGGGAGGGGTCCAGACGCAGGCGCAGAAGTAGGCACGAATACCACAACTTGGCTGTATGCACTTTGGGTCAATCCAGGCGCAGTCTGAGAGGCAGGTACAAGGGTCGTTGTTGTGTAAGGAACGCTCCCGGAAGTCAAGGTAACGGTAGAAAGGCTAGCAGGCAGTGGCCCTGCGAGGTTGGAAGGTAGGCGGGACGGAATGACCAGGCCCGGAACGTAGACTTCGACTGCGGCGGTGACTGTTCCACCGATAGACGTAGAAACCGTCCTGGTGAAAGGCGTATTGCCGCTGGTGTATGTAAACGTTGGGACACTGGCCGGAGCCGGGCCAGAGGACGCACCCGCGCCGGACGTTGGCTGGAATACCACAACCTGAGTAAACAGAGCACCGGGAAGGCCGGGGAGTCCAGTGGTGCCGATAATAGTGGTCGTAAATGGCACGCTGCCGCTTGTAGTAGTAACAGTAGGGATGCTAGCGGGCATACCAGAGGTCGGCTGGAATACCACAACCTGAGTGAACGGAGCACCGGGAAGGCCGGGGAGTCTAGTGGTGCCGACAATGGTGGTCGTAAATGGCACGCTGCCGCTGGTAGAAGTAACAGTAGGGATGCTAGCGGGCATACCAGAGGTCGGCTGGAAAACTACGATTTGAGTGAATGGTATTCCAAGAGCGCCGCCAGGAAGCGAAACTGTGCCAACAACGGTGCTCGTGAATGGTACGCTGCCGCTCGTAGAGGTAATGGTGGGGATGCTGACCGCAGGAGGGCTTGGAAGACCAGACGCCGGCTGGAAAACGACGACCTGAGTGAAGGGAGTAGGGAACCCGTTAAGGCCCAAAATGCTTCCAACGGCCGTTGTAGTAAAAGCAACGCTACCGCTCGTGGAAGTGATGGTTGGGATGCTGGCCGTAGGCAAGCTTGGTACGGCCGAGGTCGGCTGGAAGACAACAACTTGAGTATAAGGGGTTACAGCGCCATTTGGACCCGTGTAACTTGCAAGGGCCGTAGTCGTGAAAAGAACGCTACCACTCGTCGAAGTCGTCGTCGGCAGACTAGCAGGAGAGCTCGGTGCAGCGGGAGTCGGCTGGACGACAACAATCTGGGTGAATGGCGTAGGAATTCCGTTAGGGCCCAAAGAGCTTCCAAGGGCAGTTGTGGTGAAGGGAACACTGCCGCTCGTAGACGTGATCGTCGGCAGGGCAGCGGGCGTCGGCTGAACAACGACAACCTGGTTGAAAGGCGTGGGGATCCCGTTAGGGCCGACAGTGCTCCCGAGGACCGTTGTAGTGAAGAGGACACTACCGCTCGTAGACGTGATCGTCGGCAGTGCAGCGGGAGTCGGCTGGACGACAACAATTAGGGTGAATGGCGTAGGAATCCCGTTAGGGCCCAAAGAGCTTCCAAGGGCAGTTGTGGTGAAGGGAATGCTACCACTGGTGGAGGTGACCGTTGGCAAGCTTGCAGTACCAGACGTCGGTTGGAACACGACCACTTGAGTGAAAGGTACAGGAATCCCGTTAGGGCCCAAAGAGCTTCCAAGGGTAGTTGTAGTGAAGGGAACGCTGCCACTTGTAGAAGTGATGGTTGGCAAGCTTGCAGGGCCAGACGTCGGTTGGAACACGACCACTTGAGTGAATGGTACAGGAACCCCATTAGGACCCACAGTGCTAGTGATCGCCGTTGTAGTGAAGGGAACGCTGCCACTGGTGGAGGTAACCGTTGGCAAGCTTGCAGGGCCGGACGTCGGTTGGAACACGACCACTTGGGTGAAAGATACAGGAACCCCATTAGGACCCACATTGCCAGCGATGGTCGTTGTAGTGAAGGGAACGCTGCCACTTGTAGAAGTGATGGTTGGTAGGCTGACAGGCCCGGAGGTCGGGACGAATACAACAGCTTGTGTATAAGGCGTAGGAATTCCGTTTGGACCCACAGAGCTTCCTACGGCAGTTGTAGTAAAGAGCACGCTTCCACTCGTGGAAGTGACCGTCGGCGAACTAGCAAGGCCAGACGTCGGTTGGAAAACGACAACTTGCGAGTACACCGACGGAGGGCTTCCAGGAATGGACGCTGGGAGAGTTGCGCCAACCGTTGTAGTAAAAAGCACGCTGCCACTCGTGGAGGTCACGGTTGGCAGACTTGCCAGACCGGATGTCGGAACAACCACAACAACTTGTGAGAGTACAGCAGAAGGAGCGCCGGGAACGGCGGGCGGGATAGTGACAGCCGTTGTCGTGGTGAAGAGCACACTGCCGCTCGTAGAGGTAACGGTTGGCAGACTAGCCGGGCCAGATGTCGGAACAACCACAACAACTTGTGTGAGTACAGAAAAGGGACTGGGGAAGAGGCCTGGAACGGTCACAGCAGAGGTTGTAGTGTAGAGAACGCTGCCGCTTGTAGCAGTGACAGTTGGAAGGCTCGCGGGCGCAGTCGGCACGTAGACAATGACCGCGGTAAACGGCAAGCCTGTGGCGGAGCCAACTGAGTTCGTGGCGAATACGGGGCCAGTGGCTGTGGAGCTGATGCTGCCAAAGGTCGAGGTAATCGTTGGCAGGTTGCTCACGGGGGCTGAGCTCGGTGCGCCTGCGGAAGTGGGTACAACAACAATGACCGCGCTAGTTTGCATCCCCGGGTTGCCTTGCGCGTCAGTTAGAGTAACTAGCCCCGTTGTGGTGTAGGGCACGCTGCCCGAGGTAGTGGTGATCGTTGGAAGAATGTTCATGGGGGCTGAACTCGGTGCACCGGCAGACGTGGGAACGACAATTATGACCCCACTAGTCGGCGCACCAGGGCTTCCCAACGCGTTAGTGGGCGTAAAGAGACCAGCCGTAGTATATGCAACGCTGCCTGAAGTCATCGTGATTGTCGGAAGGCTGTTCGCAGTCGGAACGACAACGATAACCCCGCTAATCGGCACACCTGGGTTGCCAAACGCGTCAGTGCGTGTAAACAGTCCAGTAGCGGTGTATGCAACGTTGCCCGAAGTCGTGGTAATAGTGGGAAGCGCTCCGGGCGCAGCTGCTGAACTGGGTACGACAACGATGACGGCGGTGGATGGAGCGCCTGCTGGGGATCCTGCGGCGTTCGTGGGTGTAAAGAGTCCAGTCGTGGTGTAAGCAACATTGCCCGAAGTCGTGGTAACGGTGGGAAGTACTCCTGGCGCAGCTGCTGAACTGGGAACGACAATAACGACCGCGGTGGATGGAACCCCGGCCGGAGATCCTGCAGCGTTGGTGGGCGTAAAGACAGCAGTGGTGGTGTAGGCAACATTGCCCGACGTTGTGGTGATGGTCGATAGAGCCCCTGGCACGGCAGCTGAAGTGGGAACAACAACAATGACAGCGCTGGACGGTGCACCCACTACGTTTCCTGACGCGTCGGTCGAAGTAAAAAGGCCGGTGGTGGTGTAAAGAGCACTCCCCGAAGATGTTGTGATAGTTGAAAGGGCCTGCGAGACTACAGGAGCCAGGGCGGAAGGCAGGCGGGACGGGATGATTACACCACCTCTTGTGCCCGGGTTAAACACTATGACTGCACTGCCCGAAAACGACGTGCCATCACCGGCGACGAATTGGGTCACGGCCGTAGCTGTGTACGCCGTGGACCCTGCATAAGTCGTGGTGATAGTTGGTAGAGCTGTAGCACCCGTGAGGGGGTTGAAAACGACTACTGCGGAACCAGAGTACGGAATACCGCCACTGCCGACGAACTGGGTCACAGCAGTTGTTGTATATAGCACATATCCTGCGTAAGTAGTTGTGATGGTTGGCAGACTTACAGCACCTGTGATGGGGTTGAACACGACAACCGCGGAACCGGTCGTGGGGAGTCCGTTGCCGCCTGTAAACTGGGTGACGGCCGTCGTCGTATATGGAATAGATCCTGCGTAGGTAGTCGTGATGGTAGGCAGACTTGCAGCACCTATGATGGGGTTGAACACGACAACCGCGGAACCGGCGGTGAGGAGGCCGTTGCTACCTGTGAACTGGGTGACAGCCGTCGTCGTATATGGCACAGACCCTGCATAGCTGGTCGTGATCGTCGGTAAGCTCGTGACACCGGCGGTTGGAGTGGCAGGGTTGAACACAATTGCGGCGGTGCCGGTGGTTGGGAGCCCGTTGCTACCGATGAATTGAGTCACAGCTGTCGTCGTGTACGGCACAGATCCTGCATAGTTGGTCGTAATTGTCGGCAAGCCTGTAGCACTAGGTGCTAATGTGGCAGGGTTGAACACAACCACGGCAGTTCCCGTGGTGGGAAGGCCATTCCTGTCAGTGAACTGGGTCGCAGCCGTTGTTGTGTACGGCACAGATCCTAGATAGGTCGTAGTGATCGTGGGTAAGCCTACAGCACCAGGAACCGAAGTGGCAGGGTTAAGCACAATCACAGCAGAACCGGTAGTCGGAAGACCATTGTTGCCCACGAATTGGGTCAACGCTGTCGTCGTATATTGTACAGCGCCCGAAGCTCCTGAATAAGTCGTGGTGATCGTCGGCAAGCTCGCAGCACCAGGGATCGGAGTGGCAGGGTTAAATACAACCGCCGCGGACCCGGAGGTCGGGACGCCGTTGCTACCAATAAAGTTCGTGACCACCGTGGTCGTGAACGGAACGGAGCCGGACCAAGTCGCCATGATTGTGGGTATTACCATAAGGGTGCGAGGGCGGCCAATGAGTACAACGGTACCCGACGTGGGAACGCCGTTTGCGCCGACGAAGGTGGTCACAGCCGTAGTTGTAAAAGGAACTGAGCCGGTGTAGTCGGTGACGATTGTAGGCAGAGCCAAGGCGGTACGAGGAGTGGCAATGATCACAGCGGTGCCCGACGTGGGAAGGCCGTTTGAACCGACAAAATTGGTCACAGCTGTAGTGGTGTAAGGGACCAAGCCGAGGTAATCAGTCGTAATCGTAGGCAGAGCCAAAGCTGTACGAGGGGTAACAATGATCACAGCGGATCCAGATGAGGGAAGGCCATTTGAACCAATGAAGTTGGTCACAGCGGTAGTTGTATACGCGACTGAGCCGGGGTAGTCGGTGGTGACTGTGGGCAATAATGCGCCACCACCAGGCGCGAGTGCGGTGATAGGGTTGACAACGATGACCGCAGGCCCAGATGAGGGCAAACCATTCGCACTTCCGAGGCTCGTAACTGCCGTAGTAGTGTACGGAGTCGAGCCAGGGTAGTTGGTGGTGATAGTGGGCAAGACCGCGCTGCCAGACGTTTGGACTGCCGGGCTATAAACAACGACCGCAGTACCAGACGTGGGCAACCCGTTGGCACCCACGAAGTTCGTAACTGCCGTCGTGGTAAATGCACTTGAGCCAGGGTAGGTGGTAGTAATTGTAGGCAGCGATACGCCGCCCGACGTTGCCGTGGCGGGATCGTAAACAATAACCGCGGAACCAGATGTGGGCAATCCGTTCGCACCCACGAAGTTTGTAAGTGCCGTCGTGGTAAATGCACTTGAGCCCGGGTAGGTGGTAGTGATTGTAGGCAAGGGTATGCCGCCCGACGTCGCTGTAGCGGGATCGTAAATAATCACCGCGGAACCAGACGTGGGTAACCCATTCGCACCCGTGAAGGTCGTGATTGCCGTAGAGGTAAGCGTGATTGAGCCAGAATAACTAGTGGTGATCGTAGGCAAGGATAGGCCTCCGGAAATCGCGAGCGCGGGACTAAAGACAATGACCGCAGAACCAGATGTAGCAAGACCATTGGGACCCACGAAATTCGTAATTGCCGTGGTAGTAAGTGCAACCGAGCCTGGGTAGTTGGTAGTGATCGTCGGCAAGGGTGCACCGCTTCCAAGAGCAGCGGTTGCAGGGTTAAAGATAACGACCGCGGAGCCTGATGTGGGCAGCCCGTTAGTTCCCACAAAGTTCGTGAAAGCAGTGGTGGTATACGCGGACGAGCCGGGATAGGTGGTAGTAATCGTCGGCAAAGCTAAGCCTGAAGCTGCGGTTGGAGGATTGAAGACAACGACGGCGGAGCCCGATGTGGGTAGCCCGTTAGTTCCCACAAAGCTCGTGAAAGCAGTAGTGGTGTACGCGGAAGAGCCGGGATAGGTCGTAGTGATTGTAGGTAAAACCAAGCCTGAAGCCGCGGTTGCTGGATTGAAGATAACAATAGCGGTACCAGGTGTGGGCAAACCATTTGTCCCCATAAAGCTTGTGAGTGCGGTGGTAGTAATTGGAACAGACCCCAGGTAAGTTGTAGTGACAGTTGGCAAACCAGTAACGCCCGTATTTGACAATGGCCCGGACTGGCCACTAAGCCCTAAAAAAGAAATCGAGCTTGATGGAGCGACGGCGGATGCAAGTCCGGTAGCTGGGAAACCACTAGGCCCTGAAAAAGAAGGCGAGCCGGAAGAAGCACCGGGAACGCCATTGCCGGGTGGAAGTTGACCGGGGCCAGATGGGCCAGGCAAGGCACCGCTGCCAGATGGAAGAGCGCCGGAGCCGGAAGCACCCGGGATGCTAGAGCCAGATGGAAGGCCACCGGGGCCAGAAGGCGCACCAGGCAATTGTAGGTTGGTATCGGGGACGTTCACGAGGATTTGCGTTATGCCTTGTGTGGCACCTGGAGGAGTAGTTATGAAGGTGCTGGTGAACGGGATTGAACCGGAGGTTTGTGTGAATAAGAGGGCACCGCTGGGAAAGGAGGCGGATGAACCAGCTGGTTGCGGGCCTGATGGAAGACCACCGGGACCAGACGGAACGCCACCAGGCGGAAGAGCCTCTGTGCCAGCTGGGAGGGCGCCTGGACCAGATGGAAGACCGGATGGAAGCCCGGAAGACCCATTCGGAATGTCACCTGGACCAGTTGCAGTACCACCTGGGCCCGATGGAAGACCACCTGGGCCCGATGGAAGGCCAGACGGGAGAGCACCTGAAACAGAAGGGAAAGCCCCAGGACCAGACGGAAGACCGCCTGAGCCGGATGGAAGACCTTCTGAGCCAGATGGGAATGCACCTGGACCCGAAGGCAGACCACCTGGACCAGAAGGAAGACCACCTGGACCCGACGGACCAGAAAGAAGACCTGAGCCAGACGGGAAAGCTGCCGAACCAGTTGGAAGACCATCCGGTCCGGATGGAAGACCGCTGGCTCCGGAGGGAAGAGCCCCCGGACCAGAAGGAGCACCAGGCAATAGTAGATTAGTGGCAGGTACATTAACGAGCACTCCCGTGAAACCTTGAGTACCACCTGCAGGTGTCGTGATGATATTGGTGATGAACGGAAGCGAACCCGAGGATTGGGTGAGTGTGAAGGCACCACTAACGACACCCGACGGCAAATTAGAATCAGACGGGAAACCGGGGCCTAGAGGGAAGCCGCCGGGGCCCAGAGGAAGGCCAGAACCGGACGGGAAACCAGACGGGATGCCGGACGGGATGCCGGACGGGATGCCGGACCCTGATGGGGCGCCAGCTGCAGAGAGTAAATTGGTCACAGGCACATTGACGAGGACTCCTGTAAAGCCCTGGGTACCACCAGGAGGCGTCGTAACGATATTCGTAACGAATGGTAGCGAACCAGCGCTTTGAGTGAGGGTGAACGCACCGCTGATAACGCCAGATGGCAGGTTGGAATCAGACGGGAAACCGGGGCCCAGAGGGAGGCCACCGGGGCCTGTAGGGATGCCAGAGCCGGACGGGACACCAGACGGGATACCGGGCCCTGATGGGACGCCAGGTGCAGAGAGTAGATTGGTTGCGGGCACATTAACGAGGACTCCGGTAAGGCCCTGGGTCCCACCAGGAGGAGTCGTGACGATATTCGTGACGAAAGGCAGCGAACCGGCATTTTGAGTGAGGGTGAACGCACCGCTGATAACGCCAGATGGCAGGTTGGAATCAGACGGGAAACCGGGGCCCAGGGGAAGACCACCGGGGCCTGTAGGTAGGCCAGAGCCGGCCGGAACCCCCGGACCTGAAGGAAGGCCAGAGCCAGCCGGAACACCTGAACCCGAAGGAAGGCCAGAGCCGGCCGGAGCACCCGGACCTGAAGGGAAGCCAGAGCCGGCTGGAACACCGGAACCTGAAGGAAGGCCAGAGCCAGCCGGAACACCTGAACCCGAAGGAAGGCCAGAGACAGCCGGCACACCGGGACCTGAAGCGAGGCCAGAGTCGGACGGAACACCCGGACCAGAAGGAAGGCCAGAGCCAGCCGGCAAACCTGGACCTGTAGGGAGGCCAGAGCCGGCCGGAGCACCGGGGCCTGTAGGGAGACCAGAGCCGACTGGAACACCCGAGGCAGGAGGGAGGCCAGAGCCGGCCGGAACACCGGGGCCTGAGGGGACTCCAGGCGCCGAAAGCAGATCTGTCGCAGGTAAATTGACGAGCACCCCCGTAAGACCCGAAACACTGCCTAGAGGAGTCGTCACAATGTTGGTGATAAATGGAAGTGAGCCGGAGTTCTGGGTGAGTGTAAAAGCACCACTAACAACTCCAGACGGTAGTTGAGAACCGGGCGGGAGACCGGGGCCGGAGGGAGCGCCAGGCGCAGAAAGTAGATCTGTCGCGGGTACGTTCACGAGCACCCCCGTGAGACCTGAGGAGCCGCCTGGAGGAGTCGTCACAATATTGGTCATAAATGGAACTGAGCCGGAGTTCTGGGTGAGTGTAAAAGCACCACTAACAACGCCGGACGGCAGTTGAGAACCAGGCGGGAGACCGGGGCCGGAGAGAACGCCAGGCGCAGAAAGCAGATCAGTTGCGGGTAGATTTACGAGCACTCCTGTAAGACCTGAAGTTCCGCCTGGAGGAGTCGTCACAATGTTAGTAATGAACGGGGCTGAGCCGGAATTCTGGGTGAGTGTGAAAGCACCGCTGAAGACGCCGGAAGGCAAACCAGAACCAGAAGGCAAACTAGGACTGGACGGGATACCAGGTAACGAGGGGGCACCAGGCGCAGAAAGCAGATCGGTCGCAGGTAGATTGACGAGCACCCCTGTGAGACCTGAAGTGCCACCTGGAGGAGTCGTTACGATGTTGGTGATGAACGGGGCTGAGCCGGAATTCTGCGTGAGCGTGAAAGCACCGCTGAAGACGCCGGAAGGCAGACCAGAACCAGAAGGCAAACCAGGACCGGACGGGATACCAGACACCGAGGGGGCACCAGACGCAGAGGGTAGATTCGTCGGCACATTGACAAGGACTCCCGTAAGACCTTGAGTGCCACCTGGAAGAGTTGTCACAATGTTGGTGATAAACGGTATCGAACCGGAGGTCTGGGTCAGTGTGAAGGCACCGCTTGGAATGACGCCTGATGGTAGGCTAAACCCAGATGGGGCACCAGGTACTGAAGGGAGGCCAGTTCCGAGAGAGAGCCCAGAAATGGACAGACCACTAGGCACTGAAGCACCAGGCAGAGAAGGAAGACCAGAAGCACCAACACTGCTCACAGATGCACCGCCGGGAAGGCCGGGAATAGAAGGACCGAGAGACGCACCAAGGCCAGTGGGAAGGCTGACTGAGGGGATGGGCACGGATGCGGACACCCCCGCGCTTCCTGCGGCAGATACCCCTACGCTCCCCGAGGCGGACGCTGCAATGGGCACAGAGGCAGATGAAGACAAGGCACCCGCGAGCCTGCTGTCCGGAAGACCGATGATAGCTCCCCTACTGGTTGATGACGAAGCCAAAATGGGTGACGAGCTGCTGGAGCCTGAGGCAGATGACGACAAGGCACCCGCGAGCCTGCTGTCTGGAAGACCGATGATAGCTCCCCGACTGGTCGATGATGAAGCCAAAACGGGTGACGAGCTGCTGGAGCCCGAGACAGATCCGCTGGCTGAGCTGGCACCGAGGACAAACGAGCTACTGGTGCCAGAGACAGAACCGCTGACCGAACCCCCGGATACAGGCGCTGACGATGCCACGGTTACAGTACTGGAAGTCGTTGCGACACCCACCAGTCTGGAGTTTCCGCCAGGAACGACCAGTGCGCCTCTTGATGAAGATGATGAAGATGAAGATGAACTAGAGATGCGTCCGAAAGCGAGGTTCGACACCGGAGCAACGACCTGCCCCGACGAAGAGGATGCGGCAGATGCAGAAGATTCCGAGGCGGCAGAGGAAGAGGCAGCTTCAGAGGAGGACGCCGCCGCAGAAGAATCTGATGCCGCGGAGGATGACGCTTCGGCTGAGGAAGATGCCGCGGCAGAAGAATCCGATGCCGCAGATGACGATGCTGCTGCGGAGGAAGATGCCGCTGCAGAAGAATCCGATGCCGCGGAGGATGATGCTTCGGCTGAGGAAGATGCCGCGGCAGAAGAATCCGATGCTGCAGAGGATGATGCTGCCGCAGAGGATGACGCTGCCGCAGAAGAGTCTGATGCCGCGGAGGACGATGCTGCCGCGGAGGATGACGCCGCTGCAGAAGAGTCTGATGGTGCGGAGGATGATTCTGCCGCGGAGGATGATGCTGCAGCGGAGGATGACGCTGCCGCAGAGTCTGATGCCGCGGAAGATGACGCTGCCGCAGAGGATGACGCTGCCTCAGAAGATGATGCTGCCGCGGAGGATGATGCTGCCGCGGAGGATGATGCTGCAGCGGAGGATGACGCTGCCTCAGAAGATGACGCTGCCGCAGAGGACAATGCCGCGGAGGACGACGCTGCCGCAGAGGACGACGCTGCCTCAGAAGATGACGCTGCAGCAGAGGACGACGCCGCGGAGGACGATGCCGCCGCAGAAGACGACGCTGCCTCAGAGGACGACGCCGCCGCTGCGGAGGAAGAGGCGGCGCTCGACGACGTGCCGAGGACGGCTCCCGTTTGTGGCACGAAAACGACAACCGCAGAGAACGGCGTGCCAGTGGCACTACCTGCCGCGTCCGTGGGCGTGACAAGTTCAGTTGTGGTAGAAGTGGCGTCACCCGAGGTCGAGGTAATGGTGGGAAGGGTCGCCGACGATGACGAACTGCCCGACGAGGTGGACGAAGTGACGGTGCCAGAAGTGGATGCTGCCGAACTGCTTTCGGTACCAGATGAGGCGGCCAGCACATTACTGGAAACTCCCGAGCTAGACTCAGCGCTCAGGCTCGCACTTGACGATTCGCTCGAAGTCGACGACGCCGATGAAGTTGCCGTAGCCTCGGACGACGCAGACGCCGTAGTGGTGTCTGCAGGCACCTCAATGAAGACTGTTCCGTAGGTGGCACCCGACGAAGGCAGAAGGGTGACGGACTTGATGGTGGTGCCAGGGTATGTCCCGGTGAAAGTCGTCTGCGGGTCCACCGGGCCTGTGAACGGCGTAGCGGCTGGGGAGATGCTGATAGTGGTCGGAGGTCCAATTGGTATGGCGCCAGAGAAGCCGCTTGGCAACGGCGATGTGGACGAAGCAAGGACTGGAGTAGCTGTCACAACACCGCTCGTGGTGTCTCCCACATACAGCCGGCTATCGAGTGTCGAAGCCAGCGAGGCCGAGGAGGAGCTGGTGGTTGAGCTTCCAGCAGCAGTCTCAGGCACTTCCACGATCAGAGTACCAAAGCTACCGGCGGCATCAGGCTGCAATGTAATAATCTGCGTCGTGGGTCCCGGGTAGGTAGCCGTGTAGGTGGTTGCCGGATCAACAGATCCGGTAAAGGTCGACGTTGCTATATCAAGGCTGACCACAGTGGGAGCGCCGGTCGTCTGCTTGCCATCTTGGCCAACGACAGCTGGAGTAATCGTCAAGGTGCTCGGCGCAGAACCGCCTTGGAACAGACGAGCAATGAGCGATACCGAAGATGACGAGACAGCTGCAGATGACGTGACAGCCGCAGATGACGAGACAGCCGCAGATGCCGAAGTCGATGGCGCGGCCAAAGCCGTCACCGGTACATTGACGAGTAGCGTGCCCAAGCTTTCAGTGCCCGTGGGGAGGAGGGTGACCGTCGCCGTCGTGCTGCCGGAATAAGGAGCAGTCAGAACGCCTGAAACAACTCCGCCGGTGAACACCGACGTCGCGGGATCGAGGCTGAGGATAGTGGGGTCGCCAGTTGTTGCGATGCCGTCGGTTCCCGTCGTGGTGGGTGTGATCGTCGCGACTTCTGTTGTGGTGCCTCCCTGATACAGGCGTGTTATTACAACTGGCACAACAGTCCCCGTTGGACCAGCCGTAATGGTAGCTGAAGCGGAGACCGTAGCCGAGCCTGTAGAACTTTCGGGAACTTCGACGACCACAGTACCGAAGGAGTCGCTGCCGCTGGGGAAAAGGGTCAGAGTCTGCGTGGTACTACCAGTATATGTGGCAGTAAGGGTAGCTGGATCAACTTCTCCAGTAAAGGCAGAGCTCGCTGGGTCGATGCTGAACGACGTTGGTGCCGCAGTTGTCGGAAGGCCGTCGGTGCCTGTCGTGGTGGGCGTGATGGTGATGACATCGGTTGACGAGCCACCACCCTGGTACAGACGGCCGGCAGGCGAAGAGGTCGAAGACTCTGTACTGCTTGCTGGGGTAGAGGTGATGGAAGGCACCTCGATCATAAGAGTGCCGAGAGTACTGCCACTCTCTGGGAAGACTGTAATCGTTTGGCTGGTGGTGCCGTCGTACAAGGCTGTGAAAGTGGCGAAGTCATCGACCGAGCCGGTGAAGGGGGTAGTTGCTGGTTCCAGACTGATGACAGTGGGCGAGCCATTCAGAGTCGCGGTGAAGGTCCCGCTGGAGGTCCCGAACTGGTACAGCCTGGCAGTCAACGCAGGCGAAGTCGAGGCCGCAGAGACAGGCGAGGCGGTAATGGACGGAACCTCCACAAGCAGCGTGCCGAAGGTACCATCAGCCGCTGGGTACAGCGTCAAGGACATCGTTGTAAGGCCATCATATTGTGCCGTCAGTGTTGTCGATGGATCTAGCTGGCCGGTAAACGGCGTCGTCGCGGGATCCAGGGTAATGACCGTCGGCGATCCAAAAGACGCGCCATTGACGAACGGCGTAGCCGTCACTGTTCCGGTGGTCGTGTCGCCCTGATACAGACGACCGCTGAGAGGGGGAGATTCGGTCGCTGTAGCGACAGGAGTCTCGACAAGCACAGTCGCGGCAGTCTGTCCGGTGTTGGGGAGCAGCAAAAGTGTTTGCGTGGTTGAGCCGGTGTAGCCCGCGGTGAGAGTCGTGGAAGGGTCGACAGAGCCGGTATATTGCGTTGCAGCAGGTGTGACGATAAAGGTCTGCGACATAGCGCCGGTAATAGGGCCCATGCTATCGCCAGGGAACGCCGTGACAGTCTGTACAGATCCATCGCCGCCATTGTACTCGTACACTGGAAGGCCGGTCGAGGAAGGTGAAGCTGAAGCCGTAGCTCCAGTCGGGATCTCCAGGACGACCGTGCCCAAGCTCTGCGAGCCGGTGGGGTGCAAAGTGAGCGTTCGAGTTGTCGACCCGTCGTACGGGGTCGCCAGCGTTGCCGCGGGATCGACCGGGCCGTCATAGGGCGCAGTGGCTGGAACAAGGGCCAAGGTGGTCGGCGAACCGAACGCCGTGGAGACACTGCCGTCAGACTCGGTAACGACGGTGAATGGGGTCGCAGTGATCGTGCCCGTAGTGGTGTCACCGTCATACGGCACGTCAGTCGAGTCGGGGGCAGCCGAAGACGAGGTAGCGCTAGCAAGAGCAAAGCTAGGAACCTCAACGAGCAGGGTGCCGTAGGTAGCGCTAGCGTCAGGAAGGATGGTGACCGTCTTGGTGTCCGTCCCATCGTATGAAGCAGTCAGCGTGGTGGAAGGATCATAAGGGCCGGTGAAGGTGACGTCTCCCGTGTATGGATCAAGAGAGATCGTAGTGGGGAGGCCAGTTTCGCCGTTAGGGAACGCCGTGATGATTCCGGAGGTCGTGTCACCCACATAAAGCTTACGGGGGATGCCCGCGAGACCGGTGGGCGAGGCCGTGATGGAAGGGGAGGCGGTGCTGGTTGGAGTCTCGAACAGATACGTGGCAAGGCTCTCCGTGCCTGTGGGGTACAGAGTCAAGGTCTTCACAGTAATTCCGCCGTACGGGGCGAAGAAGGTGTTGGTCGGGTCGACTGGGTAGGTCAGCGACTCAGTTGCTGGCGTGAGAAGCAACCCCGTAGGGGTACCACTGGGCCCAAGCGTGGCGGTGATGGAAAGCTCGACGCTGTCACCTGCATACGGCCTGCCTGAGGTAGAAGACGGGGCAGACGTAGTGATCGTGTCGGAATTAGCAGCCGCCGTTGGAACTTCAAGCAAGGATGTGCCGGCCGTATCAGTGCCGGTCGGGAACAGAATCAGTGTCTTCGTATCTGTCCCGTTGTACGGCGCTGTGTACGTAACGGACGGATCGATCGGTCCGGTGAACATATCAACAGTAGCCGGCGCCAGCGTAAAGTATGTGGGCTCCGCACCCACGCCTGAGAATGCAGTAACAACACCGGTGGTGGTATCGCCAATGTACTGTCTTCCAGTATCCGTAGCAGTCGGCAGGGTGGTGTCCGAAGTTGAAATAGCTGTGGGCAACTCAACCAGAATTGTGCCATCCGTTTCTCCCGAAAGCGGCAACAACGTGACTGTTGTGGGGACCGTGCCAGGGTATTCACCGGTCAGGGTGTTCGACGGGTCAATCGGCCCTGTGAAGGTGTCGGTTGCCGGCACGAGGTTTATGACGGTCGGGCCGGCAAGGTTGCCTCCCGAGACGGTGATCGTGCCAGAGGTGGTGCCGCCGACATATTCGCGGTCGACGACGCCTGTCGGGGTCGATGTGATGGTGTCGCTGGAGATACCAGACTCCGAAATCGATGTGATGGTGTCGCTGGAGATGCTAGACTCCGAAGTCGATGTTTCACCCTCAATGGGCGTCTCTACAATGACGGAGATGGTTTGGTCCCCTGTACTCGCGGGGCCATCTGGCGAGACTGTGTACGTTGAGGTGGTGGAGCCAGAGTAGCCAACCGTGGTTGTGATAATGGCTGTCGTGTACGTGCATGGGGAGGCAGTGACCAAAGTGCCGGTCGGGCTGGCCGGATCAGTGGGTGGAACCGTATACTGGGTCGTCGTAGTTCCCTGGCATGAGAGGGTAAACGTTGTTTGCCCGCCGACCGGGCCGGTGTAGCCCGACGACGCCGTTCCTGGCGTCAAATAGTACGTCGTGTAAGGATTGCTGGGACTGGCAGTTGCTCCAGCCAGGGCGGACGCTAAACGGGTTGGAACGATCGCACCAGTCCCTGTGGTGGCAGTGGCAGAGCCTCGGTTGGCACCTACAAGCGAGCCACTCGAGTAAACCAACGTGAAGGTGTCGGTACCAGTATAGTATGGGATGATGCGGGTATTCGCGTTGGTCACAACAGTGGAAAGTAATGTTGGTGTCTCGACAACCAGGAAGCCGGTGGCGAAGTCGTCAGCAGGATCAGTCGGGAGAACGGTCAAGGTGGTGCGCGTGGACCCGCTATATCCAACGCTCAAGAGCGAATCGGTGTTTATTGCGCCATTGTACGTGGACACGGTTGCCGGGGTCAGCGTTAGAATGACGCTAGAACCGCTGATTGTCGATGGGACCAGCAAGACAGACGAGCCAGTGAGGTACGGATATACGAGATTTGCCGCAGTACTCAACGGAGAAGCTGTGGTGAGGCTAGAGGGTGATGAGGTTTCACTCGTAGAAGTCTCAGAGATGATGCTCAGGGAGGTATCTGTAGCTGTCTGGATGACGATAGTTCCTTCACTCTGGGTACCAGTAGGGACGATCGTATATGTTGTATCGGATGGCCCGCCAATCGTGTATGTGTTGACGGGGTCAACCGGGCCATTGAATGTCGTGGTTGCCGGAACGAGAGTGAACGTGTATGTGGCACCTGACATTGTGGCTGAAACGAAGGTGGTGTCCGTGCCAGTAACGTAGGGCACATCATTGTTCGTCGGAGAAGGCACCCCAGTGATGGACGGAGACGAGCTCGTTGACTCCAAGGTGGATTCAGAAGACAAGGCCGTAGGAGTCTCGACAACTATTGTGCCCGCAGTCTCGCCGGCAGCAGGAAGCAGGGTCAAGGTGATGGTGTTCTGTCCGTCGTAACCGATGGTCGGGGTGTAGGTGACGAAAGGACCAGCGAAGTCTGACTGAACTGGCGTGATGAAGACGGGAGTCGCAGTACCATTGACGGTGGGTGTGATCGTTTGAAGGGAATCACCACCAATGTAACCTTGAGTCCTCAAACCAGTGGTAGTCGGGGATTCAGGAGTGCTTGACTCCGACGTTTCGCTGACGGTAGTCTCCGTGGAACTAGCCGTATCCCCGAATGGGGTTTCAACCACGACAGTACCCAGATCTCCGTCCCTTGTCGGAGCCAACGTGATAGTGTCCCGGGTGCTACCGCTGTAGCCCGCAGTCAATGTTTGAGAACCAACACCTTGAGTGAACAAAGAGGCGGACTCGGTAGGCAACGGGACGATGAATAAAGTCCTGAGCCTGCCATTGACGGTGGCTACCAGGGTCCTCGTGCTCGTGCAGCCGACGCAGAACTGAGTGACAACGTCGTTCGCATCCGAAGAAGTCGAAGTTGGCGGCGCCGTGATGGTAGCTGGCACACTTGTCTCAAAAGAAATCGTGTTACTTGTCGTGGAGGTAGAAGACGTCTCCAGTGACGATGGCCCTGCCTCAGAAGGCGAGCTCGTCTCTGAAGAGGAAGACAGACCCGTCTCCGAGGATGAAGAACTCGTGAACGTTGGCGTTTCGATCAGCAGAGTCCAGACGTTTGGATTGTTATTGGGCAGGATTGTCACGGTCTTGGCGGTGGGCCCAGGGTAGCCGATAGTGTACGTTGTGAAGGGATCGATGACGCCACTGAATGGGGTTGACGTGGGCTCGAGGGCCAGGCTGGTGAGACTGCCCCCACCATAAGTAGCAACAGCATTAATATCAGTCGAATCTCCGATGTAGAGCCAGGTGGCGGGAGGGGCAAGAGTTGTGGTAGTGGACGAAGAAACGGTGCTGATAGGTGTTTCGATGAGCAGCGTGCCCCGGTCAGAAGTCGCGGTCGGCAGGATAGTCAAACTCCGAGTAGTAGTTCCGTTATAACCCGCTACGATCATGACAGTCGGATCGATCCCAGAGAGGTTGGAAGGCGTGGGCACGGGGGTGATGACGAAGGTTGTCAGCGTGCCGGCTCTCGTAGCTGTCAGCGTGGCCTCGGTCACATCGCCGAAGTAAGCAAGAGTGTTGAGAGCGCCGGGGAAACTAGACGTCGGGGCTGAAAACTCAGAGATGGGGCCGGTCGAGATGCTTGAAGATTCAGACGTGGTCGATGAGGATGAGCTCTCAACACTGTTCGGGGTCTCCACCACAACAAATCCAACCTGAGAAGAACCCGGCTGAACTATGGTGATTGCTGTAGCGGTTGAGCCATTATACCCGACGGTGTAAGTGGTTGATGCGAGGCTCCCAGTGAAGGCGGGGTCGGTGGCCGGAGTCAAAACGAAGGTGACGGGCGTACCGCCCGGCCCGTACGGCAACACCACAGTAGAAGTGTTGGTTCCTGTGAAGTACGCCCATGTGGGGGTGTTTCCAAAGGGTCCAGCCGAGGTCGACCCGGTCGGTCCAGGCGGAGACGTCACGCCTGGGCCCTGCGAAGCTGAAGTGGTGGGGAACGATTCAGTTGATGACGAGCTCGTGGGAGGCTCAAGAGCCGTGGCTGGGCCTTCCACAATCAGGGTTTCAAAGCCGCTTGTCGGGACGACTGTGAACGTTGTTGCCGCGGTGCCAGTGCCATTCGCAAAGATGGTGGTCGTTCCGGTGGCAGAGTATGTGTTGGACACGGTGGCAGGAACCAAGTACACAAGACGGGTAACACCGTTGATGACAAGCCTGAGGGCGGTAGCAGTTGTGCCGAAATACGACAAAGTGAGCACACCATCATCGGTGCTAGAAGTACTCGACGGTGCTTCGGTGATGCTGGCAGTTGATGAGAAGGTGGTGGTTGGTGTCTCTATGATCAGAGTCGCCGAACCACCATTACCAGCGCCTGCGAGCCGAGTGTTGACGAAAGGTACGAGCCCAGCCCCGGTACTAAAGGCAAGTGCAGTATTAGCGCCGAATTGAGATGGCAGCACAGTCAAGGTTGCTGTCGTGGACCCATCGTAGCCTGCGTAATACACGTCACTGGCTGTCGGGCCAGTGAACGTAGAGACGGTAGCGGGCGTGAGGACGGCAGGGAAAGCGATTGATCCAGATGTGAGGGTCAGCGTGGTTGTCACTGAGCCAAGGTATGGCAGAGTGACAATGTTCTCCTGAGGTGGGCCAACGGTCGCAGATGAGGAAATCGGAGGCGGGTATGGCCGCGATGAGGAGGAGTACTGGTGAGTATGTTAGACATTGCTCTTCAGACAGGCCGGAATGCAGTGCGCATCGCATGGACATTCCGGGCAAAGACTCACCCCGGTGGTTGTCGGGAAGGAAGCGAAGGACGTGGTGGTCAGGGTCGAGTAAACGGTAGACGAAGGGTTCGCGGGGCGAATGGTACGGATGGTGGTCCTTGTGATGCCAGAGCCGGTCCTGTTGATGGTGTAGGTGTGGGTTCTCGTTCCCATGTGCGTGGACAGGATGGTCACGACCGTGTCAATGTCGGTAGGAACGCGATCGGGGCCGACAATGAGGGTGGCACCGGGGCCAACGGTGATGATGGTGGGCGTGTCGATGTGGGTGCTCACGGCCACGGGCTGCTCGTAGATGGTGGCGGCGACATCGATTTCGACGAGACAGTCCGGGTCTTGGACTTGGACTTTCGCCCGGTGACGGCCCAAGATGCCAGCGGAGACCGATGGCAGCAAGAGGCCGGCCACCAGGCCGAAGCTGGGTAAAAACATGTCAATCTATCCCCCGGGTTATTACTTACGATGCGCGTGAAGTCGTCTAAAACGGGCAAAACGCGGTGCGGGACTATCGTCACGACCGTCTCGAGACGGCAAACTCAAATGAACGAACAAACACACGGAATGACTGGCTGGGCAGTGTAGCGAGAGTTGCTTGAGAGAGAAAGCGGAGCTGGATGAGAGCGTCTAGATAATATGTAGTCCGGGCCATGGGCGAAATGAAGAGGCGCAAGAATGGGGCAAAACAGAGCAGGGACGCTCCAGCCTGGCTTTCCGCGCGCTCCAGTCGCCGCAAGGCAAGGGACAGGCCGCTACGGCAGAACGTGGAGGATGGCGGGCGCTCTCCATGGATTGCCCCGGCTGCGATTCGACTGCTGGCCATGATCTGCCTGTCATGTTTCCTCCAAGGGCCCGGGAACGCGGGCTGTGCATGCCTCGGCCACAGCCCGAAGGAGCGTATGCTTGCAATCCGCGCCGTGCGCCATTGGTGACGATCAGTCGGCTCGCAGTGTTGAGAGTGGAGGTGCAGGCCGTTGGAGGCGCGGCGTTGATGTTGTGCGCGAGGCTTGACCTTGGCGAGGCTTGTTCCCCACTCGCTCCCGCTGCCCTTTCGGGCCTAGCGTTGCAGCTCCCTGTCGCTGGTCCAAGGCGATCTGAGTGTAACACCATCCGTTGCAACCACATGGCACTCTGCATGGGGCGGACCGGACGCTCCATGTAATGTTTCAGCTCCACAGTCCTCTGTTCGCAGCTGCCTCTCCACGCGCAATCACGGGCCGCAAGACACGCATGCTCGGCCACTCAACCGCGGCCATGACTTTCGTGCAAGCACCCGTCTGCCGAGATCCATCATCTTTCAAGCACCCGCCCGCACGGATGTGCTCGATCCCGAAAATCATCTTCTCTGGGCATGCCATGTTGCCCCAGAGGGCTGCGCCGTCACAACATACTGTGGGACTAACCCTATCGCTCACACGTTGATGGCAAATGGTGCGAGAATGCTTGCCTTGCCGCTCAAGACCTGCCGACTTTTCCGGTCGCCTACCCAGTAAGCTTTCTTTGCCATTTCCCCAACACTATCTCAAGATGGTGGAATGCATGGTCTGATCTGGCAAACCAGCACAGGCATCGGCTTTCTTGCGTCTACCCAGCCAGATCTTCGAGAGCCGCGTGCGACCTCATCTGTGACCCCATGTTCGGCTTCGTAATCCGATACTACGTGTGCAAGACCTTTCAGTTCCCTCAAGAGTCGCGCTGGGAAAGGGTGCGCGCATTCTCAAACTGCCGTGTTGATGTCCTTTTCGACAGGGGGGCGATGACACCCCTTGCCAAATGATCTACTTCTGCAAATTACCCGCGTTCCTGGCCACCCAGTGTGGTACGAACGCCCCTGCGAAGAAAAATATATGACCTCTGAATGGCTTCCTTGACACATTATGGGTCTTCGAGCGAGCGCCTCAACGTCCGACTGCTTTTACTAGCAAATGTGAGTGGCGCTACACGTCAAAAAATCACTCATCGTTAGGTCGGAAATGCGTAATGCGAGGCGATCTTGCTCAGGATTGCAATAGTCGTGGTGGCGAAGGGCTATTTGATGTACCCCTCCGACGATTCTGCGTAAGAAAAGATTACCACGCCACAGTTCTCAACTATTAAGCTTTGTTGGAATCAAAGCAAAACACACTTGATGGAATTGGACTGGACCTCATGGGGCTGGTGGGTCGGGAAAGTGTCCGAACGGTTAAGGCTTTTGTTAGTTGTGTGGTTTTTAACGAGCACCGGCAGTGCATCACTCACCACAATCACGGTCTTGGAATAAAGCTCTTTGTAGGTTTTAGTGCACCATAGCACATAGATGATACACTGTGTCAACCATATCGAAAGCTCGCTGGCTGATGGCCGAGTGCCTGTAGAGCGTCGAATTTACTAGAGATAAGTCGAAATTACTATAGCACCACCGCAAGCCTCGACCTCCATGCTATTTACTTTAGCCTCAGACTAAGGGTGCTTTTTCTTTTTTTGGTCTAAACTTAGTAGTTGAATAGCCGTGTATCACTAATCAGCTTTCAATAACATTTCTTAACTCTATGAGATGAAGCATAGTAACGAAAAAAGCTTGAAACAAGAATCTGATGTTTTTCTTTATACCTTCTATATTCCTTGACTAAGTGGGGCGTATCTTTAAGAAAATAACCAAAATTCAAAGAAACATCCATGTGTGTCACTGATTATTCGGAATATAATATCTATGTTTTGCGTTATTAGTAGAAATTGAAAACTCCTAGTCGACGACATATGATTGAGTAGAAAATGCAATATATTCGATGATACCACTACAAATACACAATGTCCGCACGGTTGAGCTAGAAGCTTTCTACCAACATCCATTAGTTATCAGTCCTTAGATCGCGTCCCTTCGTGGTGTTGCCTGACTAGTGACTACCATCCGTAATTAATCGACAAAAGTTGCCTCTCGAACACACAATCAGCGACCTCACCACAGCATCACAATCATTGCCACTCCTAGAAAAGCCAAGTGTCAGGGCTTGTAACGCTAGAAAACCCGACCCCTCCACGAAAAAAAAAGAAAAAGCAAGTGGCAAATCCACCGCTTATCAAGAACCCATCCTACTCAACCTCCAACTCCTCCTCCCCAATCCCCAGCCCCCACCTGGCCCACACTCCCAACTTCGCCCGCATATCCCTCAGCATCGCGACGATCCTGTTGTGAATGAGGTGCAGGCTTCGTAGGTTCTCCTCGTCGCACGCCTCGGTGAACTGGCGCCGCTGCGGTGCCTTGGCCCGCCACCAATCCTTCTGCTCCTCGTCGAGCACGTCGAGCGATGCGCGCACGAGCCGCGTGGTGGTGATTAGGCTGTTGCGGAGGTCGTCTCGCTTTGTTCCTTCGGCTTCGTTGGTGGAGTTGATGGCGGTGTTGTACGATTCGACTTCTGCGTGGGTGCGCTGGATGATGTCGCGGAAGGAGGAGAGCGTGGGGTTGAAGGATTTTGGCTGTCAAGGGCGTGCAAAGTTAGCTGACTGGTTTGATTTAGTTGGTGGTGCGATTATGAGAGGCTGGTTGTCGGTGAAGGGGAGAGTGAGAGATGGTGGTCTGTACCCAACGATCGCGGTCCGAGATAGTGATAAGCTGGCAGAGTTGGCACATGTCGGCCGGGTTTGAGCGATGGAATTTTCTATGAATGAATCGTGCTGCGATGTTGGAACTTCTGGAAGAGTTGGTGGGTGCTATTGGGCGGAGGCTATGTGCGGACGGTCAGAACGGTCAGAACGACCGGAAAGAGCAAAGGCTGTGAGGAAACAACGCAGTGAAGCACCACATAGGCTCTCTACATATAAGAAGAGTTTGTTAAAGAAGAAGACAGAGAAGAAAAAGGAAAGAAATTGCGGTTCTTCAGTAGCTCCTGTACGCAGTTTGGGACAACCAATCTGGTTCAGAAGGAACCATAACAAACCACATAATCAAAGAGTAAAGTCAAAATGCATTCACATGGACGTCCAATCTGCAGAATGCTTCGACTATCCAAAGCAGCGCTGTCTTGGAATGTAATCGTAACATTACAGGTATTGCTCGTTTCTATAAGTGCCAAGAAATGTCGGCGAAGCGGCATCTTCTAAACGGCTCTACTAAAGCACATCAAAGAACATACAAGGCATTGTTGGACAATCAGGCCCACAACCACTTCAAACAATGCTCCACAAAGGCTGGGGCAATTGCCTGTTTGTGGCGTTTCTACGGCCGGACTTTAACCTATTTTCCTTGATGCCAATATATGCTTCCCGCTTGGCAGGTGTGCCAGTGGTGACGGACCAGGTCTCGAGGCCATAGTAGGCGGCAATTGAATGGACAAGCCATCGTCTGCGACGGGTAAGCGCGCGCGAGGGGAACGACGGCACCACCAAACTTACCCAAACGCAGCACTGCGGTCGTTCGCCAAGCTGTCAAAAACCATCAAGTCCTTCTGCAGCTCGTCCTCGGCCGCACGCATGTCGCTCATCTGGCCGTTGCGACCGACAAATACGATCTGCTCGTCCTCAGAGTCGGGATCAATCAGGTCGTCCTGCTCGTCCTTCCGCGCCTTGGCCTCCCATTTCTCGACAAACTTGCGCACCTCGCGCTCAATGTCCTCCAGCATGCTGCGAGCGGCACGCTTCTTCCTAAGACGCTCACGTACCTCCTTCAGCGCCTCCGCCGCCGCTTCTTCCTCCTTGCTCACCGTCGGCTTGACTCCCTTGGTGTTGCGCGCTGCGTTCCGCGCAGCCAGCTCCTTGTCCCAATACGATGCGACTGCGTAGGGCACGTAATGGAACTGGTACTGCGGACGAGCCTCCCAATCACTAGGAAGCGGCGGCTGGGCGTGGGGGTTATTGAGGAGGCGGTCTGTTGGAGGACAAACAATCAACAATTGGGGCGCTCTTGGGGGGCGGCAAAAACGAGGCCACGAAGCGCGTGAGTTTGCGATTACGCACCATTCTCCCAGCGGCGACGCTGGCGACTGCCCTCCTTGCCCTTGAGGAGAGCCTCGCGGCGCTTCAGACTGTCGCGCCGGAGAGGCTCGCGTCTGCGCGTGTAACCAGATCTGACGGCTTGGGCGGCAGTGCTGTCGCCATTTTCGCCGCTCTGGGCGCGCGGCTGCACATGGTCATCAAGCGGGATGTCCAGCGTGACAGTCGTGGGGCGAGGGGCGGGAGGCGGCGCAGTGCGCGCGACTGGGGGCGTGATGTGGATGGCGCCGAGGGCCTGCGATGCCTCCTCGGTCCAGGCCTCGATATCGATGGGCTCCTCGGGCACGGGGGGATTTGACACGGGAAGCCCAGCGGGAATCGTGGGGATAGCCATGGTTGGAGGGGCGGCGATAAGGCAGCGGCGAAGCGATTGCGGGGAGACTGAGTGCTGCTCAGCAGGCGTGAACAGACGCGGGCGCACGAGAGTGCGATGGGATCGAAAGCAGTCGCGCGACGAGTACGACGCGTACAGTAGTGTGTGAACGATGGACTGGGGACAACAGACGTATGAGTGTGTGGAGGGGGGGAGTGGCGCATTCCAGATAAGAAGGAGCGCCAAGCCGGCACAGAGTCGAGCTATCATCCATCGGAGCCGCATCACCGCGACTCCCCGCAAAACGTGCTCCAGGGGCGTCATCTTGTTGGAGTCATCGTCGGCAAGGGGCCCACTCCTTGCTCGATCGTTTCAGCCTCCCAACCTGCCAGCGATTCGCTGTCTTGCTGCACACGGTCTGATGCACCACGCGTGGACGACCGGAGCCTTTCGGAAATCGTCTTCAATTTCGTGGCTGGATCCATCCCTCAAAACTGTCCTGGTACATGCCAAATCCCTTGCTGGGATGCAATCAAGCAAATCCTTCTACAGGGCTAGGTACCGCAACCAGGGACCCCCTCTCACGGCCCGTTTTCGAATGGCAGGCCGCTCTCCTGCCTGACGGCGCCGTAGATGCCAGCAACATCGCCTTTTGCACCGCACGCCTTCTGCACACCCTCGAGGTGCGAGTCGATAACCTCTACAGCCCGCAGCTTCGCGCCTGAAGACTCAGCAAGACTCAGCGCGTGGCGTGCGTCTTTTCTCGCTAGATCGACCTGGAAAAGCGGCTGCGAAGATTGGAAAGTCAGCCCTGCCAAGCTGTGGGCTCCGGAAGGGAACAAGTAAACTCACCTCCTCCCGCTTGTAGTAGTCACCGGAGCGCATCCTATTGGAGTAGGCAGTGTAGGGACCGGGGAACATGGTCTCGATGAACTGGTGCAAGTTATCGGTGCCCAGCCCGGACTTCTCGGCCAGCGTGTGGCCGACGGACAGGGCCTCGATCATGTTGAAGATGAACGTGTTACCGATGACCTTGAGCAGCGTGGCTTTGCCGTGCGCCTGCCCGCTGAAGTCGATGATGGCCTTGCCCATGACGCCGGTCGTGTACGGCTTGGCTTTCTCGACCCAAGGCGCCTCGCCCGCCAGGACAAAGATGAGCTGGCCTGCGTCCGCCATGGCGGGGGCACCGAAGACTATCAGTCGTCAGTCAGGGGCTTCGGCTGCCCATGTCAAGCTGCAACTCCAAGCAGCCCGATGCGATGAACTGGCGGACTCACCTGGACCGGCGACAAAGCCGGCACCCTTGGATGAGATCCTCGTTGCGAGAGCATCGGTGGTTTCTGGATGAACAGTGGAACAGTCGACGAACAGCTTGCCGTTGACGTCTCCTGCAAGAGCAGAATCAATGGTCTCATTGATGGCCTTGTCGTCGCCGACACAAGTAAAGATGATGTCAGCCTGCCTCACGGTATCCTCAACCGACGAGACGACGGTAGACTTGCCCGAGGGAAGTTTGGTCGAGAGGTCATCGGCACGCTTCTTGGTACGATTGTAGATGATGAGCGGTTTCTCGAGGTTGCCCTTCTCCACCAAGTTGGAGCACATGCCCTGCAGACCATCAGTCAGATGCGAAGCGCGGCCGTCCAGCTGTGCGCTTACTCTGCCCATGTTGCCGAGGCCAATCCAAGCCAGCTGCGGAGCCATTTTGCGTGGTTGATTGACTAGTGACTGATAATGCCTCGGTTCTCAAAAGTTACTCCTCGAGCGATCTGTGAATTGGAGCCTCGGTGCAGCATGAGGGGTTTTTATATACCGCGTCGACGGCACTTGCGAGTGGTGGATGACGTCCCACATGCACTGCGGGGCTGATTAATTCGCACCAGGTTAATTCCGCCTTCCCCGCCAATTGCACATGGACAATCGAAAGCGATAAGACGGGCGCCATTGCGGGATAAAATGCCACTTGGAGAGGAGCTCGCGGCCTTCGTGCTGTGTTGCGAACAGTCTGCAGCCCTAGGCGGGAATTGGCGCCTCGGATGTTAGGCAGCACACTTGGCCCGGGGAATGCTTGAGCGGCTTGTTATCGATAAGTAGGGCGTCATTTTTGTTGCCGCGCATGCCGCCCCCGGCGCTCGCATGAATTAAGTTGAGCTCGCGAGCTCTTCCTTGACTCACCCCTCACCACCACTGCTAACAGCTATGCCTAAGCTGCTGCTCTCGCTCTTCGCCCGAGGCAGCGCCTTCTTCGTCCTTTGAGACATGAGCGTCATCCGCAGCGCCTTGACGGCGCGAGCCTCCACTACTGCCCGTTTGCGCCGTCGTGTGCGTTTGCTCCCTCTCATGCCTAACTCCGACTTCGCTCTACCGCGACCCTCGCGCTAATTTGTCGCCGCCACCAGTCTACAGCTGCCATTGACTGCCCTGCGCCATTCCAGCACTTCCGTCAACCCGCCGCAAGCTTCGGCAACAGCGTGCGCCCAGACCCCCGAGAAGACGACATCGTGACCACTCCGCCGACTGTCAATCCAGACCACGTCGACCATGAGCGCGAATTCATTCTCTCCGTGCTTAGCACCACCGCGACGAAGCGTGACGCTCGCAACTACCTTGCCCGCTACCAACCTCAGACGAAAAAGAAGCAGGCGCATCGCACCGCGAAGAAGTATGAGCAGCACCTGGAGCGTGAAACTGCCGCTGCCGTCGAGAAGCACAATGGCTGGCGCTTGAAGCAGACGGGTGTCAATCTGGGAAATCTGTACGCCCCGACCAAGGCGATGCAAGAGAGCCCTGTTTTCACCCACCAGGTGCTGCCAGAGGAGACCATTCCCGAGGAAGAGATCGTTCAGCCCTTGCACGTTGCTCTGGTCAAGGTCCGGGCCGTTGACCTGTGGGATGAAGCGACCTTGTACGGCGTGGGCTTGACGCTTGGCCAGCTCGTGCGTCTGGGATTGAGCATCGCAGTCGTGGTGGACTGTGACGAGGAGGGCTCCCCAGATGCGCCGGAGAAGCTCACGAAAGAGTGGCGGAACAAGGCGAACGAGCAGGCAGACCGCGTCGTCGAGTCGCTCCGCCGCACCACTCCTCTGGGAGGCGTGCGCATCAATGACGCCCTCAGCATCTCCAATCACGAGAACGAGTTCTTCTCGAGCCAGGTCGAAGTGCGGGGCGGCGTCACAGTTGAATACCCGAACCTCCTGATTCCACTGCTACAGGGCGGAAAGATTCCCGTCATTCCGCCGATAGCATTCACCAAGGGTGACTTCAAGGTTGCGAGGGTGCAGCCCGATGATGCCATGCTTGCCTTGACCCGCGAGTTCTCTGGCATCCAGAGAATCGCAGAAGAAAAAGACACTGCGGCATCTCCGGAAATGACTTTGGAGAGGGTCATTGTATTGGATCCGTTAGGAGGAGTTCCCTTTCCCAACCGCGACGATCGCGCGCATGTTTTCATCAACTTGGAGCAAGAATACGAGGACATCAGGAAAGACCTTCAGGAGGCTCAGAGAGCCATGTCACAACAAGCCAAGAAGAGAGGGTGGCTGCCGAACCCTTTCGCCAAGTTCACGAAGCGCGAACTAGCATCTCTTCCTGTGAACCCTCGAGTCTTGGGGTCCCCAGATAAGCCTCTCCGTCATTTGAAAAACCTGGATCTGGTCCAACGGACTTTGAGACTGCTCCCGCCGGTTTCATCCGCCCTGATTCTGACCCCAGCAGAAGCTGCCATGTCTGCCATGCCATCCGACTCCTCCACCCCCGGTGTCCGCACTCGACAGCAAAAGAACCCCCTCATCCACAACCTCCTCACCGACAAACCCATGGTATCCTCGTCCCATCCAGACTCCCCTCTCGCATCCATCCCCTCCATCATGCCCGCAACGTTCGTCAAACGCGGCATGCCCGTAACCATGATCCCCAACCCCAACGCGAAGCCGTGGCGGCCGCCGCAACCGGGCCAGCCGAGCCTCGACCTGACCGACCCGCGCATCGACTTCCCGCGCCTCGTGCACCTCATCGAGGACTCGTTCGGCCGCAAGCTCGACGTCCAGCACTACCTCGAGCGCATCCGGAACAAGCTCGCCGGCGTCATCATCGCCGGCGAGTACGAGGGCGGCGCCATCCTGACGTGGGAGTACCCGCCCGACGCCGTCGGCCCGGGCGGCGAGCGCATCCCCCGCCCGCCCGTGCCGTACCTCGACAAGTTCGCGGTGCTCAAGCGCGCGCAGGGCTCGGGCGGCGTCGCGGACGTCGTGTTCAAGGCCATGGTGCGCACCTGCTTCCCCGACGGCGTCGTGTGGAGGAGCAGGCGCGACAATCCGGTCAACAAGTGGTATTTTGAGCGTAGTACCGGCACGTTGAAGGTGGACGCGTGGGACCAGACTCAGTGGACCATGTTTTGGACGGCGGAGGATGTGGAGAAGGACGAGCAGGTGTGGAGGGACTATCAAGAGGTGTGTAGGAATATCGTGGCTAGCTGGGTGGATAAGAAGCGGCCGGCGGATTGATGCGGTCTCGGTGATGTGGGACTGTCGAGGAGGGCTTTGAAAATGGTTTTTGTAGCATGCATGGAGTTTGGTATAGACAAAATGCGCGAGCTGCGTTGGAGCTGGGCTTGACCAGCTTGTTTTCATCAACTTTACTGAAGTTTGCATCCAAAAATCGGACTCGAGACTGATCGCAGCGATGGAGAAGACGTTGTGCTGCGTTGTGTGATTTTGTTCGGAAATCAATTGCTCGCAATCCACAAATTCCTTGAAGCGAGTTGATGCCGTGCCGTCTTCTCGCTGGATAATGGCGGACGATCCCTCCCTCAGCATCCAAGGCAGCATCGACGACACCCTCCGTTCTCATCAGCCCCCACCTTGCGATTTCGAGGCTAAAAGGGAAATACGAAGGTGGTTCATCAGATAAGATGGGATCGCCATCTGAGATATACTTTCGGTCGTATTCGCCACGGGCCGAAATATTATGCTTCAAAGCACTTGGCTCGTCGTCCGGAGCCATCCGTGGCTTGCAGAAGCTCGTGACAAATTGAGCGCTGAGATGTTCCAGTGGTTCGACTAGGTATAACCGTAGATCAATATCCAGGAAGGAGAGCATAGCGGGTCAGGTGCTGTACAGAAGGATCTGCATGAAGACGGAGAATAGAAATAATTAATATACGAGATCGATCAAAGGCCCAGAATCATGCGGGCATACGCATATGTACGGTCGCCGGGAGGGTGTCTGCACAAGCAGCAACCGCAAAGTCTTCGCGGGCAGCGAAGCTTCGAAGGGCCAGGCGGTCGGAGCCACTCTGCCTTTGAAAATGGTATTTGGTTGCGCTCCGGGTCCTCCTGTTGGATCAGTCGGAGTTCCGATTTCTCCCGGGGGCTGTTCCTCGAATCCCTGTTCGTGAGACTCCACGTGTTGGGTCCGCAATTTTGGCGACATGGGCTACATCGTCGGTAAAGGGGTCAGTCATGCGCCGAGCGGTTTTCAAAGGTTTGCCATGTGTGCTTGCAGCTGAAGACGGAAGCGTGCACAGCGGGGCGACCGCTCCCATCTTTCTCCATCTTCCCTGCAGTGTGAATGTCTGGGTTCAACTAGCTGGCACTGGCGTGTTTGGTGATGACAAGAGTGGCTGTTCTAGGCTGTGGGACATGATCTGTTTGCGACGGTTTGAACGATGACCCCGGGAGCACATTCTAGCAAAACAAGGTTGGGGAAGCCACACAATTGTTGGTATCCACCGGCCAATCTCCTGATTTCGGGCTTCAAGGAAGCCCCACTTCAGCCTTGGGTATTTTCAGTGAGCAGTCAGCTCGTTGTTCGCAGGGTTGAAACGTGGTCTTGCTATATCGGGCGTCTGCCGCGCATGGCCCGACACCGCTTGCAGCAGATTCATTACGCTAGTGTTCTGTGGAGAGAAGGCTGGCGAGAATAACGTCCAGAAAACGGCCCCGGCACCGGAAAGGCAGTGCGGCGGGCCGTCGGGCGGAGGGAGTCCCCCTGACCGACGGCGGAGGGCGCCGTCCGTACTCGGTCCCGAGCGGCGTGGTGAGAGTCCAAGGTCGGCTGCGCGCGAGGTGTTTGAAGAGACGAACGCTCGAGGGTTTTGCAGGTGACAGGAGTGTAGGCAACCCAGGCGCGCCGTGCACGTAAGCGGCGTCGGTTGATCGGATGCGGCGCAGGCAGTGCTCGAGGCTTCTGACTCGAGCCGGCATCAGGCCGTTTGCGCCTGCGACCTGGGTTCCTCTGGTGGATCGGCCCGGCGGCGTCGTACCTGTGTTCTTGGCGGGGGTGCTGACGGATGCTTGCAAATCCGACCTTCCGCGGTTGCAATCACTGCTAGAGGAGAAGGGGAAAGAGCGTGCCGGTTCAGCGCGGGTGCGAGAAGCGACATGCCTGTTTTGGGCACATCGTGGAGATAGAGTGCTTACGGCTCTGGTACACGTCCGCCGATCCACCAGCATCCGTTGCGGCTCTCAACACCACGGGCGCGATAGCAGCAGCGGCCGCCGGTCGCGGAAAGTGCTCAGGCGGTTACGTGATCCGGAAGCAGCCTTATAGGAAGGTCCGATCGACAGTGCTATTAGCGCTCCCAGAGCTCTGTTTCAACGCCCTCCAAACGGGCCAATCACAGCGCTTTGGCCCTGGGTGAAACGGCGGCCAAGCCGTTGCCAAGATCCCGCCAAGCATCGTGCCTGCTCCGCGCCTGCTTCGCGCCTGCATTGCGCCTGCATTGCGCCTGCCTGCTGCCAACGGCTGCGACTCGTAAATCTAGAGCTCGCGGTGACCTCCGCTTTGACCGCGCTCCTGAACAGGCGCCGCTAATTCAATCCGTGCCAGGTTTTGGCGAGCAACCTGCTCCGAGGCGCCGCTATCACCAATTCAGCAATGCGGAACCGAGCCCAGCCTTCAGTCTATCAATCTAACCGACCTTTCAGCCTCGATGACTTTCTGCATCTGGACAGCCACGGCAGCTGGCCAAGGCCTGGCTGATACGACTCAGACTCCACGCTTCTGATATAAGTACTCGATCTTCTCCCCTCTCCCATTTCTCGCCCATCACGCTCATTGTTCACTTCCCACTGTCTGTCATTCCTTGAACGCTGGGCGTTCTCAAATTTCCATCATGCTCTTCCAAGGTCTTTCCCTCGCTCTCCTGGCCCAATTCGCCTTCGCCGCCCGTCCCTTCCTTAACGAGCCCGACACCGGTATCGCCGATGTCCTGAATGGCCTGCAGCCGGGCGAGCTGCCCAACATCACTGCCGTCGTCGGCCTGCCCGACTTCGACTACGTTGCCCGCAACTACATGAATGTGTCGGGCTACACCTACTACCGCAACGGCGCCGCCGGCGAGTGGTCGTACCGCAACAACCTCGAGGCCTACGGCCGCGTGCGCTTCAGGCCGCGCGTGCTGGTCGACATCACCAAGATCGAGCAGTCACTGCCCACCACCCTGCTCGGCCACAACGTGTCGGCCCCCTTCTTCATCAGCCCCTGCGCCAAAGCTGGCTACGCCCATGAGGACGGCGAGATCAACTTCCTCAACGCCGCCGCCGATGCCAACATTCTGTACGTCGTCTCGGACTTCACTTCCAAGACCAAGGCGGAGATCCAGGCCGCCAAGAAGGCCGGTCAGGTGCTGTTCCAGCAGACATACGTGCAGGAAGACCTCGAGAGCGTGCGCACCCAGCTGCAGACGGCCGAGAAGGCGGGCTTCGCCGGCATCGTGCTGACGGTCGACTCGGCCGCCGATGGCAACCGCCACCGCGCCGCACGCTACGGCGTCGGCAGCGCGGACGCGTCCTACACTTACTTCACCTGGGACTACTACCAGCAGCTGCGCAACATGACGCGCCTGCCCATCATCCCCAAGGGCATCATGAGCGTCGAGGACGCGCAGAAGGCGGTCGAGCTCGGCGCTCCGGCCATCTACCTGTCCAACCACGGCGGCCGCCAGCTCGACGGCAGCCCCTCGCCGCTCGAGGTTGCCCTCGAGATCCATGAGCAGGCCCCTGACGTCTTCACCAAGACCGAGGTCTACGCTGACGGCGGTGTCCGCTACGGCGCCGACGCCATCAAGCTGCTCGCTCTCGGCGTCAAGGCTGTTGGTATCGGCCGTCCGATCATGTACTCCAACGTCTTCGGCGAGGAGGGCGTCTCCAAGGCTATCAAGCTCTTCAAGCACGAGCTCGCCATCGATGCCGGTAACCTGGGTGTTCCCGACCTGAAGCAGATTGATACCCGCTACGTAAGTTCTTTCCCGCCACTGGTTTCGACCCATTCGATGTGAACGAGGTGCTAACGCTGGTTTTTGCAGGTTTCTTACAAGTTCGATAACTGGTACAGCTAGATGTATCACAACACCATATTCGTTGTAAATATAAGTGTCTGGAGGGGTGTGTTCATAGAAACCTTGCCAAATTCATACCAATCGTTCCAAGAGCATCAACCCATGAAATTTATCCCGTGTGCCTATAGTAGAAGAAGACGTCATCCCCCGTGCTTCCCCTATCCCTTGTGCAAACAACCTGTTTCTTATCGACGTGAGTCGAAACGGCCGACATATGTACCATGATTCAGCATCTTTTCAAAATGAGGGAATGCCTGTTGCCGATCGCGATACAGAGTGGCGCCCTTTTTTTTTTCTCCTTCCTGCCGCGTCACCTCCACAACGATGGTGGTGGTGTCGAGACCTTTCCCGTCTTTGGAAACAGATCTCGTATTCGCTGAATCGCATGTGCGGCCGAGCCTCCCCTTCCAGAAGGAAAGATCGACACTTGGGATTAAAGAACCGCCTGGGCCACACACCCTACATGCACGCAGGCATCGCACCACCGGATACCAGGTTCTCGGGCCGCGCGTCCGCGGAATTGGTCACACCTAGGCAAACAGGCGCAGACACCTTGGCGCGCCATACACGTCTTTTTTTCTTTTTTTTTTCTCTTATTCCTTGGTAGCTGGCCTTGCGACATCGGCAGCACAACGGAGCTGAATGAGACATTAGTTCGTGCGAGTGTGTGGCCGAGCCCGAGTGTTTGTCCGAGTGTCGGGTTGGACCGGCCGGTGGGAGCTTGGCAGATGTAGCGTTGATGGCGCGTGATACCTATGTATGCGCTTCACTGTCTCGTGATAAAGCTTGACGGCGAGCCGGCTCGGGTGAGTGGCTCGGACTGTGTTGTTCGGAACGCATGATGAAGGGCCAAGAACGAAGACGGAGTATCATGCTGGTGAGACGGATGCACGTGGGAGGTCGTACACGTCGGTGCAGGCTGACTACATCTCTGTCGAGTCCGCTCAGAGCAAACAGGTAATTCGGATTCATCGCTCGGTCGGGACATGAGGGCTTGTCAAGCGTATGTGGTGTGAAAATAGACAGTGAGAGCCCGATGGCTCAGAAGAAGTGACAAGAGAATAAAGGACGTCTTTGAATTCGCAGTCTATGAAAAGATAGTTCAAGAAATGACTTTCCAACCCGGTGTCGCCCCTCAAGGAAATAACGAAGCCTTGACTTCAATGTCCATAGCCCTGAGGCCCTCCCCCAACATCGACTGTCCGTCTACGTCGATCCCATCCCTCTCAACCATGTTCCCCCATTCCTCAACACCTCGCAGCGGCATTCCAATTCCCATCTTCCGCAAGAACCCCCCAGAGCCTCCAGACCGCCTCCTACCTGCGACCAGTCCGACGCCCGCTCATCTTCCCAGCAAATAGTCATTGCTGATCGTCGTCAACACCACCATCATCCACACCCCCCTTCGACACCTCCCCACGGTACCTCGGCGGCGGCCCGGCCCGCCGCAACCGCAACGGCACCGCCAACGCCAGCGCATCGCGCAAGTCCATGGAGCCCGGCGAGCGCGGCAGCGTCGGCGTGCCCTGCTTCTGGGGCGTAGCATGAGCCTTCCGCCCCTCCCCCTTGACCTTCTGCACCTTGTCTCGGGGCGTATACGGCTGCTCCTGCTGCGGCTGCTGCGGCGGTGGCAGCAGCGGGGCGCAGGCGGAAGCAGCAGCAGCGTCGTCGCGGGACGACGTCCAGATGCTGCCGGACCGGTAGATGGCGTCGATGGTGGAGGTGACGTCGAAGTCGGCGGGGGGGCTGACGACGCGCGGCGCGAGGAGGCGGGGGCGGAAGGAGTGCGGTGAGGAGAGGGGCGAGGACGGGCGCAGGTGGGCGCGTGGGGCGTCGGGCATGCTGGCGTTGGCGGCGGTGGGGAGCGATGCCAGGGTCGTGGAGCGAGGCGCTGCTGGTCGGCTGGAGGCGGTGCAGGTGTCCGGAAGTGAAGACGGGGCGGTGGCGCGGCGGCCGCGGCGGTGGGCTGGCAGAGGGAGCAGCGGGAGCGCGGCGGCCGCGGGGCGGTGGATGTTGTCGGCGTCGGCGTCGAGGTCGATGGCGCTGGGTTTGCGCTGGAGGGCGGCGACGAGGACGTTGTGGTTGTTCGCTTGGGGACGCTCGACGTCGTTGCGGCGGTGGAGCTGGAAGCAGCACAGCATCTTGACGATGCGCTTGATGTGAGGCAGACAGGCGCAGACGAGGCTGAGATTGATCTCGACGGTTTCGAGGAGGCAGAAGCGCGCTGAGGTCCAGATCGGGTCATCGTTTGTGTGATAAGAATACCACAGGTACCAGACCTTGACGATTCCAAGAACGAAAACTCTGGAACCACGTTATTCTCTTTTTTCTCATCATAGGATGTACATTGGCGGAGGGGTGTGGTGACTTACACGCTTCCGAGAGAGAACAGAATGCTCAGTTGTAGGCGGACGGCTCGTGACAACTTCAGAGACCAGATGAAGTATACCGGCCATATGAAGACGATTGCTTCACTGGTGGCCTTCTGAATCACGGCAGTCGTGAGTATTTCCTCCTTGCGCTGGCAACTGTTCGGTTTGGGGTACGGGCTCCAGAAGTCCGAGATTGGACGGCAGGCGAAAGTCGAAAGGACAAGGAGAATTATCCCGGCGATGGTGCAGTACGCGATTGTGCCGCGGCAAAACCATACGTTGACCTTGCTTCGGGGAAACAAGTGTATGTAGGTGAGGCATATCGAGACTTTGATGAAGGCAGCAGCGACACCAAAGATGGAGCGGTATGCCAAAGTGACCTTCATGATTGCCACCAGTTGATCCTGGTTCAAAACCCAGAGGTGCCATGACATCCCATACGAGATACCGACAAGAAAAACCGCGTTGCAAACAGCGACCAAGATCTAAGATTGGATAAGTGGTATCTGTCTGTGAATAAAAAAGCTTAAGAGTGAGAATGTAGGCATACTGCAGCAGGGATGATGAGCCAGTCCGAGGCCATTAAACCGCGAGTGAAGTAGGCGCGGTCGAAGAAGCGCGCCGCAACAGCAAGTAACACAAGCGCAATCGTGGGCACTTGGATTGCCAAGATGAACGCGGTTTGCGTTTGCGGGTAGTCGGCGCTGATCATGGTGTCGAGTTGCTCCAAGGGTCGGATGTAAGGTGTAAGTAAGAGAGAGAGAAAGGCGAAGTGACCTTGGGTAAGAGATATTTATAGGTATACCTATCCAGCAGTGCCGGAGTACGGTGCGCCGGCTTCCGCTGCAGGTCGGGCAAGAGCGAAAGCGAGAAGCTTCACATCAGTCACGTGGGTGTATTGATGGGTGGTGTTACGTGTGTCACGACGGTGGTGTTAATGGTGAGCGATAGGAGCGGCTGCCTCACCGGGCGATTCGCCCAATACGGGATATGGCTGCCCCATCGGTCGGCTGCTTTGGCTTTAGCCTCACTTCATTTTCATCCTTTACATAGTGCTCACCTTGAAGCAACAACCGTATCCTGCTCTGTTCGAAATCGCACGATCTACTCCTTCTGGTTTTAATTGCCATTCTCCGCGGCCATTGAGTATCTCCAACATACGCGCCTAAGCATACGCTCTGAGGAACTGCGTCGCACTTATGAAGTACTTATTCTCTACACCACTTCCGCATTTGATAAGCTTTGCCTTTTGTCTTGTTTTGACGTCAATCACGTGGGCTCCCATATGCACCAGTGTTTCCATCTCAAGCACCGTGATCAGTTGATGAAAAACTTGCGTGGCAATTGCGACCTATATACTAGAGCGAATGTAGAAAGTGGAGAATAAAACAACAATCCAAGAATAGAAAACTCCTATCGACTGTCCAGACGTAGACACGAAGCCTCACAACTGAAAGAACACGTCTAAACACAGGATCCATCATTCACGCAGGTGAGGTATTGGCGGAGGGACAGACGCAAGCAGGCTCAACTCCTCCCCCAACCCGCTCACCCGCCGTCCCCCACCTCACCTGATCACCTCACCTCACCCCTCCCCCTTCCCCCTCAGCACCACCCGCAACCGCCTCAACCGCCTCATAAACCGCCCCCTCAAACGCCCCCAACAGTCCCACCGTCCTCTCATCCCCACACGGCAAATGATGCATCGCCTGCAGCCCCGCCACGCCCGCCCGCCGATCGATCCAGAAGTAAAAGTTCCTCATCCCGCTCCACGCGAGGCTCCCCTCCTTCCGCCCCCGCCGCTGCCCCCGCCCCCCATCGCCACTAGGAATCAGCACCACGACGTCTTCCACGTTCAGCAGCCCGCCGAGGCCGTACTGGATGGGCGACCCGCGCGGGACGCCGCACAGGGCGCCGGGGTCGACGGTCTCGATGCTGCGCAGGCCGCGGCGGCTGGCGGCGTCGAGCTGGGGCGTGAAGATTTCGGCGGCGGTGGCGCGGGTGAGGAGGAGGGGGGGTTGTTCGTTGTTGTTGTTGTCGTCGTCGTCGTCGTCGGCGTCGTGCAGGATCGCGGCGTAGATGGCGAGGAGGGCGGGGGCGGTGGCGACGAGGCCGCCGCCGCCGAAGTCGTCGGTCGTCGGGGCGGACGGGTCGGGGATGGGGACGAGGAGGGAGGGGTTGGCGGGGTCGCGGCGGAAGGTGGCGGGTGTGCGGGGGGGGGGAGGGAGGGGTGGCGGTCGGGGTGGTAGAGGATGGAGGAGGGGGGGAGGGAGAGGGGGGTGAAGATGTGGTGTTGCATGTAGGTGCCCAGGGAGAGGTTGGTCACGCGCTCGATCTGTGGAGAGGGGAGGTTTTTTTTCGGTTGGTCAGAAGCGGTTGGCTTTTTTTTTTTGGCGGGGGAGGGAAGCGTAGGATTGAACGTATGCGCACCATCAGGCCCGCCCAGTCCATGCCGGGAGAGTACATCCATTTGGTACCGGGCTCCTCGACGAGGAAGAGCTCGTATGCTTCTTTCTGGAGATGCTGGTGTCAATGATCGTCCGCATCGAGGGGAGTTGTTACCAGGAAAGATCGAAAGCTTTCGACATACCACCGTGGTTGGGTGCGGCTGGGGGCCACGCAGCTCCTGGTATTTTTGGAGGGTCTCGCTCTCGAAGGCATACGCCATGCCGCTGTTGTGCGAAAGCAAACGTCTGTAGCTCTTACATCAACAACCATGTCCTAGGAAATAGACTCAAGAGGAAGATTCATGAGAGAGACCTCAAGCAAGAGAAGCGTCGCACGAACCGCAGAGTCACAGTGTTCTTGGCGGGCACAAACACGGGCTCGTCAGTCTCGGTGAAGCCGGTCAGAATGTTGGGATTCTTCCATTCCGGCAGGACGTCTCCGATGTCACCGTCCAGCGTCAGCAGACCCTTGTCCACGCACTGCAGAGCCGCAATGGTGGTGATGAACTTGGTCGAGGACGAAATCGTCCACAGAGCGTCGACGTCATCTGACGGGTCGGCGTTGCTGCCGGGCTGGGAGTCATTGCCGAAGGTCTTCAGGTACTTGAAGGTGCCTTGAGAAGCATCAGCGCTGCGCCTGCACGAGTCCGACGCTGCATACCCGCGCGGTTCACTGCTCCGAAGGAAACGCGGGGTAGTGGACGCGCATCGGGTCCCTGCGGATTGAGGAAGGTCGCGACGGTGCTGTTGAAGGACTCCATGCTTGATCTGTGAAGCTTCAGTGCTAATACTGTGTTGGGCCACATTGTTATCGGGGTTCGCTGGCCCTTATATGGAACACTCACCTGCTGAAGGATTCAACCGCGGTGTCGCGAAGTAGACGATCGCCGACGCCGGCGTCCGATGTCGTAGCCGCCGGAAGAACGGCGTCCCAAGACGTAGTCCACCATCGCCGGTGCTGTAAAAGCGACAAGATAGATTTGAGGTAGCAGAAAGCTAGTGAAACAAGTGCCGATTTGCTCCATTTGGCTCTTTGTTTTGATGGCGGGGTAAATCAAATCCCGCGCCAAGATGTCATGCGCGGTGGTACACGTGCGAAAGTGTGGCAGTGAAGCTCGCACTTCAGACTTACATTCCTGCTTTTTCGTACAAGAATACAGAAACAGACTCCTACAAAGGCTATCGGTGAAAGGTTTGGCTATATACGCCCCTGCAAATATAATGACAAGAAGATAGAGAGGAAATAAGCCACTTTTCTGTCCACTCGAAAGAGTTGAACGCAGCTGTACCATGGAGCGAAAACAGCAAAGGATAGAAATGAGGGTATATCCGCCGAAGAAGGCCAAGAAACGAGAAAACATGAGAGTGACTAGCATCACGGCTAGTAGAGTTGCGAGAAACGCGGCTTCTGTGGCCATAGCTGTGAACGGCGAAGTTCTTTTCTTCCATGATAGGAGACCTACCCAGCCACAAACGTGGCTCCGAACAGACTCTTCTCATTCAAACGGAGTAGGAAGGTCGATGGTTCCGGGCGATAGACGGAGTCCAGAGAATGCATTTGGCGTCGTGTTGGTCCCATCGATTGCACAGGCGCGACGTCTGCACGGACAACAGCTCGCAAGCAGCACACGAGAGACACAAGAAACGCATCGACATCACCACCAGCACATTCACAAGTCCAACAAGCTCTCCCCCAACGTCTCGGCGCTCTTCTCCTTCTTCAACGCCCTCCCCTCGCTCTTCACGCTCAGCGCAGCCCCGAAATTCATCCCCCCTAGTCCCGCAACAGCTCCCCCTCCTCCTCCCCCCCTCCCCACTCCCTTCTTCCTCCCCGCCGCCACCGTCGAACCCCCATACCCCTGCACGCCCGCACCAAACCCCACCCCCGGCTGCATCTCCAACACCCTCCGCAGCCCCTCCAGCGCCTCGACCCGCCGGCGATACAGGTCCGCGTCCTCGACCGCCGCCGGCGCGGGGCGCTGCGCCTCCATCAGCCGGCGCAGGCCCTCCATCGCCTCCACCTTGCGCCTGTACAGGTCCGTGTCGTCGTCGCTGTTGTACCAATTACTATATGTCATCGACCCCCTGCCGGTGCTCGCCGCGCTGCCCCGCCGCACGTGCGACCCGTTGACGCCGACGCCGTTGCTGTTGCCGTTGCTGTTGTGCTGCTGCTGCCCGTTGTTGTTGGTGTTGTTGTTGTGCCCGCCGCCGACTTGATGATGTTGTTGCTGCTGCTGCTGCTGCTCCTGCTGCCCCCACCGCTTCTCCCACGCCTCCGCCGCGCCGACTACGCGTTCGACCGCGCGCGTCGCGCGGGCGATGAGGTCCTTCTCGACGTTGACGCTGCCACCGCTGGCATTGTTGTCCTTGGTGGCGCGCTCGGCGGCGGCTTCGGCGGCGGCCGCGCTGACGGAGCGCAGTTCGCGGAGGAATGCGTCGGTCGAGGCGGTTTGGGCGGCGGCGGCGGCGCGGTGTGTGGCGAGGAGGGCGTGGAGCGTGTGGGCGATGTAGGCGAGGAGCGGGAGGAGGAGGGCGAGGAGGGTGGCCTGGAGGGGTGGGAGGGGTGGGAGGGGTGGGAGGGCGGCGATGGCGGCGGCGGCGGCGGAGGCGGCGGAGGCGGGGGGTTGTTGGGACGGCATTGCTCGGTGTGCGTGTGTGTGCTGGGTAGCGCGTGTGGGGTGGGTGGGTGGGTTGGTTGTTCGGCGAGTGTGGGCAGGCAGCGTTTGGCGGATTGGCTGACTCCGCTTCCAAGAAGGCGTTTGTTGTGTATGTGTGAGAGAGACAGGGCGGTTCGCGCGACAGGTACGTATTTATTTTTCCTCGTGGAAGTCGGGGAGTCAGAGGCTGGCTGGGTCGGGCGGGCGCGCGGAGCCGTCGGTGTCGTGTGCCGGCGACTTTGCGGGGTCGGTCGCGACTCGGCTGGTCTCTAGGTCGCGTGCTGGTCACGGACGCGACGGGGATGGCGGGCAGGAGGGTGGTGGTGGTGATGCAGCGGCACGCGCTGGGCGACGACGAGGAGAGATGCGGTCGGGCGGCATCTGGCAACGGGCGGCGCGAGCGACGGGCCGGCAAGGGAGGAAAGGGAGCAGCCGGACGGGATTCCCGGTACGCACGAGAACGGGCGGAAGCGGTGGGAGGAGGCGCTGAGAAGCCAGCCCCTTTGCCGAGGCGATCGACGCTCCCCGCAGTGCGCTAGTGTAGGGCTGACATCTGTCCCATGCCGTCGGTGAACTTAAAAGCTCGTGAGGTGTCACAAGAGGCACGAAACAGCTGCCAGATCGGAAATCTTGTACCACGCTCTGCCCTACCTATGCACACACGCCGCCAACCACGTCCCGCCTCATATCCTCCAGCTTCTTCCTCTGCTTCCCCTCGCTGTCGAAATTGGCCTCATCCAACCACCGCTTCAACGCCTCTCCGGCACCTCCCTTTCCATCCCTTCCGAACCAATCCTCCTCTATCATTGAAAACCACACCGTATCTCTCCTTCGCCCCTTCGCAACCATGTGGGCTCTGAACCGCCCCTCCCACGTGAAGCCCAATCGCACCGCCGCCCGCTTGCTCGCCTCGTTCAGGTCATTCGTCTTCCACTCCAGCCGCCGGTAGCGCAGGTCCTCGAAGACGTACCGCGCGAGCAGATACACGGCTTCCGTCGCCGCCGCCGTGCGCTGCAGCGGGGGCGAGAACATGACGTGTCCGATCTCCGCGACGCCATTGCCGGCGTCGATGCGCATGATGGCGATCCAGCCGAGGACTTGGCCTTTGACGAGGACAGAGAAGAAGAGCGGGTCCTTGGAGGCGCATTTGGACGCGAAGACGGCACGGTAGGTGTCCTGGCCGCCAGAGGAGGCCGGGATGGGCCCGTCTGGCATGTAGTCGAAGAGCCAGGCCTTGTCGGGGCCGCTGATCAAGGGAAGTAGCGCGTCGAGGTCGGAGGGAGCGAGGGGCCGGAGCGTGACGTGTTCGCCGTGAAAGTGTTTGTGTTCTGGGGTGAGAGCGGGACGGGGCTCGACAGCGGGGCCGAGAGGCCTGTTGTCTTGCTGGGATTGGGCCATGTTCTGTGTTCTGCAGCAAGATGAGTTGAATCTGTGCATGTGCGGGCTTTGAGTGGGGTGGTGTTGACAACAATGATTCATACCTTTTATGTGTCCGAGCGAGTGCAGGGATGATTGGCGCCATGACGCTAAACTACATTTAGGCCTAGCCGTCCATCACGAACAAACGTCAGTCTTTCAGTTGGTAGTCACAATCCGTAAGCACAAGGTTCTGTATCGCAAAAGAAATTCATGACTGCTTGTAGCTCTCTTCTGACCGAAAGCCATTTCTACATGCATCAGCATTCGAAATTACAGTCAACCCCCCATTCGTTGGTATCCTTTGACGAGTTTTTCCAGGTGCTTTCAGGCTGCCCTTGAGTTGGTGCTTATTTTCCGTAAGCCGTATCGACCACAGCTTAACCTCCTCATGCAACCTTCCAGCATACTCGGCCAGCCTCTCATCGCCCACTAGATTCCTCTCTTGTGGAAGTGCCTCGCCCTCTTGGAAGAAGGGAGATGGCCGCGGGAGCCGGCTGGGCTGCTCAGAGTCTTCTTGGGCTTGGCCTTCTGAACGGCTTCTTCACTAATCTCGGGAATGTTGGGGGATCTAGAGCGCTTGTGCTTGGCGTCCCTAGCTACTCCGGCTGTCTTTGCTTGTCTAAGCTGTGGCGTGTTAGTCACAACAGGGTAGCTGGTGTTGTTGGTCACGACAGGGTAGCTGGTGCTGTTGGTCACGACAGGGTAGCCGGTGTTGTTGTCCTTGGGGCTCTCCTGCTGCTTGGCTTCGGACACGTTTGCAGCATCTTGCTCTGACAGGAGACGACGTTCGATCTCAGCCACCACATGCGGGAGACGTCCCGTCTTCCTTATGTTGGCGTACATTGAATTAGCCCTGCCCCAATCCGTGGAAGTGACCTTCAGAGAAGCGTTAGGATTGCCCATGGTCCGCGTCTTGATTGCCTTCGGGACGCAGTGCTCCTTCATGACGAGACGTGCGCGGGGGTACGTGGTCGCAAACCGAGCCATGAGACGGAGAAGCTTGTAATCCCAGGCCAGAGCACTGGAGTGCGGGATGGCGCTCGGCTGGAGCCATGACTTGACATGGTCGCCCCAGGCGCTGGAAAGGCCGTCAATGCGATCAAAGGCTGGCGTGAGATTGGTGAGCAAAGTCTCGGCATCCCAGGCGAGCTGGTCTGCGAGCTGCTCCGAGGGCATCCACGGGCCGAAGGTTATGGAATCACGACCGATGACCTCGACAACCTTCTTCTGGAGCTGTTCGATAACGAAGTCGCGGTCTTCGTCAGTGTGGGTGCGACTGGCCAGAGCGGTTATGGCGACGAGAAGACGGCGCGGCCACTCTTCTAGGTCCTTGTAGAGATGACTGCTCTGAGACGGCAGCCATTTAAGCTTGTCGTCGCCCCACTTACCACTGAGCGTGGCGACGAGGTCTTCGGTCGGAGGTTGCTAGCCGGGGGATCAGTAGAACCTGACTGCTGCAAAGTTATTGCGAGTTTGTAGACGGGGACACGATCGAAGACTTACATCGGGCGAGGTGTTCATGGTGAACAATCTGCGGCGCGATAGTCAGACCCCGACTCTCGAGTGGATGGTGGTGAGGAGAGTTGAGATGGGTGGGTGGCCGAAGGGTATTTATGAGTCGGCCGGCTGTGGGAGTTTCGGGTTTTCGGTAGCGCCGGTCGCCGGTGGACCCTGAGAGTGCGCTGGAAGGGTCCTCTGGATGATTCCATGGGCTTCCACGGTTCCATCTGTTGACTGCATCTCAACACAAATCGACAGTCCCGAGCCGCGATGCGTGCAAAGCATCCTCCGATGGGAAGATGACAGCAATGTCTCGAATTGCAACATTTCATATCGCCGCATTGTGTAAGTGTCACGGTAGCCTCGGCGCGTGAAGTATTGATTGCGCGCATGCTCTGTGGGATCCCTCCAACATAGCCCTTCCTCTCAAGCCTACTTGGCGCATGCTGCAATCCGCGTGTTATTCTTCACGCTCAAGCGGAGCCATCGCCGACACTGTAGCCATGCACGAAATGGTGGTTTTCGGCTGGCTGGCTGATGCAGTGCGATGAAGTGTTGCTGCAGGTCAAACCTTCCCGATCGAGTAAAGCGGAAAGCGGGGATCCTTTGCGCAACACCAGAAGGCACGCTCCTCTGTTCCCCACACCTGTATTCTATCGCACGCCTACACCAAGGACATTCGGCATAGTAACGATCATGGGGGCTCTCAAACCGAACAGGCTAGCGGCCGAAGACCCAGAGGCCGGAGGTACTCAGCGACGTTGTCGAATTAGCGTCGCCGGGATGATGCCGTGAACTGCGTCATCAAGGGAGCCAACGTACCTGCCTGCTTTTTCCCCCACCCACACAACAAATCTCCAAAATCCTTCGATAGTCTACTACGGCTTACATCGCCATCCACACGAAGCCAGGTCTTCCAGCTTCTTCTCCCCAAGTTCAGGCCGCCGCGCGCCTCCTCTTTGTCCCAGTGTGCCGCCGCGCCAGCCGCTCCGCCCGAACATCTCTGTCCCACCACCCTTCTTTCTCCCCCGCAGAGAAGGCCAGGCTCAAGATCGCCGCAGCCATGGCGTGGTCTCAGCTGGAACCGACAGCACCGCACTTGACCTACATCGTGCTGTCCTCCTTCCTCATCGCCTACGCTCTCTTCTCGCTCTTCATCCGCAACCGCCTGCACCTGTCGGAGCCGCCGCTGGCCACCGTCTTCGGCATCATCTTCGGGCCGCACGGTGCCCGGGTCCTGCATCCGCAGCAGTGGGGCATGGACGACCTCCACATGCAGGAGCTGACGCGCCTGATCCTCGGCATCCAGGTCTTCTCCACCGGCATCGAGCTGCCGCCGGGCTACTTCAGCCTGGGCCCGCGCGGCAACTGGCAGAGCGTGCTCGTGCTGATCGGGCCCGTCATGGTGTTTGGGTGGCTCGTCTGCGCCGCGCTGATCTGGGCCCTGCTCGGCGTCGACTTCGCCGTCGCCCTCGTCATCTCCGCGTGCATGACGCCGACCGACCCGGTGCTGGCCGCCTCTGTGCTGGCCAACTCGCAGTTCTCGACCCGCGTGCCCAAGCGCCTGCGCCGACTGCTGTCGGCCGAGAGCGGCTGCAACGACGGCGCCTCCTTCCCGTTCCTGTACGTCGGCCTCTTCGCCCTGACGAGCGCCACTTCCGGCGAGGCCGTCAAGCAGTGGTTCCTCATCACGCTGCTGTGGCAGTGCGCCTTCGGCGTGGTGCTGGGCGTCACCCTGGGCTTCGCCGCCAACCGCGTGCTCCGCTTCGTGCACGCCCGCGACTTCATCGGCCGCGCCTCGTACCTCGTCTTCTACCTGCTCGCCGCCGTCTTCTGCACCGGCGTGGCCGCCACTCTGGGCACCGACGACTTCCTGCTCGCCTTCAGCGCCGGCGTCGGCTTCAACCACGACGGCTGGTTCCGCCGCGAGATCGCCCAGACGCGGCTCCCGCACATCATTGACCTGATCCTCAACAGCACCATGTTCGTCCTCTTCGGCGCCAGCATCCCGTGGTCGCAGTTCTCGTCGTCCTGGTCCGCCCTGCCCTCGGGCACCTCCTCCGCCGTCTCGCTCGGCCCCGGCCGCCTCCTCGCCCTCCTCGCCTGCATCCTCCTGCTGCGCCGCATCCCCGCCGTGCTCGCCGCGAAGCCGCTAATCCCAGACCTGCAGACGTACCGCGAGGCCCTCTTCGCCGGCCACTTCGGCCCCATCGGCGTGGGCGCCCTCTTCCTCGCGCTCGAGGCCCGCGCCCAGCTCGAGACGGGCACTTCGCAGCCCCTGCCCTACCCCCCGGCCGACGGTGACGCCGCCGGCCTGTCGCCCCAGCGCCGGCTCGCAACCCTCGTCGTGTGGCCCGTCGTGTGCTTCATCGTGCTCGGCTCGACCATGGTGCACGGCTGCAGCACGCTCGCCATCAGCGTGGGCAGCCACTTCTCGCGCAAGGAGGGCGAGCGCGCGCCGCTGATTGGGGCCGAGACGGACGGGTTCGGCGCGATGGTGTATGATGAGGATGAGGTCGAGGAGGAAGAGTGGGAGGAGGAGAATGAGGAGAATGAGGTGGAGAATGGGGTCGAGGACTGAGGACTGAGGGCGTCCGTTTACTTGTTTGGAGGATGTGTCCTTATTTCCTTTTATCCTTTTTTGTCTTTTTGTCTTTTGGTATTGCGCTGCTAGCTCTGCTGCTGGCGCTGCGTTGTTCTAGCGTGGTTGACTTACGTCACCGCTACCGTATCACGCTCGCTGGGGGTTGGGGCGGCTTGACGCTGGATGCCACTCGCTGTTATCAATTGTGCACTCGTTGTTTTTCAGAGACGCACCACAGAAACTATCTGAGACATGCTACGCATGTCCCCGCATTCGCACCCCCTCGTTTGTTATCCTTTGTCTATGTCCGCGTCTGTTGAATGCCACGTTTGTTGCCGGTGCCCAACAGGATCGCCTCAATACAATGGAAGCATGGCATTATTCCGGAAGAATTTGCGATTGGAGGAGTAAGAGGACTAATGGCCAGCCGTTGGCGCCCAAGGTAGCACGTGAGAGTCGTCAAGAAGGCAAAGTGGGGTGGCACGTTCCCGGATGACGGTTTTGCCTATGGAAACGCGCCGTACAATAACGTCGGACGACGTGGACCAGGCTGACAGCGAACGAGCGCGGACGAACGCTGGGGGGGAGTCGGGTGGCATACACGGAGAGAAGTTCGGCGCGGGCCAACTCAAATGTTCACGAATCCATGTACGGTACTGGTCTCACCTGTTTTCAAGCTTCTCGAAGTAAGTTCATCTTACCTTCTACCCGCCGTGTCCCACTTGGTGTTAGCTTATGTTTTGTGAAGGTCCAGCTTTCTGGCCGGCAGTTGACAGCATAGAGCTCAGTAGCCGATCCCATGATCACGAGAGCCACGGTCGTCCTTTTTGGTGTCCCAACATTACACCTTACACAACGAAAGAGGCTGGCTCGTGGAGAGGTGCAAGCATGGACGCGTCATGGCAGGCGGCGAATACAGGGCGTGCTATCATCGCTCTTCACGGATCGTCCTCCCTTGCTTACGGGACGGTCCGCGTGGGTAGCCTCAGCTGCAGCCTCATCTTGTTCCACTATTCTTTCACTGGCCGGATGCTCTGCTGTCCCGTGGCTTGGTAGACCAACTACCCGGTTAAACCTCAGCATTGGCCGGCTCCCGACAACGCACGCGCCATTCTCAGATGTCCCATGATGAACCAGATCAGCAGTACAAGGCACTTCGTCAAGCAATCCAGCACGCCTTTGTCCACGTGGGTCATCTGGGCGATGCATCGGCTCGCCCCAGCAAACATAAGAAACCTCTTCCGTGTCCCTCTCCTTCGACATCCTCCCACACACGTCCAGAATCTTCGCGTCTTGACGGCCCCGTTCAAACACACTTTCTGACTCCTAATCACTTCAAATCAAGGTCCGATCCATTCAAGGGTCCGGTCCAGTCAAAAGTGCGGTCCAGTGAGAATACACACACGCGTAATCATTCTACTTTTGGCTACCCCAACCTACCTACCACTATGTCTGCACCGGCTATAAGGTCCTCCTCAGCTCCTCCAGCACTCACTTCTCCATCAACTCACCCGACAGTCATGGATGTGATGCGCCTCGAGAACATCCTCAACGCCGTAGACGACCGGGAAGGTAAGCCGCTATTACTGGACGTATATGGACGTCGCTCAGACCTTGCAGCCCAAGCTGCGCGCCAGGATGCTGCCGAAACTCTCCTACAGCTTGGCTTGTCTCTTGACAGTAAGTAAATAAGCTACCCATCCCCCATTTCCCATCGACTCGCACTGACGACCTTGCCAGCTCCCATGAAGACTTGGTCACCGGCTCAGCGCGCAAGAGCTTGCCGTCCCCTTCCTCCCAACGACTCCATCATGCCTTCCCCACCCCATCGCATCACGGATTTGTCAGCCGTGACTGCGGAATCTGGCGACAGCTCTTCCGAGTTCACTCTCTCTCCGTCGACGGCCGTCGACGACGCACCGCCCTCCTCGGTCACTAACACCACCGACCACGACGACGACGAACCCGACCTCTTCCTCCCTCCCACCGACGACGACGACGACAACGACCATGACCACGGTGCGTCTCCCCCTCCCTCCCTTTCTCCCCCCCCCCTCTCCCACATATAACCCGCGACAGCAACAACAACAAAACAAAACAAAACAAAACAAACCAAACCACCTCACTAACTCCCCCCGCCCCTTCCCCCCACAGAAACCGCCGGCGACCCCACCAACCGCGAATTCAACTGCTGGGCGGTCCCGCACTCGAGGTGCATGACGGGGCAATACACGCTGCCGCTCTCGCGCAAGATGGTGTCGGACTACTTCGGGCGCAACAAGGCGGGCACGCGGCGGGTGCAGCCGCGCCGCTGGATCCGCGCCTGCCGCAAGCACTACCAGCGCCAGTCGTACCAGGACTCGTGGCGCTGGCACAAGGGGCGCGTCGTCATCCGGCAGCTGCAGCTCATCGCCGCGCAACAGCAGCCGCCGCTGACGTTCCGCGTCGCGCTGAAGAGCAGCGAGGAGAAGAGGCTGGAGAGGTACAAGGGCGGGCTGGTGGATGCGGGCAGGCTGTTCGATCGCCATCGTGAGGAGGTAACGCGCTTGGATGAGGAGAAGCCCGATCAGGCGCCGTTGGCGGTGCTGCAGGACATCAAGGAGTTTGTGAGGCAGCGCGGCGGCGAGGCGGCGTGCTTGGGCGCCGCCGACTGCGAGGAGTTGGTGGGGCGCGCCATCGATTGGGTCAAGGGCAAGAAGTGTCTCCGCTTGCCGCTGTTTGAGATGATGCCCCTTTTTGCGGACGAGGAGGGCGCGGAAAAGGAGAAGAAGACGAAGAAGAAGAAGACGAAGGCGACACCGGCGGCAGGGAAGAAGCGTAAGGCTGGTTCTGCTGGAGCTGGAAGCGCTGCGAAGCGTGTGATGGCTTGAGATGCAGGCTTCCTGGTTTGTTGACGTCAATCTTGCTGGTCACCTAGCGTGGGATGGTATGCTGTCTTTTAGGGTCTTTTACAACCTTCTTTGGCGTTTTACGGGCGGTCGATTGCATATGGTTTCAGAAAGGCTGACGGGTGGCTCTTCGAGTTCGCCGCCTTTCTTTATTTTTGCTTTGCCGCACATGTGGCGCGGCATGCTGGAGTATGTTTGGTTACAGATTGTCATGTTCTACTGTATTACTAGTATGATGAAAATTTTCTCATAGATATTATAGCAACCGGTGGAGAGTTCACTAATTCCATAAACCTAAAATTTACTTTTTCTTAGCTGCATATCTTTCGACCTAGGAGCGGATTGGTCTGGAAGGCATCGATATCCAATAGACTGCAAAAGTGCTTATTCCTCTATTGCAGTCAAATCTATGCCACCACCAAAAGATTCTGCTCATCGTGGTTATTCTAAAACCCGCGGAGATTGTCCGCATGGCGATGAATTAAAGGCACAGCTAAGCAAGTGAACCAAGCCAACGTGGGTGCTCTACACTATGAACGCCCTCACACGCAGCCTCGACACAGCTAGCAAGACTGCCAAAACAGAAGCGTCTCCCCGTGAGCCCCGGCCCATAATGAGCGTACTTGGCAGAGTTGGTCATGATGGTCTTCGCCGGACGGGGGACAATGGGCTCTCGAATCATGCACCAGCACGTATCCGTCACGAACTGCACGCCAAACGCCTCCAGCTCCGCCACCAGGCCGGCTTGGGTGGCCAGCCCGTGGGTGCTGCGGCCACACGTCACGATGACAGCAACTCTCCCGTCCTTCCGCCGGCCGCGACAGAGCGCCGCGAGCTTCCTGATCTCGGAGAGCGAGAAGTGCGGGTTCCCCAACGACACCAGGTCGATCGGTCGACGGGCGTTTCGGTCCGCGCTGTTCAACGTGTCCCAAGCGCATGCGAGATCCTTCATGTCCAAGTCGACGACGGGGACGTCATTACCCTCGCCGCCAACCGCATCCTCCAGCGTCGCCGCCTCGGGAGTCACGCCGACCATGTGAAACATGGGCGCGCTCGACAAGGTGGCGAACGCGGCGCCGAAGGCTTTCAAATCGTCAGTGGAGGGCGGTAGGTGCCCATCCTCCGCAAGGCCGAGGATGACGGGGATGCGGTTTGCCGCGACGCCTCCCACGCAGTATCCCAGGGCAGGGTAAAACGAGTCGTCCACGTGAAGAAGAGCATTTGGGAGTCTGATACAGACCGTAGCTAGGCGATTGGACTCGACGTGCGGCCCGGCGCAGGGCGCGCGGCCCGTCAGCGCGACGGCGAGGTCGAGGAAGTCTGGGTACTTCATGGTGCGGGCGCCAAGCACGCTGTTGGCGTAGACGACGGCGTTGGACTCGGCCCAGGCCACCTGCTCGCCGCGCCGTGGAGCAGTTCCCAAGTTGTACGGCGCGCATGTGAAGGTCGGCGCAGCGCCCATGTCCGTGTAGGCGGCAGCGAGGCGCTCAGATGGCTCGCCCAGCGCGACTGCATCGACGCCGTGCTCGTGCCGCCACCGCCGCTGGTCGACAGAGATGGAGTTGAGCGTGGTTGGCACCACTACCCTCCCGCCGGCGTCGCGCAGTCTCGAGGCAAAGGCGAGAGAGGCGGGTCCGGTGTAGACGCAGCCATCAATGTGGACTTGTGTCACGTCGAGAAGCTCTGAGGCGCCTTGCAGAGCGGCCATGCGCACGATGATGCGCATGGCTGTGCGCGCGGCTGGGCCGCGGGAGCCGGAAAGGAAGGCGTGGTCGGCGGGAGAGAGACTGACGATGCTAGCGAATGATGCCCGCTTGGCCGCAGTGTCGTCCGCATGCCACCCCTCAGCCCGAGTCGAACTGTGATCCGTGACAGAGACGCGGTTGTCATGGATATAGAGGTGGCGAGCGCTCAGAAGCTCCCGAAAGTGCTTCGAGCCCAAAGTAACCACGGGAATGGACTTGGCGAAAAGCTCGTCGGCAACGACGACACCGAGGGTCAAGATGTCTTCCCTTCGCTCGAACAAGACAGCGCTGGGGCCGGTGCCATTGAGGAGCAGCTCCAGCATGACACCGCTGCCGGAGCACGATCCCCTGCCGCCAGGGATGACCAGGACTTTGTCCTTGAGGCAGCTCCCACTCAACGGATGATGGCGGTCAATGACCTCGCCAGTCAGCGGATCGACACCGCCCCAAAAGCTTAATTCTTTATGGCTGGCGAGCACCTCGCCTGAGGCGCTGCCCGAGACATAGGCAGTGCCGTGGACGGTAAACTCCTTCGGTTGGGGTGCGTCCTCTGCTGCAACGTCGCCCATTGCGTTTGTTGGTTATGAGAATGAATCAATATGAGCGGCGTGTAGATAGAGGATGTAACGCAGGATGGGGAGATACGATGGTGAGAAAATGGCACCACCATGGGTTCGGCCTACGTCGCGGCGACATGTAACGGTGCCTGCGCTTGAGATAAGCAGAGCCCGGGTAGAGAAGGGCCAGTGCCTGGCCCGATGTCCCGGGAAAAGGGAAGGATTGCGCCATGGACCGGGAACGCGTGCCGTCGAGATAGGGCTGAAGTCGGTGGTACTGGATGCGACCCGCGGGCGGTGTCATCGCGAAGACCTGCCGGTCGCGTCGTCGTGGCGTTAGTAGTCCGTAATTCTGCGCGGTTTGCGCCAAGATAAGCCAGGGCGGCAGCCAATGGGGAAGGGGCCGTCGCACTCGTTTGTTACCCCGCGGGGTGACCCATGAAAAAATTACAAAACGAAAGCACAGGCTGCTGGTCGACTTGCCTATCGGCCTCTGGTCCACCCGCTAGCTCCAAGCCCGCTCCCATGCGGCCCTTTTCTGATGTCCTGGCACCCAATCACCATCCACGCCTGCGGCGAACCCCGCGTCACCATAAGCCGCGCTGCACTGAGGTACCAGCCTAACGGGGTGCGCCTCAGCCTGGATTCTGCCCTTGACTCCAAGCCGCACTTCGCCGCATGCATATAATATTCGACTCGCCGCCGCCTATACTAATGCTCAATTCCCCGTCTCACCGTCTTCTCCCTCCTCCCTCCCCGCCCTTCCTCCTGCCTCAGCCGCCGCCATGGAAAAGGAGTACAAGGAAGCCTACGGCGCCACCGAGCCCGCCGACGTCGAGTCCCGGGCTGTGGGCGAGACCTTTCCCCGCGACATCGACTTCTCTCGCATGAACCATGAGGGCACCGCCAACCTGATCTCCGAGCATAATCAGCTGGAGCGTGGTCTCAAGAGCCGGCACATTCAGTTCCTTGCTCTGGGTGGCGCGTACGTCATCCCGAATCTCCACCCCGTCCTTGTGCAACATCACTGACACTTTTGCAGCATTGGCACTGGTCTCTTCGTCGGCTCCGGCAGCATCCTGTCCACCGTCGGCCCCGCCCCGCTCTTCATGGGATATCTGTCAATGATGATCGTCGTCTGGAACATCATGAACAATTTGGGGGAGCTCGCAACATACCTGCCGCTCAAGGGCATCTCCATCCCCTACTTCATTGAGCGCTTTGTGGACCCTAGTCTCGCATTCGCAACGGGCTATAATTATTGGTACGCTTACGCCATGCTCGTGGGCGCCGAGGCATCTGCGGGAGCAATTCTGCTCGACTACTGGAAGACGCCGGTGCCCCCCGCGGTTTGGATTGCCATCATCCTGGCCATCATATTAGCCCTCAACATCTTCGCCGTGGAGATCTTCGGCGAGGCCGAGTTCTGGTTTGCCAGCATCAAGCTCATCACCATCCTGGGCCTGATCTTGTGCAGCTTGGTTATCATCTTGGGTGGCGCCCCCGCCGAGGGTCGTATTGGCTTCACGTACTGGAAGAATCCGGGTGCCATCAAGCCGTATCTGGTCGACGGCAATACTGGCAGATTCCTAGCCTACTGGTCCGGCTTCGTGCGCGCCGGCTTCGCCTTCATCACCTCGCCCGAGCTGATCGCACTCGCCGCGGGTGAGACGGTTGCCCCCCGGCGCAACATCCCCAAGGCGGCCCGCCGCTTCGTGTGGCGTCTGGCCATCTTCTACGGCCTGGGCTCGCTGATGATCGGCGCCATCGTCCCGTCGGACGACGACCGTCTGCTCAGCGCCGAGTCGAACGCCAGCGCGTCCCCATGGGTCATTGGCATCCAGCGCGCGGGCATCGGCGGCCTCAACCACGTCATCAACGTGGCCATCCTGAGCTCGGCCTGGTCCGCCGGCAACGCCTTCCTCTATTCGGGCAGCCGTATCCTCTACTCGCTGGCGCTCAACAAGCAGGCGCCTGCCATGTTCACCAAGACGACGAGGCGCGGGGTGCCCTACGCGGCGGTGCTCGCGACCTGGTCGATCGGGCTGCTCTCGTTCCTGACGGTGGGGAGCAACACGGGCGAGGTCTTCACGTGGTTCATGAACATCTGCACCATCTCGGGGCTGATCGCGTGGATCGTCGTCATGATCGCGTACCTGCGGTTCCGCAAGGCGATGATCTACCACAAGATGATGGACCGGCTGCCGTTCAAGACGCCTCTGCAGCCCTACTTCACCTACTTCATCCTCTTCCTGCTGACGCTGCTCACCCTCACCAACGGCTTCCAAGTCTTCTTCCCCGGCCACTGGAGCGTCCAGGACTTCCTCGCGGCGTACATCACCCTGCCCATCTTCCTAGCTCTGTACATCGGCCACAAGATCTGGTTCCGCACTCCGCTGGCGCGCAAGATTGAGGATGTGGATGTTATTACTGGGGTGTCCGAGATGGAGGACTTGGCGGCCCTGGACGAGCCGCCGGTGGCGAAGAACGTGTGGCAGAAGATTTGGTTCTGGTTGGCTTAAGCGTTGTGCCTCTAGAATACGGATAGATATGACTGTACAGATTTTGTAGATGTGCGATGACTGAATAAACGAGTTTCATTTTGGTACCATATTCTTTTTCTCTGAAATGCGGGTGCTGCGATCCACAATCCGTTGTTCGCAGCATTTTTGGTACAAGACCCTGAGGGGGTCCGTTAACGCAGTGAATTCAACTGCCGTGCCTCCATCTAAAATCCTAATAATATACTAACAGCCTGATGTCAACACCTATCAACCAACCTTGGTAAAACGAAAAAAAAAAAAAAGGCCAGAAACCATCCAGAAGGACCTAAAAAAAATTCTCGCCAAGCTCGTCGGGTTGTCCAGCCGGCCGAACCGCCACCGTCCCGTCGATCAGCCTAGCACAACCGCCGCTCCGCTCCGCTCCGTACCAGCCACTTGCTGATTAACAGCTGTTTTATCCGAGACCCCAGCAAGCCCTCGGTTTACCGCGGTTCAAGTCTTAGCATGGGTGCGACTCAGGTCCGGAAATCGGAGTGGCTTGAGGCGTTATGCCGGTTTTGGGGGGGTTGCTTGCCCTTTGCGGTGCAGAGTGCGGGAGGCTCGGCGGGAAGGGTGCTTGCTGGGTTGTTAAGCTCTGCTGCCGCTCCGCTGCTTGCCGAGCACCATGCTGCACTGCTAGCGCCGCTGCTGCTGCGCGGTAACCGCGTATCCAAAGAGTGGCCGATGGGAACCGTCAACACGGGAGGAGATAGGATCGCGTTGACTTGAGTTTGGGGGCCGCGGGGAGACGGCGCGCGAGCTAGCAGAGTTTCTGGTGCGTGGGAGAGGGAGAAAGGGTGCGCTGACTCCGACATGTCAACGTACTTTGTCTGAAAAAAATTAAACCCCTTGCTTCCACTTCATGGCTACCTATTAAGCTCAAGTCCGATTTGAAACGACTAAAAAATAGGTTAATAACTTACAAATTAGGAAAGACCAAAGCATGCACCGGAACATTTCACGTAGCATCAGAGCAAGATGCTGCATAACGCTTGGCGTACTATGGTGAAGAATAAATACACATCACGGAAGCCATACCCAAAAAAAAGACACTAAGTTAATGCCTCCGGCATGCCGGTAGCTGCGGGGAGTAGGTATAATCCACGTGTTACTGTGTAACATACCGCCAGCATCCCTTGCAGACACAAACGCACCAAGAGATCCGGCCTCTCGGCATTTTCAACTCCAAGCAGCCCAAAGGATCAGAAAGACGCCGGGTCTCTCACGAACCTATCCATCTCCACAACCCAACTGGCTGACTCAATGGCGAGGCCCCGGACCACGGACATTCCCGACATTCAATCACTGCGCATCATGACCTCGAGACCAATAAATCCATTACCCCAGACCAAGTGAGACCAAACTATTACATAACTCTTTCTCCAGCTCCCTCGTATGTACCTATGCACTGGCCCGACTTTTTCCCAGTCTCCACTGTATAACGCCACCCCATCGGCGAATCCCACGCCCCACCCACCCAGTCACACTTCTCAGATACCACCCCGGAGTGCATCTCCTGACCGCTCCTGAAATCCGTGTCTCTCGGTCCGGCATTGATAGGCTGCGCAATGCGCCACATGCAGTTGCTAAAAGTCCACGGGCGGCTGTCTGGCTCGCGGCTTGGAGAAGTGATTGGGCCAGATCTTCTGCAAAACGCCTGAGGCTCAGGGAACCTCGACTATCATTACGGTGTGGTACTCAGCAACAGCAATGATCTGCGGGTAGTTCACTGTGGGTCAGGGTATGTCGGAATCAGCCGAGCTGCGCTTGTCAAGGAGCCGGAGGAACAGAAGTATCATTGCGTGATCCACTTCGCTTCTTTCGCACGTACCATAGCCTATCTCTGCACTGTGGATCCCACCAGATTGGAAGCGCGGCATCTATCAAGTGCTACGTGACAAAATGACCCTATCAACCATACTCGCCGGTTGCTTGCTTGGCGTTGACTGGCCTGCGACCCACACCCAGGCGCTCGGCAGCTCTCACCGATCCAGAAGTCTGTGTCAGACAGATTTTCTGGTCACAGATGAGAGCTTAAGGCGGTCACATGGCTAGAAACCTTTACTCACTAAGGGTCTACCATGCGGAAGTGGCGCAGGAACCACTATAGTACCTGTTGCCCACGTAGTACGTACCACAAGGCGTATTAGTAGAAATTGCGCCAGGAGGTCGAGAACAGCTAAGAGATGGTGACATAAGCTAGGCTTCAATTGGCGCAGCCATAAGATGGGAATGCAGCCAAGTTTACCATGTGGGTAGGTGGTTGTGACAATGTGCCATCAAGAGGCGCTTATATACACGGCCCCGACGCCCATTTAAATGTCGTACGGACGTACAAGTCCGTTTATACGGTATATGGTTCCATCAGGAGTGTTACGATTTTTTTGACCTCCTTCATTGACTTCAAGGTCAATACTTGTAGGGCTGTCCGGAAGGCAATGGGCGACTTCTATTTTTTTCAACCGTCCCGCAACCCGCTCGAGAGCGCCACGGATAAAAAGAGGATAAAGGACGCACGAAGGATAAACCACACCTCAAGCACGTAGGAGCCGTGACAGTGTCGAGACCGCCGCAACCCTGACGAAAGTCGCGCGAGAGCACGTCGGCGCAAACATGACAACCAAGTGGTGAGAGGGGTCAGTCCAGACTCTCCCTCCCTTTTTTTCCACCTCCTCCACCTGTAGCGGCGGGCATGCTAGATCGCGCCCAAAAAAAAAAAGGCAAAAAAAAAAAAATGCCACTGCACGCAACCGGCCGACGAACCACCCCGCGGCCGGCCCGCCTTTGCAGCACTAAGTAACGCTCTAGCCGGCCGCCTCTCCCCCGCCGCGCCTTTCTCTCCGCATAGGTTATGCCCGGCCTCGGCACCAGATTGCAGCGCCCCACCTGCCGTTCTCCGCGTCCCGCTCAGTCGCGGCTTATGCGTCAGTGCGTCCGGGTTGCGGGTGCGAGGTCGGCACTGACCTGTCTTGTAAGCTGTTGGATGTGGGCGCGGCACTTATCTGCTCGGCTTCGACTATGACGAGGCGGCGGTTCGCGTCTCCTGATCCGTTGAGGCGAATGATTTGCGATCTACCGATTGGGAGGGTTGGCTCTTTTCTCCGCGATCCTTTTTTGGCGTAGGGTTCGATCAGAGCCACGCTAGCTGGAGTACTCCACGGAAGCTTGCATGATGCTAAGAGCTAAGCTACTTACTACACCGCGCGCGTAAGGGGAGAATTGGCTGTCACTAAGCCATGTAAGATTGGTGGGTTTGGAGGTTCGGCCGCATGCTCGAAGATGCTTGGAAAGCAGTAGAATGCATCAAGGGAAACAGGAGCATTTTACAAAAATGAAAGGCTATTTGCCGGTGGCCTTATCAATGCTTTAAGGTTTATTGACTTGTGGAGTATATCCTTGTACTGCCTGTATTATCAGCATCACAGTTCATATCGGCACAGATAGCATCGTGAATTGTCTTCAAGGAATTCAAGATTCTATAAAACTTGATAGCGAAGAAGAAGTTCATTAGTGACATAATGGAAATAATTGCTAAGCAAGTTTTCTGGGCTCATGTCAAGACTGACGGTCTGGAAATGTTCTGATTCTCTGAAGTTAAGTAATCGAGATACGGATCACTATTTGTACCCCTCCGTACCAACTGCTGGCCTTCCTCTTCAGCACCGGTTCCTACTTCTTGGAATGGGTGTCCTGCTCCTCAAGCTTATACTCTCCTTCTCGAATATCAGGATCTCATCCTGAGCTTTTCCGTACTCCACACAGGTGGCCTTTTGATGTCAACTCCTTATTACTCAGCACTCTTCTCCCGTCCATAGTTCATCGCGACTAGATCAATGATCCCAGCTGTGACGAGGCCGTCTTTCCTGTTCAACTGATTGATAGTATCCTGCATCTTTCCAACGAGGAAGCGCCTCCACCTGCCTTCGGCATGTTTCTTCGCAAGGAGAGAAAGCGAATAAAGAATGCCTGTGTCCCAGCATAGAGGCTCCCGAGGGAACTGCATGGTAGAATCAGAGGGGAGCCACAAGTTGTGGGACGGGCCCCAACTGGCTCTGAGCTCATTGATAGCCCTCAGCTTGGGCCTAAGAATCCTGAAGACATACCTAACGTCGTCTGTATCAAGCAAGGCCCTGCTGGGATCCCTACGTTGACGGGATCTGAGACGAGCGAGGAAGGTGTCGCGGATGGCGTTACAGTGCCTAGGGAGTGTCATTGTAGAGAGCTTCCACAACCAGTACAGGACTTGTACCGGCCATTCCTCGGGTGTTTCCAAGTGCTGTATGCTTCTTTCTGGTAGCCAGTCTCTCAGCTCGACAGGCCTCGTGTTCCAGTTCTTCTTGATCCCGTCGGCGTGATAACAGACCTCAGCCACATTGACGTCAGCGACACTCATTTCAATAGGAGCTCCAGCGTATCGAGTGTAAAAAGCAGATGGGATGTGAACGTTGAGCATGGGGTCCTTCGACTCGGGGCCATTACGGCTAGCTACAGCAGCAAGAGCCTGAAGCAGCTGTGCATCCCAGGTAAGTGGCGAACCGGAAGGTGCGAACCGAGGCCAAGGACCACATCCATAAATGGCCATGATCTCGTCGTATGCGGCAAATTTTAACTCCAGTCTCCTATAGACCGCCGCCAAGCCGAACTCGTAGTCTATCTGATGTCGTCTGCTGGTTTGCGGATATTGCTCCAACATATTGTCAGACATGATATCATGCAGCTCAGTACAAGAAAGATTACGGGTAGCAAGGTTCCAGAGTCGAGAGATGATCAGGGGATCCCATTTTTCAGGGGTTGTGAACCTATTAGGAAAACCGTCGGGAACCCAAGACTTGGAGTCATCACCAAAGATTTTCTTTAGTTCTTGTATCTGCTTTTCAGTTGATGGGACCTGCACCCGTTCGTCAGTGGCTGTTGCTCACTTCCTCGCTGACCTGTATGAGATGGTTGTCTACCAAATGGTGGCAAAACTAGTTGAAGAGGTACTGACCTTGTCGTGAACAGGCATGGTCGTCGGTTGTCTCAAGGGTTGAACACAAGTGACAGCTAAGAGAGTGGTGGCGTATAGCTATGTCGTCAGGGTGATGCTAAAAGGTTTTAGTGTGACTTGGTCCACGGAGGTTGGTATGGGGGTGTAGATGTAGTGGAATGGTCCAAGAGTGAAGATAAAGTTGGTCTTACGGAGAATCCGCAGCAGTGAATGCTGGCTCGGAGGCATAGTCACGGGACTAGGAGAAAGGTCCTGCCCCCGCTTCGGTCAACCCGCATTCTCTAGACTCTCCGTATGCCAAGGCAACAACTTCATAAGAGGGCAGATGGGTATGATACCTGGAAGGATGAGTTCTCATGGATCAAACTTCACCAAAGCGAGCCGGGACGTAGCCAGGCGGGAAAAAAAGGAAGATAAATGCTGTAACAACGAACCAGATGACTGAAGGATGAAAGGCTCAACCTCTAGTGACACCTGGATTAAGGCCGTCCCTCCGCACGCCTCGTGTCGGCAACTTCAATGGACCAACTACAGTAGAATAAGTCACTTGAAAATCCCGGTGCTGACGAAAGTTCCGATCGATGAAAAATATTATTTTATCCTTCACTCAATTCATGATGACAAGATGAGAGAGTGTATGTGTAGAATTGACTCGCCGCTTTGTCGCTACTCACCGTTGCTGCTGAATGCTGGATGTCTCTGGGCAGCTAGTGACGACGCTTTTCGAATGCTAGAAGGTAGCCGCAAGCGCAAGCAAGCCGAAAGACCTACTGGCAGCGTGCCTTCCCACCTTCCCTGCCGCGTGTACCCGTCTACCTACCATACTACAGCGTCTTTCGATCATGACGCCATTCCAGCCCTCCGACCCTCTGCCTGACCCTCCACCCAACCCCCCCACCTGATTATCTAACCGACAGTAGCATCTACTGCAGGCGTGCCGCTGCCGCCGCTGTCTAGCCTCCTACCTTGAAGCGGGGTATACGAGAAGCCCCGCCGGGCCCGACACGCTAACACCCAGTCAGCGGAAGAAGCACAAGGCCAAGGCCCGGAAGCCGATTGAAGTACCTCGTGCGGACCTGCGATAGTCATGCCGACTGTGGCCTGCGTGAGCGCCATGGCTTCGTTCGTGCTGTCGCCGAGAACCTCCTCGTAGCCTTTCGCCCTCCTTTCTACCTGACATTTTGATCCAAACGAAGGCGTCGGCGGCGAGGAGCACCGCGAAGAAGTTGTAGATGGCCGCCCATGCAAAGTTGAACCGCAGGCACCCAATCGCGCGTCTCGACGCATCTAGCGCGATGAGCAGCCGGGTAAGGTCGGGCGGCACGAGGATGATGTCCGCCGTGCTCTTCGCCACGCCCATCCCCCCAAAGCTCAGGGCGCTCGCACAAGGCCCATCAACAGGCGAGACAAGGCGGCGTATGTAGCGTCGCTCAAAAAGGTGGACCCGCACATCATCGTGCTCTTAGGCTCGCGGTTCCACCCGCGTTTGCAGGACTGGGGAAAATCGTGAGCATTTTGCTCGTTGAGCAGGCTGAGCGCTCCACTGAGCACATGACACTGACCCGAAAGTACTGTGCTCCGGCTGAAAGGGCGATCGGTATCCCGTTCCGAGGCGCAATAAGCGTTCTGGCCCAAAACTGTGTACCGTTCAAATCTCCAAATCAACGTGAGAGGACACGGAACTTGGTACGAAAACCCGGGTGCCGCTGGACAGAGCATGTGAGCCAGTAGTTCCACTTTCGTTCTCTGTTTGCGGAGAAACGATGCCAACCAAATGCGCCGTTCATGCACAGATGATCGCAGCGTATAGCATAGTAACAGGATAAAGGCAGCCTGAGTGATTCAACGAAGAGTGACAATCACCTCCAGCACGCTTGTTTTTCGTATTCTCGTCTCCGGGAGCTCCTCCTCTTCATCGTCATCGGCCGGTTTCTTGCGTTTCGCACTCGGTTTCTCGACGATATCATCTATGGCATCAACAGTACCAGTGCGTAGAGTGACGCGACAATCCTCCTGTTGCTGGAAGAACAAGGCCAGTTCGGTCGCCTTTTCGATGGCCTTGCCCGTCGCCTTGATTGTCACTCCCTCCTGAGGGCCTTCCTTGTCGATAGAAGCCTTGGCAGCAGCAAGGATGGGATCTCCGCGCTGTCGGTGCTTCTTTTGGGAAAGGGCACTCTGAGTGGCGCGCTTGTCGGCTTCCTTGAGTAGGCTTCGCACGCGCTTGACAGCTGATATGAAAGGCGTTTTAGTGCCGACGTAGACGATCTTGGGCGAATCGCTGCTTTTGTAGGGCGAGGGGATGGGCGGGTGCATCAGTGGGCGCTTCTGGACGTCGGCATCTGTCTTGAATTAGCATCATCGTTGGGACAGAGGGAGGCGGATGCGCACGAGCTGGAAGGCGCGGCAGCTTTAGCGGCACGGAGGCGCCACGGGATTCAGACGTTGCACTAGCCATGGTGTTGTTGAGCGTGGTGTTTGGGAGATATCAACGCAGTTGCGGCGGATGCGAATGGGCGGCGAGGTGTGACGCGGGTGGACGCGACTGATGAAATTTTCGCACGGGCCATCATTTCCAACGCGCTGTGACGACACCGCATTCTTCATGCCCGGCTACGAACACCGCCCAACTTCCATCAACAATGCGTCTAGGCCACCTCCATCTCTCCCGGCCGCAGAGGATATGGCCCTATCAGCGGGTCGCGGCCCTTCAAGACCAGGCCGTGGCGAGATATCTGGCCGCGAAAGCACGGCCTGATCTATCTCCGCCCAACCCTACCATCATTACTGCCGAATTCAGCCCTGTCTACACCTGCGGCCGCAGAGAAGTCGGCACCGTCGATGCCAAACAGCAGGAATTCCTCCGTGCAAATGGCGAGGCCGACTTTGTCGAGGCCCTGCGCGGAGGCCAAACCACTTTCCACGGTCCTGGCCAGCTGGTTGCCTACCCCATCATCGACCTGAGAAGGCATCGTATCACCCCGCGCGACTATGTTTGCCTGCTCGAAAAGACTGTCATTCAAACCTGTGCTGCCTACGGTATCAAAGCCATGACCACAGAGCACACGGGCGTATGGACTACCCCGGAAAAGAAGATATGTGCTCTCGGCCTGCACATGCGACGGAACATTACCAGCCACGGCATTGGCCTTAATGTTAACACCGACCTCAAATGGTTTGACAGGATTGTCGCTTGTGGTCTTGAAGGCAAAAGGACTACTAGCTTCGAGGCCGAGGGCGTTGTGGGGAAGACAGTCGAGGAAGTCGCCAAGTTGTTTGCCCAAAATTTCTCTGAAAGGCTTCAGGCCGCTGGAGTTGACGAGATGAACAGCGAAGAGGACTATTTACAATATTTAGATGCCAAATAGAACACCTTTGTTTTTCAGCTTCCCGTGCTACCGAGGTGTTGGTGCTTCGATTGCTACAAAAGCACTTTGACCTTTCGTGTCACGTTCCCGATGGGCACTAAGGCAAAGTGAAAGATGTAATTTGGGATATTCACCAGTGACTTTTACAGATGGACGATAATTCGCTTACTCGGCCCTGTTGGCTGTGCCATCGATAATGCCCATCTTCATTCTAACGAAGTAAAAACACTGTACGGGAAAGAGGAGCGGACACTCAAACCAAGGAACATGTGAATAAATGAAAGCTTCACGATGCGAACACCCTAATCCCCCAAACTTCATACTTACATATTGCCTCGAGTGCAAGCGCCAGGCACTACTCATGTCTGAGCCGCATTTCATACAGTAGTCTGCTGCTGCAACGTTGCCACCAGCGCCGGTGGCATATCCGCGGTCCCATCGTCGGGCACTGCCGGCGTGGTGATGCCGCCCTGCCACGACCCGCCCTCCTTCGACCATTCCACATGACCGCTCGAAGTCGTCCGCAGAATGGTTGCCGAGAAGTTCGTCAGCTTCGGGCAGCTCTCCTCCAATTTGCGCATGTCGTCCGCCGACGGGAAGGTGTGGTCCAGGGCTTTGCGGCGAGGGTTCATCACCTGCAAGAATGCCCATGCCAGTCAGTAATCAAATCTTTGGGGACGGGAAAATTACAGCTAAGCTGCTTCAAGGGAAACTCACGGCCATTGAGAACTCCAGCGTCGGATTACCCACGATCTCGACGCGCTCCATCTCTGGGCAATGCCTGAGCGCTTCCAGCAAGCGATTTTTGCACATCTCGGTGGGCTCGATCTCCAGCGTCACGCTGATCATCAGCAAACCGGTATGCTTCTGGAGAACAGTCTCCAGATCGTCGACGGTGAAAGTGTACAGCGTCGTGTTCAGCGCGCGCAGCCCGGTCGGGGCTGTCTTCTCGTCCGTCAGCGTGTAGACGAGGTGGTTCGCGTGGCTCTTGTGGAAGGCCATGACGCCCTCGGGCTTCTGCTGCATCTCGCCCTCCTCGTTCACGTTTGTCGGATCCTCTGGGTCGTCCGTGTTGTCGGGCGCGGCGACGTTGAAGCTGCACATGACGAGGCTCGGATTGACAAACGCCGGTAGCTCCTCCGCGGGTATGCGGCGGAGGAAGTCCTCATCCTCGTGGCGGAAGGTGTAGTTGAACTGCAGGAACATGAGCCGCTGGTCTGGGGTCCGCGCCGTCAGCTTCTCGCCGACAGTCTGGAAGAATTTGGGGCGCGCGAAGACGTCGAGCAGCTGGATGGCGCGCAGTTCGTGTAGCTTGTCGAAGAAGGCAACGGCATCCTCCTGTGCCTCGGCGGTGATGCCGCATAGCAGCTGGCTGTAGGCGTCAAAGCTGCGCACTTGTGGGAGCGCATCCGCCAGCGCCGACAGGAAGCCTGCCGGGTAGCCCAGCGAGAAGAGTTCCAGTGTCAGGCTCTGGACACCTTGCGGCAGCTTTGGAATGGGCGCGAAGCTCTCCAGTTGCTTGGGATACTCGTCGATTTTAATGTCCGACGTCAGCGTCAGGGCTTTGAGCTCCTGCGCCTCGGGCGGGAATTCGGGAATGGCGAAGGCCGGGAGCGGTATCTGCGCGCCCTGGGCCTGCGCGGGGTCCACAGGATCCTGAGAGCCTGATTGGGGGTCGAGCTCAGCCATCTTGCTGGTAAGGTGAGCACCAACTGTAGGATGCGATTTCTTGCGCGTGGTGTGAAAACAATTGAGAGAAAGGGCAGAGGGTGACGGCAGACGGTGGAGGGGACGTCATGGTTTTTAAGAAGCGCGCGGAAGGCAGGCGTGGCGAGCTTGTTTGAGGCCGTCAGTATTGGGCAGGATGTGCGGGGGAAGCATCATGACGACCGGGCTGAGGCGGATGCTGGTGCGGAGAGGCTCGTCTGATGGTTCACGCGCTAGCTCTGGAGGGGCCATGCGGCGGGGACCCTGCAAGTGGGATGCGGGGAAAGCTCTTGCAAGAAGCTACCATGACTCGGCCCTCGCGCGCCGCTTGCGTACCTGGTCCGCTCTGGTGGCCTACATGAGCTTGCTGCAGCAACAGTGCTAGGGATCGGTCGGAAACCAAGGAGTAGTTCGGGACTCTATCCCGATGACCGGGGTTGCGGTGGTGACCTCGCGCCAGCTGGATGTCCGTACAGGGTCTGCCCGTTTGGGGTACTCGCATGAGGCTAATGGCGCGACCCTTGGAACATGTGCGGTGGGATATCTTTACATTTCAAAGCTCTACGTAGAAGCTTCTGTGCCAACTTTTTGCTGACCTGCAAGCCATCAACCGAAAATGCGCCCAGAGCAATGCAGGCCAATCCGGAAAACGCCAAACTCCTTACCGTTTGGGGCCTGACCTGACCCGCTCACCCCATCAGTGGAGTAGCTCGTCCTTCCCGAGCAGCTTCGACATGGGGTCATCCGCGGATTGCTTTTTCCGTCTGTACTCCTCCATCTCTTCCTCTGTAACCGTGTCCGTCATTTCTGCCAGGGTCCTCTTCTTGGACTTGGCATCCTCCTTCGCCTTTTCGTCCTTATCAACAGCGTTCGGCACGTGTTCTTCAAGCGTTTCCTCCTGCTTCCATGCGATCTCCCTTGGGACTTCGTCCACGTCTGCGCCGGTCCTGCGACGCTCTGCCTCCTCGAAAGCCCGCTTGCCCGCCTCGCCGGTACAGTAACTGTTCTTAACTGTCGAGTGACAACATGCGTATCCCCATTGAAAGTTTGACCACCAACTGCCCCAGACAGACATATGGTTGTTGATAAAAACATCCTCCGGGTATTTGGATTTGGCCTTGACCTTTGGTAGGCCTTTGATCCGTCCCTTTTCGTCGTACTCGACGAACTTCTCATTCTCGAGAACGGCCGCACTCTTCATGGGAGCGTCTTGCAAGTGCTCCGAACCACCATACTTCGCCAACAACTCCTTCCTCTTTGCTGCACGCTTGGCTTCTGATTCTTCCTGCTCCTTTTTCCTCAAGAACTCGCCAGATGTAGGGTTGGCCTGCAGATGAAGCTGGTTTCTGTCACCTCGCTGTTGTGACTCCCAAGCAAGCTTTTGAGCCCTCTCAAACTCTGCTGCATCGCCGGAAGCTTTCATAAAGCCCTCCTCCGCTACCAGTGCTGCAGTCTTGTCCGCAGTCGCACCACTGTCAACCATGGACCTCGTCTTGGGGTCGTATTTGGCCGAGTCCAGGTCGAGATTGAGCAGATACTTGGCCGTGTCTTCGCGAATACGCAGGTTCCGGGTAGACGTTGGCTGTTTCCGGCCCATGTCGGCTTCAGCTTCATATTTGGCACCCTCTTCTTCGGCATCCTCGTCCTCGTCGCCGTCGTTCTTGTCTTCGCCCTTCATCTTGCGCCTGATTTCCTCCAGCTCGTTGTATTCCTCGATAACAGCATCGTACTCGGACGGGTCGTAGCCGTTCCAACGGTCTCGCTTAGCGTCCCAGCCTAGCTTGACATCTTGCACAACCTCGTCGGCCTCGATGTTCTTGCCGGTCCATCTTGCGCCAGCTTTGCGCGGGCGGCTCAGGCAGTCCTTGGCTTTGTGGGTCATGGCGCCACAGTTTTCGCAGGCGCCCTTGCGGAACTTTGTAGCGGCGGGGCCCGACTTCTTGCCGCGGTCGTACCATTTTGACTGGCTGGTATCGAGAGCGGACTTCTGAAGACGCTGATGCTCGAGGTAATCATTGTTGGAAGCGGCCGAGGCGTCCTCTGTGTCGTCGGTGATATAGAAGGGCTTCTTGGCGATGAAGCTGGGGATGTACTCGTTGCGCTCCTTGTTGGCAGCCTCAGGCTTGCGGGGCTGTCCGGGGGGCATGGTGGGCGAGCGGCGGCCGACGGAATGACAGGCGTGCGGTGGTGAAGGTGCGGCGAGCGGAGGTTGAAGGGCGCGGACGGGCGCAATGCGACGGCGACAGGCCGCGGTCCGTTGTTGCCTGACTCGCGTGGGCGCGTCAAAGGCACGTCAACTCGCTCCCAGCCTTCGCTCCTTCCAGCCAGCCAACACAAAGACACAACGCGCCCTTTTCCGCTTCTCACCGTCTCACCCATTTCCCGGACGACCTGGCTGCGAGCTCCTCGCGCATAATGCTCCGAAACCTTTCCAACTCCTCTTTCACTTTATCATCCAGTTGGCCACAGCCCTGATGGACGGCTTCCGCTTCCGCCTGAATTGTGTCGACCACTATCAGGCCGCTCCCACAGAATTTGACCCGAAGCTGCACCGCGAACTGGGCCTGCCATCGCAGCGACACGATGCATACCAAGTCCCCGTTATTCGTGCTTTCGGCGCCACCGAGACGGGCCAGAAGGTTTGCGCCCATATCCATGGCGCATTACCATACCTCTACCTAGAGTACGATGGGAGCTTGGAACAGGATGCCGGTAAGCACGAGTCGACTTGCAAGCCGGATGCGCGCTTACACTTCTAGTCGACGCGTACATCCAGAGTTTGCGCATCTCCATCGACCACGCGCTTGCCGTTAGTTACCGCCGAAATGCGTACGACGGCAAAACCAATTTTGTCGCCCATATCACTCTCGTCAAGGGCGTCCCCTTCTTTGGATACCACGTGGGATACAGGTTCTTCCTGAAAGTATACATGTTGAATCCTTCAAACATGACGCGGCTGGCCGACTTGTTGCAACAAGGTACTGTTCTGGCCAAGGTCCTGCAGCCCTATGAGAGCCATCTGCAGTATCTACTGCAATGGATGTGCGACTACAACCTGTACGGATGCGCGTACATCGACTGCGCCAAAGTGAAGTTCCGCGACCCGGTGCCGGACTCCCTGGAAATGAGGAATCCGGCGCACAGGTGGCACGATCGATCTATATCTCCCGAGTGGATATCCGATGCGGACAGCATGCCTCGCCAGAGCCACTGTTCTGTCGAAGTGGACATATGCGTGCATGATATACTTAATCGGAAAGAGATCCACTCGAGGCCTATCCACCACGATTTCCAGGAACGCTTTAACCATCTCGCGCCCGACGAAAAGTATGTGCACTCCATGGCCGGGCTGTGGAGGGATGAGACCATCAGACGGAAACGTAGGATGGGTCTGACGGATCCTGGGAGCAGCCCGTTTCCTCCCGAAGTTCTGGTGACAATGTCCGCAGACCCACGAGATACCGGGGATGGTGGTTGGATTCATGAAGAGGAATACCGGGAGATCCTGGAAAAGCTTATAGACGACGAGAGGAAAGTGGATCATGGTAGTGATGTTGGATTCGATCACTTTGTCAAGCCTACCGCTCGAGAATCGGAGATCAAAACCGTCCTTGAAAGTGTCGAGGATCTCTTTCCAGAGTCATTAGAAATCTTCCACGCAACTCAAAAACCAGCTTTCCATCATCATCAAGCTGATGGTGCACCTCCGCCGCTTGTCGATGAAGAGAGTGCTACACAAGTCAATGATGAGGATGCCATGTACGACTTCGACGACGAGATCGCACAAGAGACTGCATTACATCAAACAGCGGCGGAACGGAATGTAGTAGGCGTCAAAGAAGGAAGGGAGCCGAACGAGAAGGACACCGACAAGTATGAGGCTCGCCCTGATGGGAATGACCATGGAGAACGGTTTCAGGATCCCGAAGACCCTATAGAACCTATGTTCGGTGATGAGGATTCAGGAACATTCGACTCGGAGAACGAGTACGGTAGTTTTCATGAAGATTTCCTTGAAAGCTCTCTTAATCAATCAGGCCAGAAGCATGGCATAGTGTCGATAGCAGCGGGTCTCGGAAAACGTCAGAAGCTGTACAACTTCACAGAACGCTCCAACGAAGCAAGTAGCTCCCCTATGAGGCTCTCACCTAATAAACCAACGTTGTCATCAAAGCGGGTGGCATTCAATGACAAAGTTGACGACCTGGCGGAACCCACCAATAATCCTTGGAAGAACCCCAGCCAAGATATGCCCGCGAGTCAATCTTCCCAGGGTAGCATCAAGGCTCAGCAATCGCACGGACCCAACACTCTCTCATTCCCTGTCGTCAAGAGTCCCCACGATCCTGAAGCAGCCCTACGTTTGAGCAAACGCGCTGGGTGGTCTAACTCTCAGAAATCTCCTCACACACCTTCAAAGTCATCGTGGCCAAACGAGGGCAAGCACTCCATTAATACCTCATGGAGCGATGCAAAGACAGGTGCTACTGCAGCATCAAGCAATGCACCAGTTTCGCCACAAGTGCTGCAGATGGCTGAACAGTTGCGGACTGGATCCTTTGTCAACAGCGGTGCTACTGTGCTCTGCTTTGCTCAGCTCCCTCCAACCGCAGAGGCAGTATCCTCGACAATGCTCGAATATGGCTTACCACCCGTCATATATCAAAATGCTCATTACAGCGATGAACGCGACGTACCAGACCGGCCTCGTGAATATGCTGGACGGGAGTTCAAGCTCGAGAGCACCACTGTTCCGTATCTCCCACTCTTTGATCCCACCGGAACTTCGCCAACAAACTTCGGGCAGAAGCCTAGCATTGTCATAGACAAAGCCAAAGAAGATTTCAGGCATCGTCGACGGAGCATGAAGTGCTCTCTGTTAAACTGGGAGCTCGCCACCGTACCTCCAACTTATGCTGAGGTGGAGAAATGGCTCAAAGAAGAGGAGAACGAAAGAGCTGCTCCTGATCCTGGAGAAGTCGACGTGGATCTGGTTGCAGAAGAACAGAAGAGGCTAAGGGCTAAAGCGCACATTTCACAGATTGAGGGACCCACTCAAAGAAACCGGCATGGCTTCAAGTACTCGCAAAAACAAGAGTCAACAAGTGTGAATCACGAGACACAGTATATGAGTATCATGAGCCTCGAAGTACACGTCAATTCTCGCGGAACTCTTCTTCCCGATCCTGCGAAAGACGAGATTGCGTGCATTTTCTGGTGCGTTCAAACCGACGATGAGTCAGAAGGCGTACATCTTGGTGTTACGGCATTATCAAACAAAGATGGAATTGCCAAAAGCATGGCTCGAATCCTTGGCTTGGAGGTGCAGTACGAGGAGGACGAACTCGATCTACTCAACAAGGTGGTGGACATTGTGCGGGAATTCGACCCGGACATCCTGACTGGCTACGAGGTGCACAACAGCTCTTGGGGATATGTCATTGAGCGCGCCCGACTCAAGTATGAGTACAACCTCTGCGACGAGTTCTCGCGCATGAAGTCTCAATCCCACGGTCGATTCGGAAAGGAGGCCGATCGATGGGGCTTCACTCATACGTCCACCATCCAAGTCACTGGCAGACACATGATCAACATATGGCGCGCCATGCGAGGAGAGTTGAATCTGCTGCAGTACACCATGGAAAACGTCGTGTTCCACCTTCTTCACAAAAGGATTCCGCACTTTACACACCAGGACCTGACCAAGTGGTACCAAGGCGGTAAACCTCGCGACTTGGCAAAGGTACTTGATCACTTCCTGTCGAGGGTTCAGTTAAACATCGATATCCTGGAAGCCAATGAGATAATAGCCCGTACAAGTGAACAAGCACGTCTACTTGGTGTCGACTTCTTCTCCGTCATCTCTCGAGGATCTCAGTTCAAGGTTGAATCTCTAATGTTCCGGATCGCGAAGCCCGAAAACTTCCTACTACCGTCTCCATCGCGAAGGCAAGTCGGTCAACAAAACGCACTCGAATGCTTGCCTCTGGTCATGGAACCGCAAAGTGCGTTTTACAATAGCCCTGTGTTGGTCTTGGATTTCCAATCGCTCTATCCGTCGGTGATGATAGCATACAATTACTGCTATTCAACTTTCCTTGGCAGAATCGTGGGCTGGCGTGGGCAGAACAAGATGGGCTTCACGGATTTCCAGCGTGAACCGCGACTGCTCGAACTTGTCAAGGACTACGTCAACATCGCACCCAATGGCATCATGTACGTACGGCCAGAGATGCGCAAGTCACTGCTGGCAAAAATGCTGGGCGAGATTCTCGAGACACGTGTCATGGTCAAGAGCGGGATGAAGGTGGACAAGGATGACCGGGCGCTGCAACAGCTGCTCAACAACCGGCAACTGGCACTCAAGCTCATCGCCAACGTCACGTACGGCTACACGTCAGCCTCGTTCAGTGGACGCATGCCGTGCTCCGAGATCGCCGACAGCATCGTGCAGACCGGCCGCGAGACGCTCGAAAAGGCCGTCGCTTTCATCCACAGTGTCGCCGAGTGGGGCGCTGAGGTCGTGTACGGCGACACCGACTCCCTCTTCGTGCACCTGCCCGGCCGCACGCGCGAGGATGCCTTCGACATCGGCGAGAAGATTGCCGCGGCCGTCACTGAGCGCAACCCGCGCCCCGTCAAGCTCAAGTTCGAAAAGGTCTACCACCCCTGCGTGCTCCTGGCGAAGAAGCGCTACGTCGGCTTCAAGTACGAGTCGCGGCAGCAACAAGAGCCCGAATTCGACGCCAAGGGCATCGAGACCGTCCGTCGGGACGGGACGCCGGCGGAGCAGAAGATCGAGGAGAAGGCGCTGAAGCTGCTCTTCCGCACGCAGGACCTCAGCCAGGTGAAGCGCTACTTCCAGGCGCAGTGCCGCAAGATCATGGACGGCCGCGTCAGCATCCAGGACTTCCTCTTCGCCCGCGAGGTCAAGCTGGGCACGTACGCGGACAAGGGGCCCGGCCCGCCGGGCGCCCTCATCGCCACCAAGCGCATGCTGGCCGACCACCGCGCCGAGCCCCAGTACGGCGAGCGCCTGCCGTACGTCGTCGTCACGGGCGCGCCGGGCGCCCGCCTCGTCGACCGCTGCGTCGACCCCGCGCGCCTGCTCGCCGACGACCAGCTCGAGCTCGACGCCGAGTACTACATTTCCAAAAACCTCATCCCCCCTCTCGAGCGCATCTTCAACCTCGTCGGCGCCAACGTGCGCGCCTGGTACGACGAGATGCCCAAGGTCCAGCGCGTGCGGAACGTCGCCACCGCCGCCGCCACCGGGGACGCTGCCCTCGCTGGCGGCGGCGGTGGCGTCGTCATCAAAAAGACCCTCGAGAACTACATGCGCTCCGGCTCCTGCTTCATCTGCCGCACAAAGCTGGACCAGCACCACCACCACCATCGACCGCCGTCACGACGACAGCAACAGCAACAGCAACGCCAACCTGCAAAACCCACCCACCCCCACCCCCTCCCCCTCTGCCCCGCCTGCCTCTCGCGCCCCCACGCCGCGCTGCTCGACCTGCGCGCCCGCCAGCAGCGCGCCGAGCGCCGCGCCCGCGACGTCGACGCCGTGTGCCGCGGCTGCGAGGGCGGCGTGGCGGCCTTCGGCGACGAGGTCCGCTGCGCCAGCCGCGACTGCCCCGTCTTTTACTCGCGCGTGCGGGCCAGGGCGGGCGTGAGGGCGGCGAGGGGGGAGGTGGAGGAGGTGGCGGCGGCGTTGGAGAGGAGGGAGGAGGCGAGAGATGGTGGTGGTGGTGGTGGTGGTGGTGGTGGTGAGGGCCTGGATTGGTGAATGGGTCGGTCGGCTAGGTGTGGTATGTACTGTATGTACATACCTATGGGGAACGGACCGGGCGGAGATGAAGAGAGGGCCCAGTCGATGTGATTGGGGAGCGAAAGAGTTGGCGTGGAAATCGGACCCGGACGGGGGCGAAGGCATGGACTTGGTGTTGTATTGATCCAGGATTAAAGTAGGATACCTATCATTGTGACAGGCTTCGTGAGGGAAGATTGGAAAGAAGAATTGGACACAACTCACCCGTAACGATCAATGATTCTTTACCACTCGTGTGTCAGTTTGAATGAAATATGTCATGCTGCGGCGTCTTGTATTTAGTTGACGATCATGCTTGCGCTTGATACAGTATATTTCAGCGGTCGACCCGTTGGCGAAAATGCTAGATTGCCCCAGAGCTATTTCGCAGTTTCAACGTACAGTATGCCCTTCAGCGTGAAACCCTAACTCGAGAGTGTCGCCAGAAACAACCAGGGGCATATCTGAAACCGAAGTATGCTTCACACGGGGAGAGTTTGCCTGTGCAAGAAAAAAATCAACTTTCCAAACCCGAGGAAATATTCAGCACCCATTTTTCACCGTCCATCGGAATCATATGCCTCCTCGCTCCCGCTCTCGCTCCCGCCCGTCACGCCCTTCACCACCCAGTGGAAGCTCACAATCTCATGCAATTGCACGTGATACCCATGCTCGATGTGGAAAATCGGCTCCCTTTCGACGACGAATTCCTTGCCCTTGCGGTACCCAATCTGCGGGACGAGGAACGCGAAGGCGCCCCAGTATAGCACGCCGCAGCCGACGAGTGCCCAGCCGACGGCGGGAACGAGATACCAAGGGTAATCGGGAACGAGGTCGTGCAATGACGAGCGCGGGGGGTTCTCGGAGATAGTCGACGGCGGAATCCAGTTGCCGATGAGCGGGTAGAGGTTCGCGATGAAGAAGACGAAGGCACACGCTGTCGAAACGTAGTGGTTGAAAGGCGATTTCGCCCGCCAGCCACCTCGACGTCGGCTGCTGTGGCTGTGCATCGAAAACTGGTCCTTGTCGTCTTCGGGGCTGCTGCTGCTGCGGCGGCGGCGTGGAGTGAATAGTCGGAGATACAACATGCCCAGGCCAAGCACTGTGCTGAGCAATGAGCCGATGCAGTACGAGTAGAGAAGCGTGAGGACGCTGTATGCGTTTTCGGTGGATTGGCCCCAAGTGGCGAGGATGAGGAGGACGGAGAAGGCCCAGTGTAAAGCCAACGCGCCGACCGGTGTTGCTTCAATGGATGCCGCGTCTTTGACTGGCCGGCCGAGCAGGCGGTTCGAAGTGCGGCCAAAAACATTACTACTCTGGCCGAAGAACTTGGGCCAAGGCAGAATACCTTCCTAAGATAATTGTAAGTAAAGACTTTTGGTCAAGTCTGAAGAGGAGATATACCTTGGCAATCTCCTGTTTAACGCGGGCTGCGGTGAATGTCATAACGATGATGTTACCGAGACCAGAGATGGCCATGAACGCGTTGAGAACTCTTGGGGCTGCTCCACCACCAAACGTGTTCTTGAAAAATAGCGTAGACACATCTGATGCACCAAGCCTTGGATCGTCCTTATCAACAACAATGAACTGCGCCTGTTAGTTCACGAAGCGTAGAGGAACATGAATTCGTACTCACATAGGCGACATTGACTAGCATGTATAGTACACACATTAGACTCACTGCGGATAGAACGCCTTTGCGAAACTTTTTGCGCGGCTGATCGACTTCGCTAAGGACCTGGTAGGCATCAGTACCGACTCCAGGCCAGACGACGGCGTACTCACATAATTTGACTGCGTGAATCCAGTATAGGCAAAGATTACAGAAAGAAATCCCTCCGCATAGCCATATGATGAGTCGGATGTGTTGCTAAACGATTTGTCGGTGGCGTAGTTTGTGGCTGCCTTGTTCGCTTTGTCGCCGAAGACTCCTCCAAGAGCGCAGAAACCAACGACAACAATGAAGCAAAGAGTGGCCACTTTAAGCACAGCAAAGAAGTTGTTCAGCCAGATGCCGCCTTTTCTCCATGTCCCGTGGAAGATGCATGTGAAGGTGATAACGCCAAGGGCGATGCCGCGTACTGCAGCCCTACTTGGGTTCTCATGGCCAGCTGCTCTCAGTATGTAGTCTCCAAAGGCTATAGAGTTACCAGCCATGTTGCCGACGACGATAAAGAGGAGTCCATAGACGCAGGTAACGAGATATCTAGGCTTCTTACTATCGTCTAGTCAGCCTAATTTCCATTCCGAAGATCCGGAGCAAAGGATGGGCTCAAGGGACCAGGCTGGAGCGAAAAGCAATCACGAGGAGAAAGAGCAAAACCCAGCGGGAAACTAACAAAAGATATTGGAGGTATACAAGCTCGCCTCCATTCCGTGGCACAGCCTCCTTGCGGCCATCGATAAGGTATCGCGGTGTGGTCAGGCCGAACTCAATGAACACCATGGCGCCGGCAATGGTTGCAAGAGCACCGCAGAACCAGAACATGAGAGACACTCCGACGCTTTGTGTGCCCTTCAGTAAAGTCGTTGGCGTCTTGAAGATACCGCTCCCTAGACAGGGTCAGAGGCCGACATTACTGGGCTCGTTGGCAATGGGGCGGTACCCATCATCCTGTTGATTATGATGCATACTATCGACCAGAAGCCCAGGCGCTGGGGGCCTTTGGAAAACTTGTTTGCAATGCGTTCGGGGTCGTTGTGAGCCTCAAGGTACAGGCGATCCTCAAGGTCCAGTTCGATGCTCCCTCCGACGGAGCGGGCCTCGGCGCAGGTCTCCTCGTCTACGGCCATGGTGAGGGATTAAAGTCGAGCAGCGGGTGCAGCTGGCGAGGTTGGCGTCTGCCAATATCAGCAGCACGATAGCACGAGGCTGCTGGCATGAGCCATATCTTAACGGATCTCGCATCCTCACGCGGCTGAGCGGCAAGTCTGCCTAGCCAGGGCGACAAGGTAGCATCAGTGCTCACTAATGCAGGCATGAGTCGGGGGCGCGCAACCGGGCGCAAGTACAGCTAGCTCGTAGGACGGTAGACACATGGAGAGTGGTCACACAAGCCGATAAGGACCCCAGATGGCTTAGGCGAGTCACACGGTAGGTCTGGGGAATCCAGTGACTGTACTCAAAATGGGCGCGGGGCCGAGGGAGGCGTCGAAGGACGGGGCGGCCTCGCGGAATGGGCCACAGCCGAGCCCAATAGGGCCACCGGCGTGCGGCAGCCAAGCAGGCGCGAGTGTATCGGCGAGGTGGGCTGTGCAGTCGTGAGATGCGGCTGAAGGAAGCGGGCGCAGCTGCCTGAAGCGCGGTCCAGTCGCGCACCGCGCTGTCGCCTCACATTCCGGCTGGCTGCGGACGGGCGTGCGGGTGGTTATCAGCAGGCAGGCCGACCTCTGGCGTGCGCTCCACCTGTGCTGCTCGCGATGTTCGAAACTCTGCAAGCCGTTAGCGCGCTTGCGCAGACGATCCAGTTGGCGTATCGGCTGTGGGAGGCTGGCTTCAGCAAGGCGAAGAATGCGCGTGAGTAGTGAAGGGTGTTTGGTGTTTGGTCGCGCTGGCTGGTGGGCCGGCCGGCTCGTTCCCCACCCGGCCGCCTGTGCTGCGACTGCCTTGACGGACGGACGACTGACTCTTCCTGCCTCCTCAGACAAGCAGTACATCGAGTTCGGCGTCACCATCCAGAATCTCGGCAAGAATCTCGACAGAATCAAGTCCGTCACCGAGAACGCCTGCAGCCAGCTGCAGCGCCGTCGCCTGCGCGCGTTTGATGACGACGAGCTGCTCGACACCAAGTCTCTCGACCAGATTGTCGGCAACTATGCCAAAACCCTCGCTGACTGCGAGCGCCTGCTGCGCGACAAGTCCAAGTTCCGCCATGACAGCCGCAACTTTGTCCTCAACATTGTCTGGAATCTCGAGATCGAGCCCGAGGTCACCAAGCTGCGCGACCGCTTGGCCTTCCACAATGTCAAGATCCTCATGCTGCTCAAGCCGCTTGAGATGAAGATGCTGGCCGACATCCAGACCCTGATTCTTGACCTCCACGACGAGGTCATGTTCGAGTTGAAGGAGATCAAGGGCATCCTCACCGGCCCCGCCACCGATCAGGCTGCCGAAGAGCGCGGCCTGCTCACTCGCTCTCTGAGCGTTCCAGAAGCCCTGGCCTCAAGATTGCACAGCGCCCTTATACAAGACCGCCCGGAATGCCAAGAGCCTGACAAGTTTCCCTTACAGCCTGGCATGGATGCCTTCTTACGCTATTTCCAGGATGGCAACTCGACCCCAGAGACAGACACATATCTCAATTTAATGAAGTGCCTCTGGATCATGAGCAGGATAAAAAAGAGTGCTGAGTACAACCAGCTCCACGAAGGCTCTCTCTGGCAACGCTACGTGAACCGAATGAACTACCGACTTACAAAAGCGTGCGATCGCTGGGAGCAATCGCTCGCTCCAGAGCCCGATATGGACACTATTCTGCGGCTGCCCGACAACGAATTCCAAATTTGGAAAACCGAAGAAGACGAAGACGAACAAGACATGGTTGGCGACGAAAGCATCTTCCTGACCGAGCTGTTGAACGTCACCTTGCCCTCAGAAAGAGGCACGAGCACCCACAAGCTGCGAGTGCTTCAGAACGTCGACGGTACCATCCAGATACAAGATATTGCAACCACCATGACGGGAAACAGAGAACTAAACGACGTACATCGTTTCGACGCATATCTAGACAAGGCTCATTTGATTCCCATCTACGCCTGTCCGAGTTCCGCAAGCACCGTCCTTAACGTGAAGTTCAAGAGCGACAAGGATTCCGCAAATGGCATATCGCCATCCTTTGGCAATCTGAACGACCTTCTCAGATTCCAGGAGATCATCACTGGGTACAAGCCAGTCTTGTACCTTGGTGATCTGGAAGTCGAGTGCCACAATTCAACAAGATTCTCACTTGGTGGCTCGATGAGCAAAGAGAAAGGAAAAGTGCAGATCTGGCAGAAGAAGCGCCCGGCTCAAGTACTATCAGAAGAACAAAGCAGCCAAAGCAGTACAATCAGTCCGACTAATCCGACCGAACCTGTTTTCAGACAAGATGAGCCTCCGGAAAGACGCCTCTCCAGGATGTCAGCATCTCCACCAAGTCAAGGTCTCATCGAGAAGTGGAGGCGAGACTCAAGGCTCTCAATGGCTCCCTCTTCCATTACCGAAGGTAGCGTGTCCAGCACCATCTTCACTGGAACGAGGCTTTCACGAATCGACACCGGCTCGGGGACCATCGCTTTCCGGATGGAGAAGCCAGAGGTGCCTAAGCTGATCTTGTTTCTGGAGCCGAAGAAAGGCGGTCACCTTTCATTCTTGTCACTCGATATGGACGAAGACGTTTTCATCAACACCCAGACTTGTGACTGCCGTCGCCCCAAATCTCGATGCACGGTTTCTGTGATCGAAAATCGTAAGGGACCTTTGCCAGCCCGCCGCATCACCTCTAAACACGGTCTCAAGACCTGGAATGTCGCTGCTCTGGGCACCTCACAGCCCCCTATGCCGCCAGATCCTTTCGCGGTCAAGGATTTGCGCTGGATCAAACTACAGTTCGGTTCGGTTGAGGACAGGGAGAAATTCTCTACACGCTTCAATGATGTCATGAAGATCTACAAGGGCCGTCTCGCCGATTTTTACCATGATATGCGCGTCGTTAAAGGGAGAAACGTGGCTACGACTGAGTTCAGGGAGAGACATGGGTCTTGAAAGGCCTCGATTGGATATTGCGTAACCAATATTACGCAAACCGCGCTTCCCTGCAATCGGTTGCAACATGTACGGCCTCTCTGTCGTGACAACGGTATGAGATAGATCCTATCTCCTGGAAACTGTGACGGCCACACCCAAGCGACTGCTCAAGCTTCTCACAGTCACGACGACATGCTGACAAGGACCCACACGCGTCGAAAACAGACGACTAAAGCCGCTCGCTGTGGCATTGACAATTTCACGCCGGCCCGGTCACTCCTGCGCAGCATACCAACAAAAAGCATTGCCCGGACCTTATCTTTTGGACTGCACCAAGTATGACCAGGAATATCATTGGCTCGGAACTCGGACATCCCGCGATGACTCGATTAAAATCCACTTTAGGAACACCCACCCTGCCGTCAGTAGCCCGCTCCCTGCAGTAAATACTGGAATCGTATCACGTGGAACTGCACGTCATGATGCAAACTTGAGGTAGATTTGGGCGCAGTGGACTGCTCACTGAGCTTGCGGATGTTTTGCCTACCCAGCACCGCAGTTCATCGTCTGTTCGCACTGCAAGGTTGCTTCGGTTCTTATTGGCGCTGTTGCTAAGCTGGGAAAAATCTCTTCGTGGATTATTGAATGCGGGTGCTGCAAGAGAGGGTGTTTCACCACAGGTCATATGAGAAGCGTGTCTTACTGACGACTTTTGCACTGCACTTCTTCGTTTTGTTTTGCATGTACGAAGATGGGTCTGATATGTAGTCTAACTCGGCTATTACGTGCGCTATGGAAATTTGCTTTGCTAGTGCCTTCTGTAACATGAAATAGTGCTCCTCAGTCCTGTTGGGTGGTGGTACTAGTACATACGCTACTGCTATGCCAGTTCTCCGCACGTGTAGTAATTACGATTGGTCCATAGCGACGGAAATAAGGTTGGTGCTGGAGGTGTGGCGTTGCGGTAATTTCTTGCCAAGCCGTTCGTAGGACACATTACAAGTTGTATAAGAGTGCGGTTTAAAGCCGGTGAAGCCCTGATCAGAAAGCAAACTCAGGCGAGGGTGTTGAACAAACGTAGAAAGTAGTCCATTTCGAGCATATTCGCCACATATCGGTAGTTCGCCCACTTGCCTTCCTGTGAACAAAGCATTGCCTCGATCAGACAAAGTGGCAAGCCAGACCTCTAGCGTCGTAAAAAGTTTAGCTCCCGCCACGACCTAGACTCATCCATAGGATTCAAGACGCCCCGCGCCGCCTCCCCCGCATCGTATGTACGTCTACACAACAGCAAAGCCAAGAGTTTTATTGACCTGCAAGGGGGGGAAGATGATGCAAGCAGACCTGTTGCACGGGTGCTGTGGCGGAGTAGTGCCCGCGAAAAGCATCGCTTGCGGCAGACGTGTAACCAAGCTACCACGGATCGAAGGAGGAGCAGCACGGGGAGGCCCGCCACAGCCGACCGGAAGAACGTGGCCGGTGGGTGGCGCGCCTCGCGCCAGCGGAACCCCTCCAGTTCGGCGCATGGTGTTGAGGCGATTGATTGGCCGCGACGCAGCCGTAACGCATCCTTCTTCAGCTCTCCGCATGCTCATCAGCTGGCGGAATCGGCCTTGTCCACTCCATCGTACGATCAGAGAACGGTGGGACAGTATTTCCTTCTAGAACAAGGCAGGTGGGCTTCTGGAGGATCGGCCCTGGAGAGAAATGGTAAAGGTCTGCGTTGTGATTCGTCGGCGCGGCAGTCCCCACAGCGATGGGGATGATGCACTGCAGCCCCTTTAAGCTGCATGGAGCTTGGGCTACGACGCAGTGACGCGAACGCTAAGCGTACAAAAAAAAGAAAAAAAAAGAACGTTACCCATCAATCTCCAAGAAGGCCGGTCAACTCGGCCGTGCCGTCGTGGATGATGACGACGCTGCCATTGGCTCGTGGGGAGATCAGAAACAATCGGTCTCTCATCACTCATCTCGCTCCCTTCTGAGAAGGCGTTGGCTGCAACGGCGGCACTTGGAGCTTGGTTCAGCACCTGCAGATACTCAGGGAGGTGTGATTAAGGTTGCTTGCCAGTTGCGGAAGGACGGCGAGCTCGGCCCCGTTTACTTTTTCCATGAGGTGGGCAAGAGGCCCAGCAGCAAGAGTCATGAACCGTGTCGATACGGCGGCCAAGCGGGTACGTCAGCACTAGCAGGGACGAGACGAGGTGGCTTGGGCGTCGCAGGCGACATGGACAACGCCTCGCACCCACACGGCGATACAGAGCAGCGGGAATCGATCGGGAGAAGGGGATAAACGCTCGCACATGACGCGAGAAGGCCAGGAACGCGGAGCGCAGCGGCATCAATGTGAGACGACACGTCGGCTTGGGCGGTGCAGACAGTGGGGGATCAGGTTGACGTCATACTGGAGACTGGCAGCCGTTTTCCTCTCCGGAGGGTGGTCGAGTCACAGAGTCGCCAGTGATGATCGTGGTGTCGCAGGGGGGCGCGGTGTACCACGTGGTTGCTCAGACCTGAGAGATGCCCATCGCAATTCGGACCCTGGCCGGCTATCGCGGAGCCGCCTGGCAGCGCGGATGCAGCGCGTGCGATTGGCCTCGGGTGGTGTTGCGTCAAGTAGATTGAAACGAGCTGAGGAGGGACTGGGGAAGCACGAGCCGCGGCCGGAGATTAAGTGGTGCGCCGCTAGGTGCGCAGCAATGCGGAGGTCGCCATGCAGCGGTGAAGACAAGCAGACATTTGGAGGCCGGCGGTTGGCCTCTGGGCGCGTCCCACCCCGTCTGAGGCTGCCGGATTCGCCAGGATCTGCCAAACAATCACCGAGAGGGCCGTCGTCACCTCGAGCTGGCGGTGGCCGCTGAAACACTGGTAGATTTGGAATGGCCGCCGTCCGGAAGCGGCAAGCCGTATTGGATTGGGAAACAGAGTTTGACGTTGGGTGATGACAGCAGGCGTGGCCACGGAACCGCCGTCACGTCGTCAGCGTCGTCTACCGCGCGCCACGGCGACGCGCCCCGGCGACGCGCCCCGGCCCAGCGGCGGGCCAGCGGCGGGCGGCGAGCGGCGAGGCGACAGCACGGCGAGAGCGCGTCGGCGGCGGCGCGGGCGTCTGGCCGATTATGCAGGGCATCGGGGCCCGGAGCGCGCATAGCCAACGGCGGAATTTGCGAAGAACAGGCCTGGCAGGGCTGGCGCGGACGGGGCTCGGGCTGGTCGATGGGGCCTGACTCGCCGCACCTGGCGCCGACCACGATCATTACGTGCAGCCTACCCAAGTGATCTAAGCAGCTCCAACCTTGCCCGCCGCAACACCACCACCACCCGCTCCCCAGTGGCTCTCCCTCCCCGCCGCCTCCCCATGCGCTGCTGCGTCGCGCGTCCCCGTCCTCAGCCATGGACGCCCTAGCCGGATCCGAAATCGACAAGCTGCCCTTCTTCTTCACCACCCTCTACGAGAAAGAGGCGCTGAAGCTCAAGGAAGGCCAGTCCGAAGACTGGCTCGACGACGACCTGCGCTCCGGCGCACTCGCCCAGGGCCTCTGCGACATCGACTTCGAGCTCCCCGTATGTCCGCCATTCCCGCGCCAACCACCGATTCCAATTGACCCAGACCCGAGCAGAATGCGCCAGACGTCCTGGGCGCTGCGGCCTCTCCGCTGCGACGCTCGTCCGTGTCGGGCAACACGCAGGCCTCGTGCTCGACCGACATCACCACCCCGGACTCGCCAGCCTCGAACGACGACCGTGACCGCAGTTTCGCCGCCTCGCCGCCTCAGCGACGCTCCATGTCTGCGGCCCCGCACCCCGGCACCTATTCACGCCACTCGACCTCGAGTCTGGCCTCGTACCGGAACCCGAAGCCCAGGTTTTTCCGTCGCATGTCTTCGTTTGGCAAGAAGGTTTTCAGGCACGTCACCTGAGATGCTTTTTGCGCTTCGCCAGCTAATCCCCACCAGTGCCGACGACCAAGGTCTGCGCAGCCCGCCTAAGCATTCATACTCATCCATACACCGTCTCGGCGACGTGACGGGCCGCATTACTTACAAGCATCCCCGCGTGAAAGAGGATTCCGTTACCGAATTCGATGCCGAGTCGGCCTTATTGCCGGAGCATTCCAGGGCATCCAGCCCAGACTCGGTCATCTCTCACCACCCGCACGTTTCCGCCACCATGACCTCCACCCAGCGTGCCGCCTTGAACCTGGCCCTGGAAAACGCGCAGTTTCGTGATCTGTGGCAAGAATACAGCAAAACATGGGAGCGCATAATCACGTTCGAGGTGAAGCAGAAGCTGCTGTTTCAATTCTGGGAAAAGTTCTCTCGCAGGTCGCTCTACGGCCAGTTTGCGGTGCTGAAGGACCGGCTCGTGGCCAAGGTACGCGCCGTCGTGGATGCTTGTATTCCTTTCGACTGACCTTTCCACAGCATTCGCAAGAGTCTGAGCGTCTGGATGAGAAGCAACTAAAGGCAGAGTACGCTCTCGAGCAAGCCCACCGTGAAGAGAGGGCACGTTCAGCGGCTGCGCTAAAGCACATGAAGGCTTATTGTAGCGGGTCGTCCGTTCCTGGTTCCACAAAGAGGCGGATAGTCACCGAGGATGACAAGCGACGCCTCAGGGAGCAGGAAAAACTGCACGACGAGCTGGACAGCAAACACGAAGCTGCGATGAAGATGACCCGGGCCCGGCAAGAGAAGGACGTAAAAGAGCTCAAACATGAACACGAGCAAGAAATCAAGGAACTCGAGAAGAAGTACAAGGAAGCGCGCGTCCTATCACGGAAAACCACCCAGGACGTTTCCCATCAGCTGGACGACGTAATCCGAGGGCGCAGGCTCCGAGTGGTTCAACGCTGGTTCATTAACCTTAAGCTATGGGATAGGGCCACCAGCGATCATGACGACGTACCCGCCTACACCGATCTTCCCGTTGTCCCTTGGCCCGATAAGACAGTTGTGGAAACCATGACTTCGCGAACCTACAGTGTCTTGGATACCTGGCATACTTTCAATGACCTCCCGCCCGCTGTCTCTCTTCACGTACCAGTCATTTCCGAAAGCGATTGATCAACCTGATACCCACCACAACAATTTTTCATTGGCATAGCGGCGGAGTTTTCATCATCTTTCAATAATGGGTTTTGAGCTTTCATTTCACGCGAAATACCCCTTTTTCTTTCTACATCCAAGCTCAGATGCGCGAATCTATAATACCCACGGACATTTATTTCTCCACATAGAGGTGGCGACCAGCAACGCTTTTTATCACTAGTTTTCTTGTTCTCTTCCGCCTCGCTCGCGGTTCCTGAAATACCGCCAAGGAACCGCATTTGGTCTTTCGGATACATGACGCGTTACGACGCCAGAAGCCCCTTGGATGAAATGATCTGGGATAGATGGACGATTTCTTTGGAGAGTGAATTTCAACCGGATACAAAGGCCGTAATGAGCATAGCTGGGACAACCCTCACCACTGATAACTCTTTTTGGTTAGTCGTCAATTCAAAGATTGTACAGGCGCTTGAAAAGGTCACGATACGCTGCTATTGATGAGACACTCCGAGACAGGTTCGAAACATCGGGGCCGGAAATAGCACGGCCCAACAGGGGAAGTCGCTCGCTTACAGAGCCGTTCATTGGAATGGAAATGATCAGAGGCTTTGACGCGCATGTCTCACGCATGGTCCAGTAGGATGGACGTAAGACTCGACAAGTGGAACTGGGACGGGACGGGAGGATCAACGGGACGGCACGCCTTTCCAGAAAAGTCAGGCGAGGCGTTCGAGAGAATCCCCGTAGATGTTTCCGACACTCGAGTCAGATGTGTCTCAACAAGAGGCATGCACAGCATTCTCAGTCGGAACAGAGGGAAGATCTGATGGAGCAGGTCTTTTCGCTTGATTGTTGGTTGTTACTCGACCACCCTGAGACAATGGATGTCACTTCAAGTAGTTTCGCTAATCCGCTGTAAACAGCCTGTTCATAAATACTTGCGCAGTAGGAGCGACGAGTTCAAAAAGTGAGGGAGATACATGGTAAGCAAAAATTCTGAGCTTCGCGCTGCGCCATCCGTTGCGTCTACTTTGCAGCTTGTGCACAATTCTATCAACTTACTGAGCTACCAAGGCAAGAGTGCTGCCACCGTTTATGCTTGCTGTTCATGAAACTTGACCGACATAACCATCCCATCAAACGGCTTCGCAGTGACCTGTCGCGTCTACATGAAAAGTCAGCACGGGAGGCAAGCAATCGCACCTCACCCCTTTCCACAAAGAAACGGGACACCAAACAAACAAGAGAGACGACCACACTTACGTTGAACATGGGGCTCACGACCTCATACCGCCCCTTCACGTCATCCAGCACCGGCCTCCCATCCGCGTCCTTGCGCACCTCGCCCGCCCCCACCTTGACGAAGTCGTACCGCCGCGCCGCCACCGCCAGGATCACGCGGGCCTCCAGGTTCGCCAGCTCCTGCCCGATGCAGTTGCGCGGGCCGCGCTCAAACGGCCTCCACGCCCCCGGCGGCACTTTGTTCGTCGTCGTCTTCGATGGGGTGCCACCGCTCTCCGGGATCTCGTCGACGCGCGACGTGTCGACGTCGCCCAGCCAGCGCTCGGGCACCCACTCGTCGGCGTCGGGCCCGTACACGGCCGGGTCGCGCTGCACGAGGAAGTGGCAGCTGTACAGGACGAAGCCGTCGAGACAGACGCTCTTGGTCGTCTCGCCGTCGTCGTCCGGCACGGTGACCGTCAGGCCGGCGCCGGGCGGGGCGCGGCGGGCGGAGCCGGCGGGCGGGTAGAGGCGCAGCGTCTCCTTGATGACGGCGGAGGTGTAGGCGAGCTTCTTGAGGGCGTCGTCGCCGGCGGGGGCGGCGAGCGCGTCGGCGATGTCGCCGGACGTCGCGGCGGGGCCGAAGACGGACGCGAGCTCGGCGCGGAGGGAGGCGAGGGCGCGCGGGGTGCGGGAGAGCTCGTAGAAGGCCCATTGGAGGAGGACGCTGGTGGTGTCGTGGCCGGCGAAGAGGAACGTCTTGAGCGTGTCGGCGGTGGTTTGGAGCGCGAGCGCGGAGAGGGACGACGACGAGGTTGTGGGCGAGGCGTAGTCGGCTTGGAGGCTTAGGGCGAGGACAGAGCGGGGGCGGTTCTTCCTGTTGTTGTTGGAGGGTTCGGCGTCTGCGTCTTTGGCGGCGATGACTTCGGCGTGCTGGGAGGTGATGATGGCTTTTAGCTCGTCGTCGATGAGCTTGGTGAGCTTCTTGCGCCGACGGGTCAGGAATGGGTTGGTGGGGATCCCTATCAGCCCGGATTGGTCGGTGTAGGTGCTGATGAGCTGACGGTAATAGCGGACGAGGGCGCTTTGCTCGGAGGTGTTCAGTTGGGCGTTGAGGTCGACGTCCATGACAACGGCGCCTGGACGAGTTTTCGTATCAGCATTCAGCCCGAAATCTACAGGGAGAAGTCAGTTTCGAGTGGTGAGCTTACCAATGATATCGAAGGTCAAGTCGATGCAGAGATTATCCATTGGGGAAGATGTCCCGGACTTGGCAAGCTCATCGAGGCGATGGAGAAAGAGCTTTGTCTTTTCGACTATACGTGGCAGAAGAGTTGCAAGATGTGTGGGCGCGAATCCTTGATTGTAGGTCCGGCGCAAAGCTTTCCATGTGTCATCCTGTTCGTCGTGTCAAAAAAAAAAAAAAAAAAGCCACTTTGGAGTGGCAAGCAGTCAGACGTGGCTTGTACCGGATGACATTGAGCGAAAGGTAACCTCAAGCTGAATGTAGCATACAACAAGGCGCAAGACAGGACTTTCGTACGTACCTCAGCGATAAGCAAGGATCGTTCGCCGATGAGCGGCAGTAATTCTCCTGTAATGAAATAGGTCAGGGAACGCTATTGTGGCTAACAGGAGTCGACGAACCCATGGTAGGTGACTTTGGAACGCTGTAAGGGAAAGTTTTGGAGGACTTGGTAATTTGCTCGCAAACATCGTGAGAAGCAATGATGGCAATTTGCCAGTAGAACGGGCGGAAGTCGGCTATCACCACGGGAGGATGATTCATCGATTTGACCAAGTCGTAGAATATGTAATCTTGCCTGGGGTGAGTCTAATTGCTTGAATACAGGCGGGGTGTCATCCACACTGACCACTATGAAGCCTCGAGTCTCCTCTCTTTTTATAAAGCTCAGCGAGAACTTTGCCAGTGCCGAACAGCAGAGACCGTGGAGCATAGGCCAACCCATCTCTTGATCGATATCGCCATTTCGCTGCAAGAGAGTAAAGATACCACAGGACAAGCGGTGCGGCCGCAAGAATGAGTGTGGCACTGAAAAGCATCGTGGTGCGCGATCACGAAACGATGGATGAAGTTGGAAAAGAAGGCGTATGGTGAGACTGGCGTGCCGTTATAAAGATGGCACTAAGCTAGCTTGTACATACTTGGCGTGGCTATTTACTCGACTCTCATAGGTCCTGTGTAGCTCGCCTAGTAAACGATTGGGGCTGCCTTCGCTTTCGCAATGCTCTGGACCCTCCCATACTTGATTCGTCTGGGATCATTATGTGGCGCTACCGGCTTATACGATCTGTACTATGTATCGAAATGTATGACAACGATCGGCTTTTGCGGTGGGCTGTGACTGGCTCAATACTGTGCATTGACCGGCATGCAGGAGTTAGCGCCCGAAAAGGAATCAAATCATCTTTGCTTGGCGTCTTCGGATGGAGTCCGATCCGTGGAGGATTATGCGGGCAGTACGTATCTCTGTACATTAATCTTTCAGCTCTGAGCCGATCTCTACAGCTCACCGCCTTACTCAACATACTCTCTGTGCTTCTTTGGGCTGAAGCTTCTTCGTATTGTATGCTCGCGTCCGAGACAAACCGCCCTATCACAGGCTTTAGGGCATGGAAACTTTCTGCGAATCACAAGCGACTGTGCTCAGAAAGAAAATGCGAAAAGCTTGCTTTGGGGCGGATGACGAGACAGCTCTGCGGGGGCTCAGTAGACGATGTTGCCCAAGTGGATGATGGGTTGGCTTTTACAAGCATCCAATAATCATCCATGGCGGGGCACCACAAGGCCGGCAACAACTTCCTTATCCTATCGATAACCCAAAAAACCAACCATCTTCCCCGCGGTCTCAAACTTTCTCACCACTTCGAGTGTGCCTCGAACCAGCAGATTCCCACGGACCAAGCCACAATGCTGCGCGAAGAAAAAGGCGACATGTCTCCCACCACCGGCTTCCGCGCCTCCCGCTCGCCGCCGCCGCCGTCGCCACCACTGCAAAACAGCGTCCTCGACGACATCTTCGGCGAGCCCACGACCGCGCTGCCCGCCGCGCAGCAGCCCGCGCCCACCACGTCCAGCCAGCTCGACGACATCTTCGGCTGCTCGCCGCCACGCGACGACGACGACGATGACCCGGCCGGACGGCCCAGAAACGCCGCGGCGGACGACTGGCCCGGCACCGCCGCCAGCAGAGACGTCTCCGACATCCCGCGCCTGCGCAGCGTGCACGTCACGGCGGGCTACCGCGACGGCCTCGCCGAGAGCAAGGCCGGACACGTGCAGGACGGCTTCGACGAGGGGTTCCCGCTGGGCGCCGTGTTGGGCATGAAGGCGGGTTGGGCGCTGGGCGTGCTGGAGGGCGTGGCGGTGGCGTTTAGGGCGGCGGCGCTGGGGAAGGGCACGGCTGATGGTGGTGCGAGGGTGGCGGAGGCGGCGGAGGCGTTTGAGGCGGCTAGGAGGCAGTTGGTGGAGGCGAGGAAAGAGCTGGACATGGTGACGCTGTTCGGTCAGGAATACTTCGATGAGGAGGGCATTTGGAAGTATCACGTCGATGGCCTGGAGGACGAGGTCACGTTTGAGGAGGTGGCTGCTCAGCATCCGCTGATCTCGAAGTGGCTGGTAGCCGTGGATGCGCTTGTTGAACAAGCGAGGATTGATCTCGGCGTCCTGGACAGACGCGCCAGGGAGGATCCTGAAGATGAGACAACGACGGCTGGTTGAAGTTGCTGCAAGTCTGATTTGGAAGACCACTGCTGCAGCTGCAAATGCCGCCCGATTTTACGGGGTCAATAACAAGCCGCTGTTGCCCACCCGCGCCGCAACTACGACCTCGACGTCCTGGATGTCGCTACCCGAGAATAGAGTTCCACGACGACCCGACAATGGTAGACACCATGCGGCGAAGTATTCAGCGGCCTGGAGGTTGATGGAGATAGCATCGGTGGTAAGGGCCACGCATGATCTACTTGAGCCAATCTGATCCTGAGACCGTCAGTCAGCCCAGCGATGGTTTAGCGGAAGACGCGGGTCGTTTCAAGGATGACGATTTGGACGCTGTCGAGATAGAAGCAAGAGTCATTGAAGGAGAATCATTCATGGCGATCTAAGACAGATACGGACATGCTCCGATAAGGGAGTTCGCTGGTATAGTGAGAGCTACAATAGCAAATTAATTGATATCCTTCATCCTGTTCAGCCCAGTCTTCTGCTATACCTATCTTCCATGCCCATCATGCTTCATTTAATGGCCAAGAATGTCACTGGCCAGATCCCTGACTTTTCAACGCCTTTCAAATCCCATAGGAAGATGAGAATAAACGTACTGAGAACCATTGCCGCTTCTATTAGCTCTCAGCCGCGTATAACAGACCTGTATTGCCCCTAGGATAAGCTTGACCCAAAGACAGCGTCAATCCTCGTGGCTTCAGTACTTGAGTTTTGTGGTGATCACTCGCATAAGCATCTTAGACACCGTTCGGCAGCTGAGCAGCTGCGGTTCCGACTCCATCCTCACTAGTGATGACCCAATCCGTGATCTCACCCTTCCAGTCTGAGATGCGACCATCCTTGATGGTGACAGCAATCACCCTAGCCTCTTCACCCTCTACCCAATATCCCCTGCCGCCATCGCCGCGTCCGGTGATGGTGGGACTTGTGCTGAGTGCGTTGGTTGCATCGTCCACCTCTGAACCGAAAGTATTGTTCTCCAGATGTTTCGCCTTGAGCCACTTCTCCTCATCTGAGTCGTGGGGCACGAACGACGCATTGCCGTTTATGGTCACCGAGATACGCGATAAGGAAGCAGAGTTCATGCCCAGAAGAAGCGTGGCCAGCGAGCTACGAGAGGCGGCAGGCGGCGGACTCCCCTCCCGGCCAGAAGAGAGAGTGGGGGGACGTGTTGTCACCCAGTCATGGACCAGCAGAGAGACGCGCGGGTTCTGGCACAGGTTGGTCGTCTTCTGGGTGCCGGGCGGGGTGGTCATGATAATTTGCGGGTGGGGCGAGTACGGAGAAGAAGGCAGGTAGGTGTAGTTCATGAGGGAGATGTGCGGCATGGCGTCGGAAGAGCTCGTGGCAAGGTGCAGCTACAGAACTCTTAGCATCCTCTGTGCGACCAGCCGCAATATTTGTCCTAACTGACATAGCGCGCATTTTCCAGGCACTGGACGACTTCCTGGGGCAATGTGGCGGACACGCGGGGCGTGTGCTCGGCGGTGATCTCGGGCATGGCTGGCGCAGGTTCCACGACGTTTTCCGGGGCTCGTTGATGTGCGCCAGGGGGCTGCGGCGTGGGGTTTGTGTTTGTGTACGAGGAGAGGGAGCAGGTGGCAGGCTAGACAAGACAAGACCAAGATCCCCGCGGCGGGTAGTGCGGGCGCGCATATCGGTGTCGGGCTGGCGCACCCGCTCCGCCCGCCGCCGCCCCAGCCACACGCGACGTCACGAGGCTGTGCTCCACTCAGCCCTTGGATACGCGCATGCGATCGACGCCCGTCGTAATACCCAATTACCCTTTGCGACCCCCGGGGTCGTATCTCTGCCGCGACTCCTCCCTTCCACCACCGACCGACCAGCTCTCAGCGACTGACAGCGACCCTCAGCGCCCGTCGCCATCAGCCATGGATTCCAAGGACCTGCCCTCGTCGCCCATGGACCAGCCGCTCACGCCCCTACAGGAGGGCCCGTCGACGCCCCACGACGTGGAGCCCGCGCCGGCCGTCCAAGAGCTGTCGCTGGCCGACCAGGCCATCCAAAGGGAGGTAGACGAGGTCATCTACTCTGATGTGTGTCTTGCCGCCACGTAGCTGCCGGCGCTTCGCTGAACTCAGGGCTTAGATCGGAGTCAACACGCTCCTCACCCGACTCAAGCAGAGCATTGCTTCTGCCAGGGTACGTGTCCAGCCACATCCACACGCGCTGCCCGCATAGCTTACTCACGTCTCCCAGGACTTCTCCAACTTCCTCGGCAAGCGCTCTAAGCTTGAGGAGGAGCAAGCTCAAGGCGTCAAGAAGCTATGTCGCTCCACGCACGAGGCTCTCCGCCGGAACGATTCGCGCCAGGGCACCTATGGCATCCAGTACGAGGAGACAACAAAGCTCCACGAGCGCATGGCCGACAATGGAATGCAGTTTGCCCTGTCGCTTCATCAGATGCACGAGGACCTGAATGAGCTTACGAACACCATCGAGAGGCAGCGGAAGCATTGGAAGCAGACTGCTCTGGCGAGCGAGAAGAAGGTGTCCGACGCAATCTCGCAGATGGAAAAGGCCAGGGCCAAGTATGAGTCGCTGGCAGAAGACTACGACAAGGTCAAGACTGGCGATAAGTCCGCAGGCAGGATGTTTGGTATCAAGGGCCCCAAGAGCGCCGCCCAACACGAGGAGGACATCCACCGTAAGCTCCAGGCCGCCGACGCCGACTACAAGAGCAAGGTTGAGAATGCGCAACTGCTGCGGACTGAGCTTGTGGAAAAGCTGCGGCCTCAGGGCGTCCGGGCCATGATGGAGCTTATCAAGGAATGTGACTCAGGCTTGACACTGCAGATGCAGAAGTTTGGTAAGTTCATACTCTGGCGAACTCGATGAGTACAGTCTTGATATTGACCTTATCACAGCATCGTTCAACGAGAAGCTTCTGCTTGGAAACGGCATCCTCGTCGCACCATTGAACAACCCTGGCGAACCGGAACATCCTAGTCTCCGCGACATCATCTACAAGATTGACAATGACAGGGATCTCACATCCTACATCACTGAGCACTCTGGAAAGGTTCCACGGCCCCCGGAAATCAAATACCAACAGCATCCTGTGAGTTTCTGTCGTCCAGTCATCCCTTGGACCTCCGCTGACTTTAAAGACTCTGGCCCCGACACAACAACCTTCTTACCCATCGGCGCCGATATCTGATCCTTTCCGCCCTTCGCAGCCCTCGCCGGTCAACGCCCAGCCACCTCCCCCTCAGCCTCACCAGCAGGATCAGCCACCGTTCCTTTCATACCAACCTCCGAGGGAACCCTCTCCGATTCTGTCGCCGGTAAATGATGGCCCACAGCAGAACCCATACTCGTCTCCTCTTGAGTCGAACCCACCGTACCCAACGAGCGACTTTCCCCAGCATTCTCCTGGATTTAGTAACGGTGGTGCTCCCGGAAGCGGGCCGCCTACGCACTACTCCAACGCCCCACCGATCAAGCCAATGTTTGGTATGACGCTGGACGATTTATTCCACAGAGATGGGTCGCCAGTCCCAGTTGTTGTTTACCAGTGTATCCAAGCCGTCGATATGTTTGGCTTGGAAACAGAGGGCATCTACCGGGTTCCTGGTACTAATTCGCACATCATGTCCATGAAGCAGATGTTTGACCACGGTAAGCTGAAAACCAGGAAACATTGGATCCAGTTTGGGCCCTTTCTAACAGCATGTCAGACGCGTCGTCGGTTGACTTCCGTAACCCAGAGGCATTCTACCATGATGTCAACAGCGTTGCTGGTCTTCTGAAGCAGTTCCTGCGTGATCTTCCGGATCCACTGCTCACCACAGCGCATTACGAAGAGTTAATTGAGGCGGCAAAGATTGATGATGACACGGTCAGAAGGGACAGCCTTCACGCAATCATCAACGCACTGCCCGACCCCAACTACGCCACGCTGAGGGCACTGGTGTTGCACCTGAATCGCATCCATGACAGGAGTGCCAGCAACAGGATGAGCACAACCAATCTGGCAATCTGCTTCGCGTAAGTGATTTCTGCCTACTCCAACTTGCTCCAAAGCTGACGCGTGCAGACCTACCGTTATGGGACAGCACAGGGGTGCCATGGCCGATGCTGGACTGCAGGCCAAGGTGTTGGACACGATCCTTGTCAACACCTACCAGATCTTTGATGAGGACTAGTGGTTTCTTTCCATGCGCACCAGCTTGGGGTCGTGTCTGTAGGGCTTTGGATGGAGCGCTTGATACCAATTCATTTTTTCATTCTTAGTTGGATGTATCCAGTCGTTTTCGGGATTAGGAATTTCATAATACACGTCTCTTGCTCTTGGCCCACCGGTTATTGTGGAATTGGCACATACTACTGCTCGTGCATTTGTATGCGTGAGGGCACGTGAAGGGACCGGCGCTCGGGGGTTGTCGGGTCGATCCGAGCCGGGGACGGCGATTCCCAGTGCGTGCAGCATGGATCGACGCGTTCCATATCGTCATCGACTGGAGCTGGCGCATAAGCAGCCTCTCGCCATACGAAAATCTTCCTTGCTCACTCAGTCCAGTCACGCAACTCTACCTCCACCTCAACTAATCGCGAAAGGCTCGCCACTATGTACAATGGCTTGCCGCGCGCCTGCAGAGCTCCCCACCACATCCTACAATTGAGTCGCACCGTCGCCATCGCCCGCGACGCGCAGACGCCCTCGATCGTCCTTCGCCGCTTCCTCAAGACCTACCAGAAACCTGTGCAGCCCAAGAAACCTGCGAAATCTCAGAACCCCGCGAAATCTCAGAAACCCGCGAAACCCAAGACGTCCGCAAATACCCAGAAGCCCGCGACGACTCAAAAGCCCGCGAAACCTCAGAAGCCCGCGACGACTCAAAAGCCCGCGACAACTCAGAAGCCCGCAAAAACCGATAAGCCTCCCAATCATGCGGCCAAGCCAGTCATCCCCTCCCCTCCTCCCCACAACCCACTGAAGAAACCGTCATCGTCGTCATCGTCATCATCGTCATCGTCGCGGCAGCCGCACACGCCCTCGCGCACGCGCACGCGCCCGCGCACGCGCACGCGCAAGTGGGCGCGGCGGCTGGCCTGGACGGGCGCGGTCCTGGGCGGGGCGTACGTGGCGGACACGCGGTGGAACAACGCGGCGGGGACGCGGTCGGCGCGGACGTTTTGGACGGGGCTGGTGGTCGGGCTGGACTACAAGATCAACTTCCGGGCGGACCCGCCGTTCGCGGCGTCGCTGGGCGAGGTGCACCGGCGCAACGCGGAGCGCGTGTTCGCGCTGCTGCGCGACAACGGCGGGCTGTACCTCAAGATCGGGCAGGCCATCGCGATGCAGAGCGCCATCCTGCCGCCCGAGTTCCAGAAGATGTTTGCGCGCATGTTCGACGACGCGCCGCAGAATGGGTGGGCGGATGTGGAGGAGGTGATCAGGGAGGATTTTGGGGGGAGGGGCCCCGAAGAGGTGTTTGGGGTGAGCTTTGAGGGCGTGGAGGGGAGGGGCGTGATGGAGAGGACGGCGAGGGCGAGCGCGAGCGTGGCGCAGGTGCATTGGGCGAGGCTGCCGGATGGGAGGGAGGTGGCGATTAAGATCCAGAAGAGGGAGATTGCGGCGCAGGTGGGGTGGGACCTCTGGGCTTTCAAGTATGTTGCGATGCTGCTGATCTTTTTGGAAAGTGTCGTTGTTGTGGTTGTGCTAACGCGTGTTTTGTAGGGTCATGGCGAAGGTGTATACCTGGTGGTTCGACTTGCCGCTGTATTCTCTGGTGCCGTACATTTCGGAGCGGCTGATGCTGGAGACGGATTTCGAGAACGAGGCGGACAATTCGGAGAAGATGAAGGTGCTGGTCGAGGGCGAGCCGCGGCTGCGTGGGCGCGTGTATATCCCCAAGGTATACCGGGAGCTCAGCAGTAAGCGGGTCATGACCGCTGAGTGGATAGAGGGGACGAGGCTTTGGGACAAGGAAGGCGTCACCAATCATTGGAGAGGGAGTGCGCGGGAGGGCAGCCCCGGATGCAATGGCGTACCGCTTGAGCCCCCTTCGAAAGAAGCTGTCTCGTCGATATCGCACAATGACCCCAACCAGGAGCAGCTCAAGCCTCACAGAGAAGGCTGGCGCGGACTGGACGGAAAGGGCGGTCTCGGCCTGTCCCTCAGTGATGTCATGACCACCATGGTTGATCTCTTCAGCGCGCAGATGTTCCTCTGGGGACTCGTTCACTGTGATCCTCATCCCGGAAACGTCTTTGTGCGGCGCCTGCCCAACGGAAAGCCCGAGATCGTACTCATCGACCACGGGCTGTACATCCAGATGAATCCTACCTTCCGGCACCAGTACGCGCTCTTCTGGAAGTCTCTGATGACGTTCGACAACGCCACCATTGCCGAGATCGTCAAGGGCTGGGGAATCGGTTCGCCAGACCTCTTCGCCAGCGCGACCTTGATGCGACCGTACACTGGTGGCGACAACTCGACGTCGGCGGAGCTCCGGAAGGGGGTGAAGGGAAAGACGGAAGGCGAGCGGGCGTACGAAATGCAGATGAAGATGCGGGCGGGCATCAAGCAGATCCTGGGCGATGAGGAGAAGTGGCCGCGCGAGCTCATCTTCATCGGGCGCAACCTGCGCATCGTCCAGGGCAACAACCAGTTCCTGGGCAGCCCCGTGAACCGCGTCAAGATCACCGGGCTGTGGGCCAGTCGTGCGCTGGCAGAGAGCAGGGATCTGCCCACGGGCGAGCGGCTGAGGAACTGGGTCCAGCATCTAAGGTTCCGGTTCGTGTTGCTGGGTAGCGACGCTCTCTGGTGGTATGCATGGGTCAAGCAGAAGCTTGGGCTGGGGGGAGGGATGGAGGAGGAGATCGAGGCGCAGATGAAGGTCATGGCAAAGGATATGGGCATCGAGCTCAACCATGGCGTGTTTGAGGGCTGATGCCCATAGGTGGGTGTCACCCAACGGGTGCACGTGTTGATGCGAAATGAGATTACCGTTGACAGGTTTTGCACAAACTCCACTCTGAATGACATTGATGGTATCACATGCTCCGGGCATGTCCATTCTCCCTTCATGTCAGAGCCTGAGCCGGGGCAGATGATAGAACAAATCTAAGCAAGACGAGAGGTTTTGTGCAAGAGTACGTCGGCTTGATGACTGAAGCTGATGGATCGTATCGTGACGCGTTCCGGCGATGGGCACATGATTTGACGGTACTTGTAGAGATTTTGAAACTCGGGCAGCCTCTTCTCTATAAAATGAGGTCACTTAGATGATGGCTCGAACTCTTAAGATCAAAAGATTGTTGTTGCACAATACATGGCTAGGCCCGTTTGGCTGCACCACCAGACCTGGGAGTCTGCCAAGGAGAGCATCGGGAGTGATGTTCCACAACGCTGTTGAAAGAAACCTACCGAGCGGAAGAGCATGCGCCAACATCCCACGCGTCAGACCAGCCAGCATCAGATGGAAGAACGCGGTTTAATTTAAATCTCCATCATGGCCTTCTATCCAGAATGCAAGTTGGGTTGCGGTCGCGAAGCATACTGGTGAACAGGCAGGGGTATCCGCATTTAGAGACAACTGCTTGTGACGGGACTGAAGCACGGTTAAAAGGCAGTCATGACCCATCTATTACCTCACGTATGACGAATTTATCGCAACCCATATGGCCAGTCTATACTTGGCCACGTCAGGCTTTGGGTAATGTAAGCCAGTGTCTGTTTCATGAGTGGAGCGAGCTCCGGGTATCGGAGGGCAAGCCGCAAACCACGGCAATTTTGTCACAGAACGAGGGTCTGGATGCTGGGATGCGGTATTCGTTGGGGGGCCGGAATGGTTGCCTTATGGAGAGTACGATGCGTGCCTGAAGCGTGAAGCACGTGTTCATCGCCATTGTTGAAAGGGTGGCTTTTCAGATCAGGAGACTGGCTGCCGCAACAGGAAGAGTCTAAGTAGTCTCGACGAATCGGACTCTTGAGGTTTGCAAATACCACTCGATCGATTTTCCACACTTTGTTAAGATTATGAGCGTGTCTGTCCAAGCCTGTTCAATGCTGTTCCAATGACAAGCCGTGACTGAGGTGGGGTATAGGTTTTGTTGTACACCCCCACTGGGAAGAAAGTCATGGCCATCCCCATGGACCGAAACGAGTGACGTGTTTTGAAATTGACCGGTTTGAGGAGAAAGAAAAGGAACTCAGAAAAGATGTTGTGGCTCGTCTTTGGGGCCGGGGGTTTGGGCGTCACCGCCACGTGAGAGAGGATCGTCTGGAGGGTAAAGTTGGATCAGCACATTCACCATGTCAAGCTCAAAGGCCATCGTATAAGGAATGCTGGAGCACCATGGGAGTCTCCCGTCGTCAAACACCTGCTGTCCTATGGAAGTCTCAGAAAAGACGGTGACCAGTCACTCCAAGGTGCATCAGCCGAGGCAGTGAAGTCTCTGCAGCGGTTCCACATAGCCTCGACACCGGAGCCAAGAGGCCATATGCGGGCATGCAGATGCTTCCTCGGCATGGAGGATGTACCTGAATGCTCCCAAAGCACGCAGTGTAGAGAAGGGGTGGCTTGAGGCGGGCCGATTGACAGCGATCACTGCTGTTTGGATGCTGAACAACAAGATACGCAGCAGGTGGCATCACGCAAGTTTGACGGGCATCACTTGAGGCTGCATGTGGGGAGACGGCCGATGGGGCGAATACATGGATACCTAGTTGCTGATGGTGGAGCCGCCACTGCCTAGACGCGTGGTTCAGGGCATGCCGGTACCCCCAACAGTCGGAACGGACAGCAGCGCTTCGTTCGGGCTCACGGGCACTCACTTCGCGCATGCTCTGGAATCGCCACGCGGAGACGGCTGGTGTGCTCCCAGCTTCATGGTCAGCAGCAGGGCATGGCTGAGCGCACCCCCCGGTGCTCATGGGCGCGGTTTGGAGGGCAGCCATGCCCAGGGAGGGTCCCCATTCGGAGGGCAGCGCGGCGGGACAGCGGTTCGAGGCCAATGGGTCAGTGAAGGGGGCGGATATCCATGCCGGCGGCGGCGGAGGGACCGCAGGCGGGCGGGTTTGCTAGGCGGCAGAGGCGGGCGAGTCATATGTGCGGGATTATGCGGGCTGCGGGAGAGGGCAGGCGAGGGGTCGTTGATATTGTTGCGCAAGGTGGCCGGCCACCGACTCTTCTATTTACCTAGTGCCTTCCCAATCCATCACACGCGAGCCGTAAGACGACGCCCACCGCTGCCGCCCTTCCATCTCCCCGACCTCGCCTCGCCCAGTCTGGTGTCACGGCGGAGCCGTGTTCGCGAGTCCGGCCTGAGGTTGCTGCTCGTTCGTTGGTCGCTTCGGCCGTACATCCCAGCACTCTGGTCTTCTCCTCGCACGCGCACGCGTTCCTTCCTCTCCACCACCGTTCCGCGCGAGCTGCTCCTCCGCTCCCGCGCCCGCCACCCACCAGGACCTCAGCACTATGCTGTCGTCTGCCCCGCCCAAGCCGCAGGGTCGCCCAGCCTCGCCGCATTCGGACTCGTCTACCTTATCGAACATTACCGTCGCCGACCCTATACACCCCGCCAGCCCTGTTGCCCCGGCCTCGACTCCGCCGACCAGCCAGTCCGACGACCAGAGCATGCACGAGGACGCGTCCAAGCACGCCGACCCGCAGGCCGACTCGCTGCTTGCCCGTCGGCACAGCTCTCGCGCGCGCGCCGCCGTGGCTACATACAATGACAAGGAAAACGCAGGCACGCGCATCCACACCCCGGCCAAGTACCGCAAGGAAAAGGACACACCGCTCCAGTCGCCGCACCAGCCGGACACCCACCAGCCCGAGCCCATTGCCTCGACCGAGCCCCCTACCCCTTCGCAATCCGTTGATGAGCCCATCCACCGCCGCCAGAGCGGCCGCAGCCGCACCTCCGTCGTGACCTACAACGACAAGGAGAACGCCGGCACGCGAATCCACACCCCCACCAAGTACATTGATGGCACCTACATCCGCAAAACCCTCCACGACCCCATCTTCGTCTCTGGCAGGCCTGAGTCGCTGTCGCCCACATCGGATAACGGCAAGAAACGCGCTTCAAAGCGACGCGCGAGCGGGCTGCGCGCTGAGTTTCGCGTGGATAGCGACGATGACAGCCTGGCCGACGTGCAGTCGGCCTCGCCTCGGAAATCGGCGCGACCGGGGCAGATGGTCGGCAAGCCGAACCAGCGTGCCGCGTCGCAATTGGGCAAACGCGGTCGCGACGCCTTCGACGCGGTCAAGAGCCTGCCTGTGGGCTCGTCCAAGGTCGCCTTGCGCAAGTCAGACAGCCCGGTGAAGAGGCAAAGGAAGAGGGCAGCATCCGAACCCACGCCCGAGCCGGGGCCTCAGATCCCCAGGCCAGACCTGAGATATGGCGATTGTCGCGGCAAACCCTGGCTCAACGCGGGCAAATATCACAACACTGGCCAGGACGATTTTGCCGGATCGCTCTCTACGGTCCCTGGTCACAAGCCAAAGAACAAGGATGACGGAACTCCGGTGAACAAGGCTCTTCCGCTCCCAATGTTTTTGATGGCAGAAAAATTGGATCTGTATCCGAAGAAAAAGCTGCCCGAACACAAACGCCCATTCGAACCGTTTCAGCTGCCTTACGACATCTTTTCTCCTCTCCCGAAAGAGGCGAAGGTGAAGGATTGGAGAGAGATGAAGAAGAGTAAGTACCAGCTACACGCCCCATGGTCTAGCATAGCTAACAACGAAACAGACGAGTACAAGGGTGAAGACGCCCAAGAAATCAAGGCGAGGGCGAAGGATCAATGCAAAAAGCAAAGGCAGATGGAAGCGTCAACCTGCAACTGCGTCGGCAGATGCGAGAGGGACGGCTGCTTCAACGCCTCCCTCTTCTTTGAGTGCGACGACAGGAGCTGCAATCTTGGCCCGGATTGCGGCAACCGGCAATTTACCAACTTGCAGAAGCGTTACAGGGACGAGACTCGCCAGGGAAAGTACTTCAAGAGTTTCAACGTCGGTGTCGAGGTTGTAGAGACGGAATCTCGCGGACATGGTGTCCGGGCTATGCGACCATTCCAGGATGACCAGATTGTCGTAGAGTATATTGGCGAGATCATCACCCAACAAGAGAGTGATAAGAGAATGAACGAGGTTTACAAAGACCACAAGGTAAGCTTGGAACTTTTCTTAGTCAGAACGGATGGAAGCCTTGAGGGTTTCCGGGAATACACGCTCCATTACAGCGTTGTCTGGCGTTTAATCTGCCGTAACATTGAGCCTGGGCTGTCTGTCTATCTCCTCGGGAAGCTGCTAATGATTTGACGTAGTGCTTCTACTTGATGAATTTCTACGACAAGCTTATCATTGATGGGTATCGCGGAAATATAGCCCGCTTCGTCAATCACTCGTGTGACCCCAACTGCAGGATGGAGAAGTGGACTGTCAATGGAGAGCAGAGGATGGCGTTATTTGCGAACAGACCGATCATGACTGGGGAGGAATTGACCTGGCACTACAACTTCGAGTAAGTCATCCGCATTCAGTTCTTGAGGATATTCTTACGTTTTTCAGGTCATATGGTCCAGAACAGCCATGTTACTGCGGAAGCTGGAACTGCGCAGGAGTCATTGGACGGCGTAGGAATAAACCCACCAAGGAGCCCGCTATTGGCCACAAGCGTAAGTCCCCGGATGATGCGGATGAAAGGCCGAAGAAGAAGCCAAAGGTCACGAAGTTGGTTGAAGCCGCCTCAAAAGCGGCTTCGAAGACCGGAAAAAACCTGTTGTCGAAGACGAAGGAGGGCCTGAAAGGGCTCATGGATACGGTCACGGCAGCTACGTCCACCCCAACCGTTGAGAACAAGAAGAGCCGGGACGAGCGGGCGGCCAGACGATCTCTTGCTGCTGCGAAAGAATCATCGAATGAGAGTACACCAGAGCCGTCGAGCAGTGGCAGGCCCGTACGTGCAACCAGGCAGCAGCAGACTGCTATCAGTCCCAAGAAGGGCGCAGCTCAGACTGCCCTTGGTAGACTGCAAGCCGAGAAGTCTGCACGACGCCCCGGTTCAAGATCCTCGTCAGCGAAGACTGCTGCGACTCCCGAGGGGCGACCGCGGTCTGCTCCGCCCCGCACCTCCACACGCAGCAACCGCGCAATTTCCGTCGACGAAGAGGACGAGGACGAGGAACCACCGAGCGCGTCCAAGTCTCACAGGGCCACACCGACTTTGGCTAGGAGGGTTCCCAAGGCAAAGTCGCCTCTGTCAATTTCTTCCAACAGCACAACTACACGCAGGGCAAGCTCCATCAGGAAATCCACTGGAGCTCGCATGGTTCAGAGTGCCAAAGAAGTGAGCGAGTCGCAGAGCTCGAATTCGGAAACCGACTCGGCGTCGACCTCTCCTACGGAACTTAGTATGGCCAGTTCATCCAACATCACGTCCACGGCTAACGATAAAAACTCCATCACCTCGGCAGATGCTGGCGCTCCGGTCTCGACAGGGAAGGTTGCAGCACTGAAGCAGGCGAGGCTGTCCTTCCTGCCCAACGGGCTGAGCTTTGAGAAAGGCGACGCCGAGGCCGACAAGCCGACGAGGAAAGTTGTGAAGAAGAAGTCAAGCCGGTCTGTTCTGGATGCTTGATTTGCCGTGGGCTGGACGTGGATTCAGGGGTCGGCATCAGGCAGTGTGTCTTGTTGAGTCTTGCGCGCTTATACGAAACGGATGCTGATGATGATGATGAGAGTGGGAGGGGGTTTCAATGACTGGTAGCAGGTCGCGCAGGATTCGTCGTGGACTGCGTGAAGAGCATGCATGCATCATTCTGTATTCTGGGTCATTCGGGATCGGGGTCAGGGCTCGGGTTGTTTTTTTTTTTTGTCATCATTTTCCCCCGCCTGCTTTTCTTTCGAGCCACCTGCATGGGTATACGTAACTGCTGGCTGGATGGAAGCTCAGGAACGGGCCGTAGATGGCCAGTCTAAGGGGAATGCGGAGACCTTTTTCTTTCTTTTTCTTTTCATTTGGACTGGGGAGGATGAACAGCGACAAGAGAATGTGCCCTCCCTTTTTTCTCCGTTCGATCCATTTGATGGTTCTTTGGGGGGTGTTTTTTTTTTTCGCATCTGCAACGCATGAAAAACTGGTGGGGACAAATACGTATCACCCTGTTCTTTTTTTTTTTCTTTCTTTTCTCTCTTTAAGCATAAAAACGGGTTTCTGGTGTGGGCTGGAGGGAAAGAACTAGGTGCACAATGCCGGGTTTCCTCTCTTTTTCCTTCTTCTAACTGATGCATCACTGTTCCGTATAGGTAGGCGAGTAGGCGTTTTTATCCTCTTTTCATCCTCGTTTTCTTCCTCTTGTTAATAGTAATGGGAGTAACGTGTTTCCTTTTCGAAGTTTAACGTTTGTTTCTTTTTTTTGGGGGGGGTTCCCTTCCTCCCCTCTCTCCTGTCCAGTGCGATCTCCCACAGACACTGATGGAGGAGGGATGAATATTTCTTTCGTTTTCTTTTTTTTTCAAAAAAAAAAGAACATGGAGGGAGGGCCCGGGGGACCAATAATTGACCTACTAGGGAGTGGAGAAAATAATGTGATGTAAGGTGTATATATTCCAGATCAACTTCATGATGGCGACGCTGGACCGCACAACCTGCTTTAACGGTGCGGGTGAGGCTCGCTTGAGAGATGGCGAGAAGAGAGAGGGACCTCCCGAGTCTGGTGTGTCAACAGGGCGCGTTCAATTGAGCCCTAGGTTGAGTGAGCATGGAACTAGAAATTTTCAAGAGGTAACGGCTAATGTTCGTTGTGCGAATATAACTATCCCGCATCGGTTTGTATAAATTGTGCTCTGTGAGCAGTATTCATGCACGTATGTGTATGCGAGAGCAAAAGAAAACAGTCGCCACGTTACTAGACCTCACGATAGCCCTGTGCCGTGTATGTATATAGTAGCAGACGTACATATTTGACAAGGGTTATTCAAAATCAGTTGGAGACCGACCAAAGCACAAGAGAGAGAGAGAAAGAGAGAGAGCAGAGCAGAGCTGCGTCGACATCAGCCGTGCGCTTCCGTTCTGGTTACGGAAAACGCTTCCCACGAACTCGCCGTTTGCTGCTGCTAACACGGCATGACGACGCAGCGGCTACATAGGGCACCGCCCACCCTTCGAACATTCCGGGTAGAGCTACATGCCGGGATACCGAGAGCTTGCCCATCCACCCGCCCGGCTGGGATACCATGATCGGTCACAGGTAATCGAAGTCTTCAAATGTGGAATGTGCGGGGGTGGAAATTACCCCAGAGGCGTCTTTTGCCGCGCTCGTTAGTCCGAACAGACGCCACTGGGGGCGGAGAGGAAAGTAGACGTCACAATGGCCCCATTCGTGCATAGCGTAAACGTACTCTTGCTCCTAGCCAAATGAAGCCCAATAATTCAGAAAGCGGTGATGGTGTGGAATGCTGCATGACAACCGTGTCTCGTCAACATTCGAGTGATGCGTGTACGAACGACAGTAGTCGATGACCCTGGACGAGTGTGCGACTACTATGAGTTTTGGGACACTCGCCTCGCTAGTGTTCTGTCTAGCGTGGTGGCGAAGAGAGCCCCGCAGGTTGAGATATCCTTTCCGCTTGTCGCGCTGACATTGCACGACCTCGACACGGTGAATGTGAACGGGGGGGGTCCCTTTTCTGGAGGACTTCGAATATTCGACGCCCTGCACTCAATGTGGATACCCAACTAAGAAGTTTAAGAAACAGCAAACATACTTCATCGACTTCGGGCTCACTCCGACTCCCTACTGGCACAATGCACGGGCTTCGATGACCAGTTGCATGTCGACCCACGAACAAGCCGGTACGTTCAGTGCTGTCATACGGAATGTGCAATGGTAGATTGCAGCTCTTAGAAGAAAACGAGCTGACTCATTCCCCATTAAAACTTCAATCTTCAGTTCTCCGAGCAACCCCAACCGAGGGGGTCTTTGCAAAGGCGGCACTTTTTAGGCCTCGATCTCACCAGTGCTAGCCCTCAGCCAGGAGCGAAGTGCGGCTCAAGATGCAATGATCTTAGCTACGCAGATATATCCGACATGCCCGATGGCTAATCGACATCTTCGGGAAGTCTGGTCGAAATACTGTAGTATGTTAAGGACATCGCGTAGCACCCGAGACTCGGACAAAATTCTTGGCCGGGAACAGTAAAGGTATGGAAGCATACCTAGGATGGTCCCGGAATGCAGCGCTCGACGCGTTCGGACCTGTGTCGGCGACCGAGTCGCTCGAATTTCTGTGCAAAAGTCAACCAGACCGGCGACGGAGAAAGCACATGGAACCAAGACACATACCCAAAACCCCGGGAATCCTGACGGCGAGCTGTATGTGAAAAAGTCGACATGTGCGGCAATTGATTCGTCGGTGTGACTGACAAAGCCAAGGAAATGTCTGGCTATGCGATGCGCGAGGCGTCAGCGTAGCCCAGAGAAGTCATCTTGAGAAGGACGACGTCTGTCCACGAGCGCGCACAAGAGGCCAGCAGTCTGGCACGGCGACTCGAACTGAGCGGCCGGCCTGAGTCGGAGAAAGAACGGGTTTTAGTGATCCTCCTGGAAAGCACCACAGCTGGTTGACAGCATCAAAGGTCACTTCCGAGGCCCTGGACGTTATATGACAAGATTTACTCAGCCCGCCAGACACACTCCTGAACATGAGAAGGCGAGGCACTTACGTCGATTGGAATATCTCCATAGTCTGGCTGATACAGATGAAGGTCGATGCGGCGTTCCAACAGCCACGGGGCTTGCGAATGCCAGTCGGCGGTTTCCGGGGTGGTGGTGAAGGGCAAGGATGACGACGGCGGGTCCGAGGCGAACAGGCCATGCTTGTGCTCGGCTTGTGGGGGCGGCGTCTTTGGCCGGCGCGGAAAAGAGGTGCGCAGCTGGGCTCGGAGGGCATGGGCCGCCTGTGCCGTGTTCAGGAAACCATCGGCAGCAAGCTGACGGGCGGTTTCACAGGCTCGCTGGGGGGCGGGGTCGACAGCAATGGCCGTCACAATGTCTTTGAGGTCGTCGACCTGCCTGGACAGGGTTTCAATGCGGCCCTTCAGAGCGGAGGTGCGGCGCTGATCGCCTTCGGCGTCGTAGGCGCAGTCGGATCGGTTCCTTGCCAGGCACGGCGTACAGGTTGGGCGCTCGCCGTCACACTGCAATGGTCAGACAGGACGGAGGCACTCGGGCGCCATATACCTTGTGTTTGCGGCGCTGGCAGGGCTGGCAAGCGACAGCAACGACGGTTTTGCGCTTGGCTTGGGCGGACTGGCGGCGGCGATTTGCGGCGGGATGGGGCGGCGCTTGCACGCCGTCGACGGGGCCCTGCTTGGGCCGGATGGAAGGGAGCATGGCGGGGCGTGGGAGGCGAGTGGGAGACGGGTGGGAGACGAGTGGGGAGCGGAAGCGGGTGGAGGCGTGCAGCCTCAGGTTCTGGCGGGCCGGGATGGCGGGCGCACGGCAACACGCACTTTCCGGCCTAGTGGGAACACCGAGATATGGCAGCAGCGTGGCAGTGCGGTTGCGAATAGGGCGGCGCGATGGGCACAGGATGACGCCGGTTGGCACAGGCCGTGGCAGGTGCGGCCTAAGCTCTGCCTAAGCTCTGCCTAATAAGCTCTCGCAAAGCTCGCAGTAGACTCCGTAGCGTCGAGCCGCGCCCGCGTCAGCCCATGTGCCCTGCTTCGCCTGCTTCGCCTGCTTCGCCCTGCGTCGCCCTGCGTCGCGCCGCCCACGAATAATGTTATTTTTTTTCTAGCATACCTACGGAATTACAACCTTTCGGAGAAGGGCAAAGACGAAAAATCACAGCTTCCGCGCGCCTGTGCTCGCACGCGTTCCGCCTCGCGCTTCACATAGTCGTCAATCGGGCGGAAGCCGCAGTCTGCGTGCCGCAGCGCCATGTCCTTCAGCGCGAAGATGTCGTCCCTGAGGCCCGAGATTTCGGCGTGCAGGAGCTGGTTGTGGACGGAGAGGTTGCGGTGTCTGTCCTCCAGCTTGTCCGTCCAGTCTCTTTTCTTCCTCCGACACCTGTTCGCCGCCAGCCGGTTCTTCTCCAGATTCACCTCGCGCCGCGCCCGCTCGTTCGGCGTGCCGGCCTGCGTCGGGCATTGTGCCTTTTTGCGTTTGGCTGCTTTTCTCGCCCCGGACGTCCGCTGCTGGCCTTTTGTGTCCATCGAGGGCCCGGGGAAAGGGCCGTCCTGATGCGTGGACACGCTTTGTGCCAAGGAGCCCTGCAGCTTGCAGTCGTTTGGCGGCGTCGCCATGTCAGGGCTTGGACCAGCGTTTGGGAGGGTCGAGAGGAAGGCATCGCTGAGGAGACTGCCCAGTTCGGTGTGCAGCAGCATGGGATCCGCAACGCCATGGCGGTCGAAGTGAGGTGCTGGTGTCATGATTGCTGGGGAAGAAGGAAGGCGAGCGGCGCACTTGAAATCGTGTTCAGAACTGGGCGGGACGCCTACGTGGGTGAGATAGCTAGCGACCTCAGCCACCGGACTGCAAACAGGATGGGCCTGTCCCGAGCCTAGGGGCTGGCTTTCTCCCATCTTGCATGCGGGGTGGGACAATTGCTGCCGCATCTGCCAGCCTCATCACAAGAACACAGCTGCGCTACGCCGCCTGTCGCGACGTGCCATCTGCGCATGCATGCACCCAGCACGAGCGCCTCTTCATTGCTCTAATGCTGCTGAAGCTTGACGTAGCCATCTCTGTTGGATTGGTTCGGTCATAGGATCCACCAATCACCTGGCCTGCCCTTCCAATCGGATTGCTGCCGAGCACATACTTCCCTTCCCTGCGCACTCTCTCCCCTGATTCCCACCAGTATATACGTAACTCGACAAAAACTTGGCACCGCTTGGCCATCTTCTTCCCCTGCAGATGCACTTCAACACCGTCGTATTCGGCGAGCCCATCCGATCTATCCTTCCACGCAGACCTCGGCCGCGTCCCACCCAAGATAATTGGTCACCCAGCCGTCTAATGCATGCCGTGATAGCCGTTGACTAGGCGCTTTGACCAGCTCGCACCGCTATCACAACATGTTATAACACTACCACATTTCAGGAAATCCTCACTTGCTATGCACCATATTGTTGGTCCTTTTCACTCCGTGCATTTGCAATAATCGAGAGCCATGGCCATCAAAGCTTAAAGACCAAAAGTAGCGTGAAGCTAGCCGCGGGGAAGTAGCTTGGCAAAGAGGAGCAACATACAGTGCCAAGACCTGCTCTATTTGAACGCACTTTTTAAGGGCAGCTTGTGTACTGAGCTCCAAGAGCGGGCACTCCCGCGGTACCCTTGCCAGACGACGACCTTGGTTTGCTTTCTAGTGTACCTATATACTTTAATACCACAATAATAATAAAACTCGACACATGTCAAACAAGGGGACCAAATAGACAGGGCTACCATGTCAGTTTGGGCCCGCAAAGGGTTCTCTTGACCCGATCTAGAATCTGCTGGGGCAGAATTACAAGACCGATCACCAAGGTGACGGACGAATGGATAAGCGGAACCATCTTGTCAGAAAACGAGCTATGGCATTGGTGTCCGAGACGCATCAAGGCCGCCGTTCGAAGTGGAGTCGTCGGTATGTGGCCACAAAGTCGAAATGAGTGATTTCACGTAGAGGCGTAGGTCAGTGATTTTGAATCAATAATTTCATGTCTCATTATAAAAGAATAGCGAAGGTATCGTTTTTAAACACAACGGACACACTTTTCACACATTAACCTCCCTCATCACACGACCACCTTCTACATGGCCTCTCTTAACACAAATCGCCAGGGCAAGCGATGTTGCTGCCGTAAAAGTCGCCCGAGATGCCGGCAATCTGGAAGATGGCGTTGACGACACCACCGATGCCCTCGCCGGCGATGAGGCCAGCAGCGACCGCGTAGCCATAGATGTCGAAGCTCTCCGGGTTCCGCTTGGCCCAAATGTAGGCGGGCAGGGCGCCCATGATCATGGCGAGACCGTAGACAGCTACAAAATTCGTCAGTCCGGGACATAAACGCGCGTTTTGTGGCGCCAAAAAGAGAGGGGGGGGGCGAGAGAGATATTCCGAGAAAAGAATCAACTTACTTTGAGGCAGGACAAAGGCCAGAGAAATGCACATCATGTTGGGGTGGTACGCCCTCACCCACTCGAGCTTTCCAACCCAAAGGAAATGTCTCACGAGCACCATGGCAGCGCCCAGGATCGCAAAGCAGATGGCAAAAATGCCGGAGCTCGTCGGGATGGGGAAGTCCGGATCGGTGACGGCGATGGCGACGGCGCGCCAAGCAGACACCGAGGGGGCGGAGAAGGCGCAGTGCTCTGCCTCGGTGTCGAGGATGCAAGGGTACGCGGTCGCGAACAGAACGAACATGCCGGGAGCGAGGAAGACGGCGACGATGGTGCCCAGGCCCTGGGCAATCCACTGCTGGATCGGCGGGGTCCGGAGGAGGAAACCCACACGGAAATCGGCCGTCAGGTCGGTTGACTGGTTGGCACCCATGTTGGCGAGGGCACCGCCCAGCAGGTTCAGCTTTTGCGCATGGGCGACGCCCCATTGCTCGCCCTTTGTCGCGCCACCGAGAACGATCTGAGAGGCCTTGGAGGCAGCGGTAAGAGGGGTGATGTCTGGAAACTCTCAGTCAGCAACCACTTGGTATGATTGGATTTTGCGTATTTGCTGCTTACCTGTGACACCCGTGCACTGAATGGCAAGGAAGCTGAAGAAGAATGCGAGGAACACACTGAGAACGGACATGCCGACGGGCATATCGAACTCAACGCCCATGACTTCTCAAATGTTAGCTTCTGTTTGCGCAACCAAGAAGGACGGGTCTGTTCGTACCGACGCAGCTCGTAATGACGGCTAGGATCAAGCCAGGGAGCCACATCCAGGTCCTGACGCGCTCGCTCGGCAGAGCGGGGTCCTCAACAACATCCTTAAGCTCTTGCTTTGAGCGTTCTTCAAAATAACCAAGCTCTTTGCCGGCGGCGCGGCCCATGGCGTATATGGCACCACAGCATCCACGGGAAATGGCGCGGAAGCCGTAGACGAAGACACGCCACTGCAGAGCAAGCTCGGTGAAGGAGACGGCAATCATGCATAGAACGCCGGGCCAAAGGAGCCAGTAGCGGGGGCTAGGCGTGTCCTTGTTCGAGGCTGACAGGCTGAGCGAAGCAAAGGAAGCGTAACCCTCCCATTTGGGGTCGTCCGACGCGGCAACGCCAAAGGCGGCGCCGTTGTGGACGAGGGCTGGACCGATGATGCCCCAGGCGAGGATGCTGCCGCCGTAAAAGGAGATGGCGACATTGAGGCCAACGAGCATGCCGGAACCGATGAAGGCAGGGGTGAACTCGACTAGCCAGCCCCAGTTTTCGACGTTGATGGCGAGATTGTTGTAGTTGCCCCAGATGAAGAACCAGGTAAAGATGTGCCAGTCCCACAGGATGCCGACAGCGTACTGCGACACGACACGCAGGAGCAAAGCGGTGGTGAAGGACCAGGCCAGGGCCTTGGTCTTCATCTTGGCAATGGCCTCGCCGGACACGGCCTGGTGCATCGAACGGATCGTCATGGCCGTGGCGGTGGCAGTCGGAAAGATGAGGCGGAGCTCTCGAGCGACGTGAATGACGAAGAACTTGCGGAGAGGGGTGCCGAAAAAGAAACCAAAGTAACCACCCACGGCGGTGAGCGAGACAATCTTCCAGAAATCGGTGCTCGGCTTCTCGCTCATGAGGCCCAGCTGGTACAAGGCCGGGTAGGCTGAGACGAAGACGTTCGACAGGCCTCCGGACGCGGTGGCGGCCGTCTGGATGATGTTGTTCTCCTTGGGCCCGAAGCCACCACCCAAAATAGGGAAGTTCTCGGCAAATGCTGCGGAGAAGAACTTGATGACAGCAAAGCCGAGAATGGCGCCAAACAGATTGGCGGAGAAGGTCCAGCCAGTCTTGAGACCCAGATAGACGTTTGACGCATTCACGAGAGCACCGCAAATGCAGCCCATGATGACGGCGCGGACGGTCAGCACACGGCTGCGCTCTTCCGGCAGGTCATCGAAAGGGACGAATGGGTCGGGTAGGTGGTCGTCCGCGACCTCATCCTCCCCGATCTCGATAGCACCGTCTTTGTGGGAGGGGGAGGCAGGCACATCGTCTTGGGCCGGGTAAGGCTTCTTTTCGTCCAAGGAGCTATACACAGGTCAGTATAGTTGATAAGTATGGATCGACCATGACTATGTTATGCAAGGTACATTGGAAGATACAACAAGTTTTTTAATCCCAGACACGTTCGCGGACCGAGAGCAGAAGGGTATACTCACGCAGGGTGGGCGTGGCCCATACCCTCGACGGAGGGGTCGACGTTCTCAGCAGCGTTCATGGTTGGCCGCGGCGATCGATGGGTAAGGGCTGAGAAGAGATGCACGGGCGGACCAAGAGGCTATATACCTGGCGACACATGGCAGGTCGGCAGGGGGCCTCGGACGGGCATCGTCCGGGCTGGGTGGACAGCGTGGGTGCATGTGGCCGGGCCTGCGCTGGAAACAAAGGTCGGTAGCATGCAGTCAACTGCCAATACGAGTAAGACGATTCGGTTTGTGGTGAGGCAGCGGCGAGAGGGAAGGGCATGCCGGCGTGGACGATTAGCGGTCTAGGACCATCGGTAGCGATAGACGACGGGCTCGGAAGCGGCCATTGGTGGTGGCGGGTGGGCAGTTCGACGGCAGGGGCGCAACGGTGCTCCGGCACTAGCCAGGACAAGCTTCAGCTGGAGGGTGGAGCGGCTGGGCATCGGACGGACCCGAGGCGTCGCGATAGTGAACCGTCCGTTTTACGACTCTGCGCCGCAGCTCAACCGGCGCCGGCCAATCAAGCGCCCGCCTGTGCGGCCACTTATCACCGTCGCCTTCGCTTGGCGGTTGCCGGAATTCCAGCCTGACTCAATTAGGCAGGCCGTCGTGTTGCTCTGCGTAGTACGTGCAACCTGCTCGCTCCGAGCCCCATCGTCTGCGACGGCAAGATTCGGTCTTGCGCTGTGGCGTCGCCCGAGGAAAAAAGAGACGGTTCACGTGGTGACGGTCGAGTAGCGACATCTGCCCATCTTCTGGTACGACCCCCCCACAACGCCAGCGCCAGCGCCTGCGTTAGCAGCCTTTGGGAAGGAGGGCGTGCATCGTGCCAACTGCAAGGCACCCATGCTCCCCTCTCCGCATTGAAAGCAATGGCATGCATACCTGGTATCCGCCACGCATTCCAGAATGCTCACCCTGGCCAAACACAACCCGACCACCCGGATCCGGGAGCAGCCTAGAAGCCTGTTGACTGCCACGCTACCAATCCCAAGGGTCGCCCTGCTCATCAAAGATACACATCTTCCCATGTCTCCCACACCTGGTGCTGCGGACCCCATGGGCCCGCGTCGCGACCCACATTCCTTCGAGTCTTGCGATAAGCTGTTCGCCTACCGCGTCTTCTTCTATTTCTTACATTGATGGTACATCAGCCGCCACCTACAAAACCGCATGCAGAGATATGAGCAGAGAGTCCAATCACCATCCGAGAATTACGTCTTTAGTCACGATCCAACTTGCCGCGCCAGTCGCCGATGTGATTGATGATGATCTTGGCCGCCCGCGGTGCAGGCTCGTTCCTGCCTAGCGCTTCCACAAAATCGCCCTCGGGATCTGCAAGGCCATGTCGTCAGTGTATTGCTCGCCTGGCCTGCCGTCCAATCAAAGAGAACTGACCCATCAAGTAAAAGTAAATGCTGTGATCCACGAGGTAGTCCTGCCCAGGCTTGACGTCCGATGGCGTCGAGAAATACACCCTGTACTTTCTGCACATGGCCTTGATGTCATCGTACGTGCCGGTCAAGCCGATGATGTCGGGGTGGAATTCTTTGAGGTACGCCTTCATGACGGCAGGCGTATCGCGCGCGGGATCGCAAGTGATGAAGACGGGACGAAGAGTGTTGCCGGCAACCTTCTTCACTTCGTCGATCATCTCTGCCATCTTGTCCAGCTCTTCGGGGCAGATGTCAGGACAGTGTGTGAAGCCAAAATACACCTGAGACCATATGCCGTCAGTCTTGTCCCCGTTGGCACCATCCAAACCCAATCAACTTACCAGAGCATATTTCCCCTTCATGTCTTCACTGGTAAACTTGTTGCCATTCTGGTCAATGAGAGAAAAGTCCCCGCCAACCTTGGGACGGCCAACACCCTTGGTCTGTTCGGCGATGCGCTGGCGCTGCACGCGTTCCTTCTCGTAGCGAAAGTAGATAATCAGACCGCCACCGACACCGAAGAAAAGGAGGGCCGAGGTCATGGAGAAGGGCTACCTGAGACGTCAGCTCCAGTTCCTTGTTTCTGTGGATCTCTGCGAGATATTTGGGATGGACTGACCCCAAGCCTGTACCGCGACTTTGCTTCCTCGACAGTCTTGTAGCAGCTCCGTGGTGTGCTCGAGAAGAGACGGGCCTGGGGCCTCGACGCAGACTGGAAACGGGACGCGGAGCTTGAGCGGGAAATCCTGCTGGAGTAGGACCGTCTCGTCGAAGCATTGAGGGCGCACGTCGAAGCGAGAGATGGTCTGACCGAGGCGGATGCGGCGCTGTTGGAGTGGGAAGCGATACGGAGGGCGGCGGACCAGGCGCTGGGCCTGGTAGCGCAGGAGGAAGCCATTGTCGAAGTGGCACGCACGTCTGGGCACGGAGCAGGAGAAGCAGAGCAGGAACGAAGTCTTGGAGTTGACGGGGATTTAGCGCAATGGAGCTGGTGATGTCGTGCGGGCAAAGCACGGAAATCCCGCCCCGAGCGAGTCATGCACTTTTGCACGTGAACGCGCGACTGCTGCGCGTCCCTCTGTTGCGCACACGCGTCGACTCGGTCTCATCCCAGTCGATCGCGTATCGCATTGAGTGTCGCTTGCCCGACCTGTGTCTGTCTCGAAGGTTCCAGCAGGCTGCTACTTGGTCTATATACCGCCTTCTCTCCTCCCAGGTCCGTCTCCAAACCACTCCAACACAGCTTCTCACACTTCATTACATGTTCATCCGGACTCCGTCAACAACTCTCCACCATGTCTACCACCGATGATCTCAGGACTTCGATTCAAACGCTCATCAGCGCCATCGAAGCCCAGCCGGAATTTCCCCCGCAGCAGGCGGTCCGCAAAGGCAAAGTCTACTTCATGTGGGACTTCGTCAACAACACCCTACGCATGCTTCTGGCCTCGAACAACAACCGCGAGACCAAGACCGACGTCATGCAGCGCAGCTTGTTCGCCAACATCCTCTTCAACGACACTACCGGCAAGCTCACCATGCTGACCGGTGGCGACACGACCGAATTCAACGCCGACGTCAAGGCGAAGAGTGAGGACGTCCAGACCAAGGCCGGGGAATGGGGCGTGGCTGAGGGTCTCCTGAGCAGTTGAAGTTCTCTTTTTCTACCCTGAATCATTTTGGTCTCTGTTTCGTTTCCAGCTTCAGTTGTTGCCGCCGGCAATACTACGCCTGCTCCAATCATGTAATTTCCTTTCTTACTAGAAAGCTGCCAGCAAGCTCCATTGCGCGAACTTTAATTCTCAAATCCCTTACAACTTTCACGAATGCTTGACAACTCTATCAGCACACTCTCTGTGAACCGGCATTGGGACACCCTTGGCCATTGCTTACAACACATCCCACAAGGCATCGCATCCGGGTTTGAATGAGGAGTTGAAGCCGGCATCTGGCCGTGCGAGTACCATGCTCAAATCTACATGGACGTCCGGACACATGTTCCCACTGCCCACAAAAAAATCCACACACATTCGAGCAAGAGCTGCAAGATGTACAGATCTCAAATAATCACTACTCCCCCCTCCCCCTCTCAACACAACCCCATACCGACCCCGTGATTCCACGCAAACGCCTTCACCACGCCACTCAAGTGCGCCGCCGCCCCGAGCAGCACGAAGACATGAAAGATCTGATGGCTCGACCCCCACACGTCGAACGCGCCCGGCGCCCACTTCTCGGGCACTTTGGTCGCGTAGGCGGCGACGCCGGCGCCGTACAGGACGAACTCGAGCGCGAAGAAGCCCCAGCCCATGCGCTCGTGCGCCAGCCCGACGCCATACGCCCGCGCCGCGTGCGCCATGGGCAGGAAGCCGGCCACGCCCAGCGCCAGGAACATGCCTGTCCGGAACGGCCGCCACGCCGGCTTGCGGCACGCCGGCACCAGGCACACGATGGCGGACGCTGCCGCGAGGACCAGTATCTGATGGGATGATGTCGGCAATAATTCGTCCAGTGCTCAAGACTAGTGGAAACAACGAAAAAGAAAAGAAGGAGAAAAAGGGGGGGGGAGCACTTGAGTCTGTCTGGCAGACCACCAGACTCTATGCACACAACAACATATCAGTCACTCACCAGCGTAAGATAAAACTTGGCATCCGCCCGCTGGCAGTAGAAGCCGTAGTAGACGCCCGGCACCCAGCTGCCCGCGATGAGGCAGAGGATGCCGAGGAAGTCGAGCAGCAGCCACCTCTCGTAAATGTTCTCCGAGTGGTTCATGAAGGTGTGGTACGCCGACGAGCACGCCAGGCAGCAGAAGCAACCCGCGAAGAAGCATGCGAAGACGACGACATCCTCGTGCGTCGCCGTCGCGTAGAGCGGCGCGAGCGTGCGCCAGAGGTGGTGGGCCAGGGAGGCGAAGAAGACGAGGCCGAGCAGGTGCGTCCAGATGTTGACCGTCTGGTTGTGCAGGGTCGGGATGCTGCGGATCGAACGGGCGTAGGAGCGGGAGAGCGGCCGGTAAGACGTGAGGATGTATTCGTTGTCTTGTTGCCAGGGTGCAAGTTCGTTGTAGGCTAGCAGAGTGGTGGATGAGTTTGTTGGTCTGCTTCTGGTTTTCTCTTCCATTTTCGCAGCTGCAACCAACGACAGTGCTGGAATCCTGGGGTAATTGAGATTGCGGGGGCCCGTGAGACTGGGCTTGACTGGTCGTCACTGGCAGGTATTCTGGTCGAAGGGCTGGAGATAAAGCAACAATGCAGAACGCTTACACAACGGACGAAAAGGGATACAAAAAAACCCCCCAAAAAAACGCTGGCAAGGATGCAACAACAAACTGATACGCAGGTACCCAAGGACGTGTGGCGAAATTTTATACCTACCAGTACCCGGCAGGTGGGGTAAGGCCAAGCAAGGTTCCGATCCGATCGTGAGGTGGCCAACATTTTCCGGTCCCCAACCCCATGGTACGAAATGGTCCCAGGGCCCCGAGCGTCGTGCAAAAACCACGAATGGTGGCTCGCACTTGGCTCGAAAGCTTTAATCTAGGTCCCAAAGGCTCTTGCAAGTCGGTTTCCGAGAGATGTAGAACTGTCGAATGGCAATCACTCTCACAAGGTTCTTTCCCATGGCAATCCACGCTCTGCTAACTGAGCGCACATCATGGGGTCCCATGTCGGGCAAAGATGGGGAGCAGCTAGTCCCATTTGAAACAACTGTTGGGACCACGACCGACAAAATCCAGGTTGATCGGTGAGGGCGCGGCAATCGGTTATGGCTCGGCGATGCGAGCCCGACATCGCATGAAGATCCGTCTGACCCACCTCTCATGCCACCGGACATGTTGGAAACGATGCTCTGCTGTATGTTCAAAACTACCTTTTGCCCTAGTGCTGAGCGAGATCCTCGTCGTCTTCAGCTTCTGTAGAGTCTTCATAGCTGGCCTCCGAGTCCGAGCCATCTCCTAGAGTGTCCGGAAGCTGGTCGTTCATGTTGGTGGGCAGTCTAGTGCGTAGCCATTCCTCGAAAGCGTTGTCCACATCATCATCCAACGCCTCTGTTGATTCAAAGCGCTCAAAAGGACCATCCTCGTGGGCATCCCCAACGTCGAAACGGGAGAAGCCCATGCCTTGGTCATACACCCCACTCACCTCGTCTTGAAGGTCTTCATCTTCACTGTCAGCATCGTAAATGTCGTACTTTCGTGCCGCTCTTAGGTCTTTGAGCTTCTGTCTCTCCTGGAAGTCGCCGTGGAAGTAGTCATCCTCGAGCGTGTAGCCTTCATTCTTGATGTACCATCGGCGAATGCGGATTCGGCGGGCGTCGCGATACGCTTGCCTCTCCCGCTCAGAAAGTATCCTCATCATCTGCGAGATGCCCTGGAAGAGCTCGGTTTCGCCAGATTTGATTGCTTTCTGTACCTCGATAGCTTTAGATTCCTCCACGTCGCCCTGATGAACCAAACGTTAGCTCTCCTAGACCAGCAGCTCCCAATAATAAAGTATGAACAAGAGGGGGTGTGTTTACCCTCATCTGCAAGTTCAGCTTCATGGCGTAGCACTCTTCCCCAAACAGCCGGTCGAACATGGCCCGCCAATCGAACGACATCTCCCTCGCCTCGTAATCAATCTCCAAGCCGGGTAGCTCCGTATCATTGATAATCTGGCGCACGGTAATGGTATACGGCGACAGATCGATCCTGCAGCCATACCCATTCCCCTGATACAACCTCATCGCGGCCCGCCACCTTTCCGTCAGCGCATCCTCCACCGCCTTCTCATGCCGCCTCCCCTCCTCCTCGTCCTCGCCCTCGTCCTCCTCTTCTTCCTCTTCCCGCAACGCGCGCCTGTTGCTGAAGACGACGCGCTTCCGGTCCTCGGACAGCCGGTCGAACTCGAGCGTGAGGTTCAAGTAGTGCTTCCAGCCGTGGCTGTCGGGCACCATGCCCAGGTCGCGGAACTTGATGTGCGTGCGCGGCTTGAGGTGGCGGTGCAGGAACGCCTCCTCGGCCGCGGCGCGCACCGTCCGCGACACGCGCCGGCAGGACAGCCACACGTGCGGGATGACGTTGCTGTGGGCGATGTTGCTGATGATGCGCACCCAGAGCTCGACCGGGAGCGGCGGGCATCGCCGGGCCGACTCGCTGCTGGATGGCGGCGGCGGCGGTGGCGGTGGCGGGTGGGAAGCCATTGATTTTCTTTGCTCTGTTTTACTGGGGAAGGGATCAGAAGGGGAGTGGACGTCGAGCTTGGGGTGGCGGTGTTGGAGGTCGCCAGTGGACATTGGTGGGGAAAGAGAAGGTGAGAGCGGCTGTAGCGATCCCACCTAGGTAGGCACCACTTGGATGGAACTGGACAAGAGCGAGCACTTCGTTCTCGGTGACACGGTTGCCTGCGAATGAGAATTTTGGGAGGCTATTGTGGAACGATCCGAGCCTCCCGTTACACATGTCGGAGTCAGGGTTCATGATAGGTAAGTAAGCTGCCGAGGTAGATCCTGGCCCTTGCCAACACACGTCATTGATTACATCAACCTCAACATTATCCTCCAAACTTCAGGACAAAACTGACCCGCCTACACGCATGGTGGAATCTTGCATCTAGATGCATTTATACAATCGTCTTAATCCTTGCATCCACATCCGGATATCTGCTTCAGCTACTAGTGAAGACCGGTTCGTTGAAACATACATCTATGTCAACACACTTATCTTAGCTGCCCATATGAAAGTTCGTCGTAGGTCGATTTCTTGTTGACTAAGTAGTACAGGAGGCATGTCTCGCGAATTGCTTGCAGGATGGCGACTACACCTCTGGTGACAACGTAGGAGCCTTCCCCATCCTGGGCTTGCCTGAATTGGCCGGTTATTATTCTGTCTTCAGCGACTTTCAACAGGCCAGCGGGAGTGGCCAAGATTGCTTTCAGAGAAATTATGTCAATTATCTATGTTGGTCTAAAAAGTGCCCTTGGGCTAGAAGTGAGGCAATAGACTAGTGCATGATTAGTACTCGGCGAATCTGACCGAGGATGTCAGGAAAACGAAAGACAAAAGCCTAGCATTTCAAGGGAGATCGAAATTAGAACCAGGGGATAGGTGAGATCATCCATGGATGGATTATTAGAAGGATGAGATCCGAGCATCCCTTCCCCTATCCAACAGTTTTCGAACGCCCGGGCAAGCTGTTTGCTGGGCGTGCATCACACCCATCATTCCTCGAAAATGCTTCCGTCCTCAATCAACTAAACAACATCTCCATAATCGTAAAATCGGATCAAACGTGACTAGCACTACCCGCAGGGCTTCTGGGCGTGCTGTTGTTATTCGTTGGCGTGCGGGCCCTGCTGCTCGGACCCTGGAAACTTGGAACCGCCGGTCCGCCGCTGGTGCCGGGCCCAGCTCCTGTAGCCGTCGCCCGCCCGCTGACGTCTTGCATCTCGACCCCACCTTGCTGGTCCTTGCTGAGCGGGGTAGTGCGCTTTCCGCGACGCTCGCCGAAGCGCTGGTCTCCCTCCTCGTATTTGCGTTTGAACGTGAGGTACGTCGGAGGACGAGGGCGGAGCAGCACTGCCGCAAAGTTCTGCCAAGGAGTCTTTCGCGTAAAGGGGCGGTGGCGATCTTTCTTCAGGAACTTGTGCGAGTTAAGATATTCACGTGTCGTCTCACCGCGGCCAATCAGGAAGATGTGATAGAACCAAAGCGAGGCAGGGTACCAGGTAACGAGGATGCCGTAGATCATCATGGCGAAGGGAACGCGCCAATGAGAGATGGCATCTCCAAAGGTTCGTGCTTCCTCGGCGTAGGTCCAGGCAAGAAGATGACCAAGGCTCGCAGCAAACAGGAAGGCCCCCAATAGCGTTGCGGAACTGACGAAAACGAAAAAGTACCGGTAATTGCGGCGGCCAACACAATTGTTCAGCCATACGCAGTGGTGATCCTGCGTCTCAATGCAGTTGTCGCAGACACGGCAGTGGTGTGCACGAGGCGGGCGCCAGATATTGCATGACTTGCAGTATTTGGTCGGGACCTCCATAGCAGCTGTTTGAGAGCTGGCTGATTTGACCATCACCCATTCGGTGGTGGGTGGCCCAACGGCCAACGGGTCTTCCGAGGGATCCGGCGGCGGGAACGGGTGGAGATTACGAGGAAGTATCTAATGGCCGGTTAGCATAGCAGGAGTGGACTTGAAAAAAATATGAGACTTACGCCAGGGTCGGAAAGGGAGGCATGGATGAAGGAAGAAACGCAAACTAAAAAGAGGTACGCAAACAGAATGGGTATCGCTGGTGAAACGTTAAGCCATAACCACGGTGCCCTGGAAGGTTTGGTCAGCATGAACGCTCGGGGCACTTCAAAAGTGGCCTAGTCTTACGAGAAAATGAGAAAAAGAATTGCAGGAACCGCAACAAGTAAAGCAGTTCCAATGCTGATAGGCCGATCCCTAGTATTCTGCAGTCTCCCACCCCAGCAGAAAACGGTGTTGCCGGTGAAATACTCGTAGTTCTTCCCCAGATTCATTTCTTTCTGGACCTCGGCCTTGGTGATGTCCGTTGCAGTGTCCTGCGCCTGTAGTCTGGGTGAGGACGCTGCCGAAGACAACTTCTCGTGGCCCTGCCCTTGCGGACGAACGGAGCCGGAATTATGGCTACGGCTAGGTAGCATGAAGCTGGATCGAAATGAGCGTGGAGACTTCTTTTCGGGTGGAACCAGGGAGCCAGACTTGTTTGCACGCGACAGGTCCAGGTGCGGAGGCGCCTCGTTTCTAAGCGGCTGCTGCAGAGGGGTTATGCTCTCGCCGTGGCTACGGACTGTATCGGGAACAGTAGGGGTGGTATTTGCTGTGGTGCGGTCGGGAATGTACTCGCGTTCGCTGAACTCGGTGGGAGAGGGGGGAGGCCGTCCTTCCTGCTCCTGGGAGGTGCTCTGGGCCTGGCTGGGTACCGAATTAATACTGTTGCGGTAGGAGCTGAAACCTAGTTCACTCTGTCCATCGTGCGAGAGGGAGTTGCGCCCCAGGACGGACCCTGGTCGCTGCCCTCGTTGTCCTTGTAGCCTTTGCGCGCTCATGGGCCGGAAGAAAGCCGACTGTTGAATTCCTGCGACGTGTGACTTGCTTTGCGACGTGGGGGGGCGGTTGCCGCCGCTATTTGTGCTACCAGGCCCTGCATTCTGTCCAGTGGTGCCGCGAGAAGGCGGGGCCCGAGACCAAGTCCGACGATTGCCAGTAGTCGACACGGACGAGGGCCGCGACGGCGGCAGTCCAGACTCGCCGGGCGGGCCGGTCACACCAGAGACGCGAGATGCGCGGCGCACCTGCGAATCCTGAGGGAGTTCCTGCGGGTCGCCATCCTCAGAGGCTATGTCGGTCATGCGTGAGGAGATGACGCTGTGGGCGTCATGGGCGCCGGTGGGAATCTCGAGGGGAGTCGGGAAGGAGCTGCTGGGAGTCGAGGAGCGCTGCGGGCTGGTGGGAGCGGTCATTTCGGCGCGACAAGCGGACTTGCAGCGCGGTGGCGGGGGGTGATGGAGGAGAACGGTGGGCGTGGTAGAGAGCGTGGGCACGAATGCATGACCCAGCCAAGAGGCGCGCGGAGGGCTCGGATGCCGGAGTGCGAGGGGCCGACAGGGCTAGCGAGGCGGATCTCGAGGCGGGGGGCTCGTGCAGAGAGAGAGCGTGGGTGCTGGGGAAGCGTCAGAGCGGCATGGCAGGCGTCGTCGAGCGCAGGTCTGGCAGCGACGAGACAGCGCGCAGAGGAAAGAAGGAGTTGGCCTGAGAATCGCTGGCCCATGCAGTCAGGAGTGACCTCGGCCCAATCATGAGCGCCGCCCTGCAGATCGCCTAGAATTTTGCTGCAGGCTGCCGCATCCAGCGCGCTAACGCCGCCGCCCGCCGCCGTGCGCGACTCGGGCGCGCCCTGACATCAGCCTGCCGCGGCCGCAGCTTGTTCCGCTCCGCGCCACGTGACCAGGCCTATCAAGGCGCCCGCAATAATGTAGCTGCGCGGTGGTCTGACTTCATCCGCATCTCCCCCCAGCCCGACAAGCTTCACCTATCAACCATGTCCGCCATCATCGGTCGCGCTGCTTTCCGCGCCACGCGCCCCCTCCGCTTCCAGGCCGTTCGCCCTCTCCGCGCCGACCAGGTTGCGGACAAGCAGGCCAGCAAGGACGCCCTTAAGCAGGCCGGCAAGAAGGATCCCGAGCTCTACGTGTGCCTGCCCGCTCCAATTGCTCGCCCGCGCGCGCCCCGATACTGACCCGGTGCTGCTGCACAGGTTCTCTGGACCGTCATGGCCGGCGCCTTCGGCCTTGCCGGCTGGTACTTCTGTAAGTCGCAGCCCCTCGGCTCTGCGCCGCGACTGCCAATGGCGTCATGGACCCTTCGGACAACCATCTGATGCACGGCCGCCCCCATATAGCTCGCTCTCCCACGTCCTCCACCTCGGAAAAGTCCGTCCCCAAGGTCGCCGGCAGCGAGCCCTGGATGTCGGGCAGCGACGGCAAGTACCAGTACTACCCCGGTGGTGACTCCACCCAGGCTCCTCGCGACGCTCCGTCCGCCCTGAACACCGTCATCATCCCCAACGTCAACCTCCCCAAGGTAAGCGCCATACCCGGTGTCGCAGATCACCGCGTACGGACGAACGGAACCAGGATGGTTGCGCTGATGAAGCTTCACAGGAGCTTCACGAGAAGTACAACAAGTACGGCAAGGAGGGCTACTAGATCAGCATCGCATGCAAAGAGCAAACGGAGAAATAGAGGTTTGGTTGAAGACGTGACAACGCTGTTGTTTGTGTACAGAGTTTTGATTCCCTGCGGTGTAGAATAAGACCGACCTATTGCTGTCGATTCGCACAGTTCATCCAATGCTTGCCCCAAAATCAGAGCGATGTTCAGCAGCCACCAGATAGCTGCGCGGCTTTTTTTTTTCTGACCGGGGGCCTCATGACCCACAGCCGCTCAGTGTCGTGGAAGCGAATCTGAACTCGTATCTGTTGGCCGCAGACTCAGTGATAATTTGGGAACGATATTGAGGCTGAAACGGACGAGTCTGCATCCTAAAAACAGTAGTGGAAATCGTAGACAGACTAATCCTATCGTTCTTCTTCGGCTGACCTGCCAATTTAAAGGTCTCGGCTTTGGAAGTAGTCCGTTAATGCATCTCTCCTCGTTCTATTTTTTCCGGAAACGCCTGCATCTATGAATCGCCGCCTTTTTCAAATACTTCAAAACTGCCTTTCGCCGTCAGAGATCATTAAGGCGCTGCTGCATCTGTCCCAAAGTACGACGGTGCCAAAATCCGCCATATGCTCAGACATCTGCCATGTCTTCCGTCGTCTCCTCGCCTTTCCCCACCTTCTCCTGTTCTTTTTTCCTTTCCATCTTCTGGCGCATAGCCAGCTTCCTCGCGAGCCCGGCATCCTGGTGAACCAGCGTCATCTCGTCCACGACACGCAAAATGGTATACGCCTTCAACTCTTCCACGAGCGGACACCAGTCGGTTACGTGCTGCACGCTCGCCGCTCCCAGCGTAGATGAGTGGAAGAGGCGGACGCAATCTGGCATCAAGGTCGATGATCGAGGGGAGCAACTCAAGGCACTTGTGAATCACACGCGTGTCGTATAGCCTGGTGTAGGGTGTGCACTTGGATTGTGCTGGAATGCTTGCCAGGAGTTCATCGGGGTTCCTGGTCCTAAGGGAATTGGTCGAGAACAGATGTGGTAAGAGCTGAGTTTGAGGCGGAAGTGGTCATCAGGGTTGCTGGTCGGGAGTCGGTTGTGGAATGGTTAATGATTGAGGAGGTACAGGTTCCAATGGGTCAGTAGCAACTGTTGTTCGCATTCACATAACAATGGGCACAATCAATCTCGTCTCTGCATTTTCGTAGGTTATTGTGACTGCTGAAGACATTGCATCGGTAGTACCCAGCCACCAAGAAAGGCTATATGTCTTGTCGGAATGGCTTCTTGCAAGCCTGTGGCCTCGTATGAAGTGCTGGTCCGGGAAAGTGGTTGCCGCTTCGGACGTTGCTTACGTCAGCGTCCGGCTACAGAAGATGAAACACCCTAGGTCGCTCCCGTCTCCCTTCAACTTCCATCCCTTTTCCAGCTGCCTCCACCGCCATTCTATTCCCACAACAGCCATATCGCCGTCGATAAGTTAGATGGCGCATTGCGCACATTTCGCTCCTGGGACACGCGATGCTACCGATCAAATTGTCCGCTCCCTTCTGGCACTGATCACCGCTCGAACTCGCGTATACAGTTTCTCGCGTGGTGGCGTGCTCAGATCCAAACCATATGTCGATTGTGGGCCCAGCTGCAGAAAGCGACCGGCGTAGGACCGGTCAGGGCCTCTGGTTCTCTGGTGATTTGGCTTTTCTCAGGTCCAATGCCGAGAATATAAGAGACCTACTGTTATGTATCAGTATTTGACCCACTCACTGAAGTTGACGATAACGCTGTTGCTACAACAATGCAACACCGTTGGCAGAAGGAGCCGGTGCTATTCACCCACAGACTACTCTACAACCAACCGTCAACCCTCTTCAAAACTCGTGAATACGATTATTCAAGCAGGAAGCAAGTCAAATTGAACTACCGTGAACTCCGCATCACACAATGGATAACCTACTTTAGCCGTGCTTGGATCAAGAAATAGTATGATCGGGACGGTCTGCGGGGTACGATTATACAACACGAGAGCGGAGTGTCCTGGAGATCCTCTAGCCACGTTTGAGCAACGAATCGCCAAGCAAGCGGATAAATTGCCAGGATTGCAGGATGGCTGGCGGCTTGGAAAGCTTAGCCTGAGCTTTACTCCTGTCACCCTCACCCATGGCAAGCATACGCCATACGGCTGTGTGACGGCATCAAATTGATTGCGTGGTGTGGCAAACAGCTGCATCCGGCCAATGCTGAACCGAAACACTCAGATGCCTTTTTTCCTTTCGAACATGCATGGCTGTAGCTGACTCTGCTGACGACGGGTCTGCTCCACAGACACGGCATGACGGCCAGGAGAGTCGGCTTCATGCGGTGCGAGAGTGGTGACAGCCTAACGGCCGAAACAAGAGGGCGTCCACAAACGGACGGACCAGCTCGGCTAGCATGATGCACGTTACGGAACGAGGCCTAGGGTTAATTAATCGCGACGACATCCGGCTTTGCAAACACCGTTCCCCACTTCTCCTGGCCGTTTATAGTCCGCCAAGCTTCGTTTAGCCGCGGGCGATTTCTATAGAGTATCGCGTTATGGTCGGGTCTGGAAGCCCCCCGTGTTTTGGAAACACTGGCTTGTTTGAAACACCCTGGGTGCCTGAGCAGCACAATGCCGCCCCTCCCATCTTCGGCTCTTGGCTATAAAGACGGTTCCTCCCGCCGTCTGGATGCCGCAGCCCAGCCCGCAAACAATTACTTTCGTTGATATCATGGTTTCTTTCAGCTCCCTTTTCCTCGGTCTTGCCGCCGTCTCCGGCGCCTTCGCTGCTCCTGCCGCTGAGGCGGGCGAGCTGGTTGCCAGGCAGTCTCTCACTGCCAGCCAGACCGGTACCAACGGCGGCTACTACTTCTCCTTCTGGACCGACGGCGCTGGCGACGTCACCTACACCAACGGTGCTTCCGGCAAGTACAGCGTTGAGTGGTCCGGCGGCGATGGCAACTTTGTTGCTGGCAAGGGTTGGAGCACTGGCAGCGCCAGGTAAGAGATCCCCTTTGCTATCCAACTCACGTACAGTGAGCTGACCCGCTCCCCAGGAACATCAAATTCTCTGGCGACTTCAGCCCCAACGGCAACGGCTACCTGTCCGTCTACGGCTGGACTACCAGCCCCTTGATCGAGTACTACATTGTCGAGTCCTACGGTGACTACAACCCGGGCTCCGCCGGCACCAAGAAGGGCACCGTCACTTCCGACGGCAGCACCTACGACATCTACACGTCGCAGCGCACCAACGCCCCCTCCATCCAGGGCACCGCCTCCTTCACCCAGTACTGGTCCGTCCGCCAGAACCACCGCAGCAGCGGCACCGTCACCACCAAGAACCACTTCGACGCCTGGGCCAAGCTCGGCCTCACCCTTGGCAGCCACAACTACCAGATCGTCGCCACCGAGGGCTACCACAGCTCCGGCTCCTCCAGCATCACCGTCTCGTAGATGCCTTCCTCCTTCTAGGTCTGTTGATAGCATCCTTTGCCACATCGACAGCGCCGAATTGAGGAGCTTCTCTTCGAGGTGCGCGCTGTTTGTGTTTTTTCAGTTGTACATAAATAAGTTCCAGAGCATTTCTTCCTACTTCATAGCCCCTGCAGCGGGTTAAGAGTTGGGAACTGTTCGCTCATACCATTGAGTCACAATACAAAAATGACCAATTGACCATGGCAAATGTCAGCCATGAATAAAACTTTGATCCCGCGCTTTGAATGATGTCTTTCGTGAACGCATGGGGACTCCGATGATGCTATCCTAGACTTCAGTCTCATGACATTCCCGGCAAAGTCGTGCTTTGACCTTGACAAGACCCGCCGCCAGTCCAGTCCGAGTGTCCCTCATTCTTGCGCTTTTCTGTTCACATTCGGGGTCCACGGGCAAGACGGTCGGGCTAAGGGCAGACGTTGAGGAACTAAGCGTACCCTCGTAAATCAAAGGCTTCGCTGGGAAACTTTCTCCATCCGGTCCACAAATTAGAGAGAATAGTGACAGCCGCTACCGTTGGTCAATGCCACGTATCCGAGACCCATCGGACCAGCACATTCGTCGCAGGTGGCCGAATTTTCCTCAAATGAGCAGGGCATGCTGGCCGAAGACCCGGCAAAAGTAAACCCCATACCCCTGGACTACGGGGATTATAGATTAATTGGCAAGGAAAAGACGAGATGAAGGACACAGTATGTGAAGAAGGTCTCGCGCCGTGAACGCAACCCGACTCTGAACCAGCGGGCATATTATTTTGTAACCGCGCGCGCCGCGTGAGAAAGGAAAGGTGGTCATGCAATAATATCTAATTGGGTATCTAATTGACTTCTATCCAATGCGCAGCCACTCGGCAAGCCAAGTATTTGGTTTTTGTGCTGTAGCACTAAGGCCTTCGCAACAGGTTACGCTGTTTTCAAGCCCGTGTTGCGTTGACCTCGCCAAACTCTCCAGAAGTCTTCTCGCTTTCGAAAAAAGTAGCCATAAATCTGGACAATCCAAATGCGTAAGAAGTCTACTTCTACGTAGGAGGGTTGTGCATATCTTCGTCGTGCTAGTTGGTCGTTACCGTTGCTGCTCCCCATGACCAGTATGGACGGGGGCCAAGAAGAAAAGAAGTGTCCCAGCAATCTCCCGCTGTGACACAACAAGGTATCGAATTGTTGATGCAATGATGAGGTTTCGGGCAGTCGTTAGTTTTCCACTCATTTTGGAGATTTGAACTTCTCCCATTTGAAGGGATGAAACATGCCGGGAGGTAGGCAGGTTCCCTTTTTGAGGAAATTTGACCACACATGCTGCGATGCGTGATCATATCCCTCGCGCGGCCACCACCAGGTCAACTTCTCCAACGTCCTGTGTGCAGCGCCCTCCCAGTTGTATTGGCTGTCTGGACCACCCCCAAGATTCTCAGGGCCTCCTGAATTGAACAGCCAATCGATCATTTGATCATCTTCAGTGCCGTTGAAGAAAACGGGATGCTGCACGTGTACCGCCTTGAAACCGTGATGAAATGCCATGGTCTCCATTGTGGCCTCGGAAGCCATCCAGAATCCGTACTGCTGTTGCAGTGTGTGGACAGCGGAAAGCAGCTTCTTCGAAGTACGTGTCATGGCCACTGGAGCTGCAAAGTGCGGGAGCTTCTTCTTCTTGATCTGGAGAGGATCGTTGTGAACCATGCCTCTAAACAGCCAAAAGTTTGTTGTCCGAACATCGACGATCGGAGCAAGCGTGATGAGATCCGCTTCTTCACCGACACCCCAGTTCTTGCCATGTTCACGGACCTCGTCAGCACGCTTGTTGTTCCACAGCGTGTCGTTCATCAGCGTCCATAGGTCCTGCCACGAGCCCTGGAGGCCGGGAAGATACCAAGCGGAGTTCATGTTGGTGAGATAGAGCCGAGGTTGTTCCTTCGCCCATGAAGCCATTCGCTCAAAGGCCTTGAGGTGCGGTGTAGTTGCGCGCCAGTCCATTTCGAATTGCCAAAAGTAGTCAAAGTCGGGAGCAATGTTTGTGGCGAAGAGCTGCAAGGCCTGATATGCCTGATGAATGTAGCTGCGGTTGGATCAGCAATCATCCACGCCAAAGATTCAAGGGCAACGCACCTATGGTTAGGCACCTCAGGGTACCACTCCTTCAGAAGGTTCTCGTTCCATAAGTAGGCCATGCCCCTGAACTCCTCGGGCACGTGTTTCCGGATGACGCGGTCGTAGGCCTCGGGGTCGAGGAAAATGCGTTGTTTCAAGTCCTTCACCTGGACCAGAATAAAGAGCTCGTACACGCCGCCAGACTCCAGGGACAGTTCGACAATCAATGACCTGATATAGGCGATGATGTCTCCGGCCCAATTGAAGCCTTCGGTAGTCCTCATGACGACAGCGGTTCGCGGGGCGGACTTCCTATAGTCCTGGTCCGGGGTTTGGACGGTCAAATGACCATTGGGCTTATGATCTGGAAGATGAAAGCGTTTGCGCGGCTGGCTCCCACGACCACCGGGCAAGAGGCCATTGCTTGCGGCACACTCATGCTGTTCCTTGCTCCAGTCACGACCGAGCCAGACTGAGTTGCCATCAGTGTACTTGTTGTCTGGGTCAAATCCGTAGGGGGCTAGGCGCGTGGTTGCGTTGTAACAGTGGTTGGAGCTGTCAAGTAGGTTCGGGAGGCCGAAAAGATGTCGGAGGGCTGCGGATTCAATCAGCATGATCCGGCGCAGCGGACATGGAACGCACTCTGTTTTCTGGTTATGGTGGGGACCTTGGCGCGGTCGGCACGATAGGATAGTTCGGGGTCGAGGGCGCAGGCCTTGAAGGTTCTTCGGTGGAGCAGCGGTCCGGCGGGAGAGGCGGCGAAGAAGTAGATGGCAGCGAGCAGCGCGAAGGCGAGCAGCAGAGTGGACGAGCGCCGCGCCATGCTGGGCAGCCACGCAGAGCGGACTTGGCGGGAGGAATGTCGGGGCAGAGGTGGAGAAGGATGCGCAGGAGAGCGCTGAAGACGACGGGCTGCGCCCTTGCAGTAGTCGACAGGCGCAAGGGACGCTACTCAGGCGGGCATTTTGGTCGTCAGTGACAGATTAACGGGCTGACGCCATGAATAGCTATCGGCGGCTCCAGGGGAAGCCGCGATCGAAACGGGGGCCGTGCCAAGCACACGTTGCAGCCTTCGCGAGCACGCAAAAGCACTGCCACTCGATCGCCAGCCCGCTCCGTTTGCGCGCACCCTTCGTTTTACTGCAGCTCCCGCCGCCCGCCCGCCCGCTCGCTCTGAAAACATGACGTACAGTCCAGGCACGTCACGCATGCGAACACCCTCGTCCCGCTACCGCGGCGCTCTGCCCCATCCGGACGTGCAATTGTGGATCCTGGCTTAGCACACACAAAGCCTCGAAGCCGCCCGCTGGCCCTGCCGCTATCGCCAGCAGCATCGAGGTGGGCCCGCTCAACACTCCCCGCATTTGCCAAGGACAACCAAATAGCCATGAATGTGGAGGATGAAACGCGCTGCCCTGCTGTGCCATCCTCAACCCTGGGCATAGTGAGCTCAACTCATCTCGCGATAGTTCGCCGGACTCCATGACGTGTCTCTTTTGATGGTAGTGATTCTTCACACGACTGCCAATCCTCTCGGATCCACTGCTGTTGCTGTCTCGGTGAGGGTTGACGGAAACGGTCTAAGACTCAGAGCAGAGCCACCGCGAAGCCCGGTGCTCCACTTTAAAAAAAAAAAAAGGGCTGGTGACATCGTAGCCACTATAAGCATTCTCCTCTCATGAGAAGTAGCGATGATTGAACCACAGCATATTCGGACAAGCCGCTGCACTTCACAGATGCTAATGTCAAAGCTGAGACCGAAGCCTGTCAGGATGCTTTGAGTCACACCTCAAGACTTAGAGGGGTTGTATCTCATGGGCCGGCGCGATCCACCGGCATGTCCACCGGCACGTCCACCGGTAGACGTGCCGGTGGATCGCCCCGGTCTATGAGATACGATGCAGTCAAAAAAAGAAAGTGGAGATCCAGTCTGTCAATCTTCTCCACGTTATCGGACAGCTGGCTGCAATGTAACACATAAGGAGGGTACCTCTCCGCCGTGAGAGTTTGCGCCGATTGCAAGTCGAGCAGTGGATTTCCTTTGGCCAACCCTTCCAAAAAAAAACTCACTCTACCATGGCTACCTCGCTAGATACTCTAATTCAAGCCCCAGAAGTGAGTCATTCTGTACCGTTCCTCCGAACACCACACTAATGCGGGTAAATAGGGAACGAAGCTATGGGTATGCTCCCAACGTCTGACAAAGTACTACCGGCAGGCTAATGGTTGGCAAAGCTCCTCCATCTTGGTAATCTGGAGGCCGATGAGGGTTGGTTCAAGCGGGGTGTTCGTCTTCCCTGTCGTTTCTTTGTACGGAAGGCTGATTGTTTTCAAGGGCGGCACTACCCTTGCTTCCAATCCCACGAACACAGCAGAACGCAGAGAATTGGTGGTAATCGGCGTGCTCATAGAACACCCAGCCGAAGGCCTCATCCTGTTCGAAACAGGTCCCGGCAAGGACTACCCGACCACTTGGGGTGCTCCATTGAACGACATCTTTGCCCAGGTCAACTACCATCCCGATCAGGAACTCGAGAAACAGATCGAGAAGACGGGGCACAAGCTATCCGACATCAACGCCGTCATAATGGGCCATCTGCATATCGACCACGCCGGAGGCCTTGAGCTGTTCCGCGGCACAGACGTGCCTATATATGTGCACGAGCAAGAGCTGAAGCATGCGTTCTACAGCGTTGCCAGCAAGTCGGATGTTGGTGTCTATTTTCCGCAGCACCTGACATTTGACTTGAACTGGACGCCCTTTCATGGAGATTTCCTTGAGATCACGCAGGGTCTCACTGTCCGCCATGCGCCTGGCCACACCCCTGGCCTCTGCATCTTGCAAGCAAACCTAAAGGACTCTGGCACGTGGATCTTCACCACGGATCAGTATCACGTTCGTGAGAATTTTGAGGCGAGCCACCCCCAGGGATGGTTAGCCCGCGACCACGATGATTGGGTCAGAAGTCACCAAATGGTCAAGATGCTGCAGAAGAGGACGGGCGCGAAGATTGTGTTCGGCCATTGCAAGGATACATTTGAGCAGTACAAGCAGGCGCCTCACGCGTACACATAGACTGGGAGAGCACACCGCTGCGGCGTTTTCTTGGACTTCTGGTCGTGCGAAAGTAGGAGGGCAACCCTGATGATCGATGTCAACATAAGTCATTACTATCACAAAGATCATGATATTTTCTTCTTTTTGGCTACTCCGGGTCGAAGAAAACGATGACAATGTTGAAGGAAGGCTCCAAGAATCTTCACACATCTATGACGGAAGATGGTTATTGTTACCACAGCCTTATGTGGCTTGGCGTCATCCATGAGGCTGCGGGGCGCGGGTGATCCGAGCTCCTTGGACCCCTGCACGCTAACGTCATGTCGCTCGATGCGCGCATTGTAACGTGGGGAACTCACCACATGCAAAAGATGGCTCAACACTCGACAACCGCATGTTCCGCAGAAGCCTCACGAGCCTGCGTGCAAACCTGCCCAACATGAAGCTTGACGATGCCGTTGCTCAAGCCATTGGCATAGACTCGTCTATTGCCAGCGTGTCGTCTGCCGGCGGCGGAGGCATGTCGTCAGCCTCAACGTCCAAGATCACGGCGAAGATGCCCGGCGGCGGCGAGAAGCAATTCTTCATGAAGACGGGCAAGGGCAAAGATGCGTCCGTCATGTTCGAAGGTGCGAATCCAAGCCAGCCCGATAGCTCCGCTGACCCGACCATCCAGGCGAGCACGCCTCCCTCAAAGCCCTGCACAGCGCGGTGCCAACACTCTGCCCGCAATCCTTCGCCCACGGCACCTTCACCTCCTCGCCTTCGACCCACTTCCTAGTGACTGACTACCTGCACTTGACATCACGACTCTCGCGGGGCGCGTCTGGCACTGCGCCCTCCCTTGCCGCCAAGCTGGCCAAGTTGCACACCACGCCCGCGCCCACACCAGCGGGCTACTCGCAGCCGCAGTTCGGCTTCCCGGTGACGACGTGCTGCGGCGACACGCCGCAGGAGAACGACTTCAAGTCGAGCTGGGCGGACTTCTACGCGGAGCACCGGCTGCGTTTCATTCTGCGGCAGTCGGAGCGCAGCAACGGCGGCGACAAGGAGCTGCGCACGCTCGTCACGCGCACTGCCGACGAGGTCGTGCCGCGCCTGATTGGCGACGCGCACCTCAACGGCGGCAAGGGCGTCACGCCCGTCGTCGTGCACGGCGACCTGTGGAGCGGCAACGCGTCGCGCGGCAGCATCGGCAGCCTCGACGCCGAGCCCGAGGACGTCGTTTACGACCCCAGCGCTTGCTACGCCCACAGCGAGTTCGAGCTCGGCATCATGAAAATGTTCGGCGGCTTCGGCGGCAGCTTCATGAAGGAGTACCACGAGATTTGCCCCAAGACGGAGCCGGTGCAGGAGTATGAGGACAGGGTGGCGCTGTATGAGCTGTATCACCATCTGAACCACCATGCGCTCTTCGGTGGTGGATATCGGTCTGGTGCGGTGAGCATTATGGAGCAGCTGCTGAGGAAGTATGGTACAAAATAGATGAAGGAAGAGTGCAGCGGCCTCGACGAGGGCCCAGAAAGCGACAGCTTAACGCAATAAATTCTAATTTCGAAGTTCGCAACGGCGAGCTCAGTGCATTGAAAAGTAACTTTTGCTACTTCCTTACTGCATGTATGTGCATGGACAGAGACGGCGCCTTGTTGTCGCAGTGTTACGGCTTCTACCAGTGAGGATCTGACGGAGATCATGCAGGAAACGTGAAGCCAGCAAAGTGGACACGTCTGCGATTGGGGGGTGCCTTGCATAGCGTTTTACAGCTAAGACGAGGCAAGATTCGAAGTGATTCCACGAAGCTGCAAGCGAGGCCCTCGATGCGACCTCCAAGCGACCGAGGCTAAAGTGAGGCAGATACTGCAGGCCGAACACATCGTGCATCATGCGCGGCGGCATGGATGAACGTGTCATGATGTGCCGGGCGCTAGCGATGATTGGGGGAAGTCGGTGACAGCACCGACTGCAGCGACTGCAGGATGCCGAAGGGTCCAATTGCAGAGCCGCACGATTGGCAGGGTCAATTAATGCGCGGGCTGGGGCCGGGGTAAAAGTCTGCGCGCGTTTCACGCGCTGGCTGGCTGTCTTCTGTCAGCTGGCGCCCGACGGGGCGGAGACAAAATGGCGGCAGACGTGGTGCCTGGAGGATTCGCAGGGCCGAGGCGGCAAATGGGGGCCAGGCTGTGGCAGCGTAGAAGCGCGGGAGCGTGGAAGCAGGCTGTGTTCTAGGATCGACCTGGCCAGGCACCACGGGCCACACATGACGGCGCGAGGCGCTCGACGCGTGCGCTGACGGCCATGACCGCATCGGCAGCACCACCACGACACGTCGCAGGCGTTCGTACGTGGAGCACGGGCGCGTGGAAAACAGGGCACAGCCGTTGGGAGCCTCCGGGCGGGCGCAGGGTCAGATCGGGCCGGAGCAGCCGCCTGTCGCAGCGCCCTGCTGGCGGCCACCATCCAGCCACCATCCCAGCCTCCGCACCACCACCATGACCATATATCCAAGCATGCCGGGCGCTGCGCCCACGCCGGTCCCGAAATGCCACCGCGCCATCTACCCACACTTCGCTCCGGCCTTTCGTCACACCCGACATGAGTTCGAATGAGCCGCTGCTCGCGTTGAAGCACACCAACGGTATGTATGACGAACCCGGCCCGCCCACCATCCCGGCTGCGCCCCGCCGCCCCAAGCCATGCATCATCCGTCTGACAGCACATGCAGTTAGCAGGCCGCATATCCAGCACAGCGCCTCGCAGCAAAGCATCTCCGCCTCCGAGGACTACTACACCGTCTCCGAAATCTCGACCAGTTCCGGTGATGACCGCTCGCAAACCACAATCATCCGCCACAACACCCCGCCCGAGCTCTACCGCACCCCGCTCCAGAGCCATGAGCAACTAACCAACCCCCGCCGCCTGTCCACCCTGCAAGAGGCTCGCAAATCGCGCGAGGCAAACACCGGCGTCCCGCGCACCGTCAATTTCGACGAGACGTCCATCCCCCAGCGCTCAATGCCGTCCCGCGGCCCCGCCGTCCAGGACCCGCGTCGCAAGAGCGGCAGGGAGTCCGAGTCCGTGTCTACCACCCCCGGCGTCGACGACACGCCCTACATCCGCTTCGCCATTGACCAGCTCACCCGCGATGAGGAGGTCCGTGGCTCCAGGAAATATCCCGCCGGCACCCGCGCGAGCGCAGAGCAGTACCCTGTGCAGCGCCTGGTTTCGCCCGAGACCGTTGCCTATGTCCCGCAAGCGCCGACCTACGAGGCTGATGAAACCCCCGAGAGAAACCCTTCGCGCCCAGCGCCAATGGAGCCGCTCAATGGTGAGTCAAATGCAATAAGCCCGGCCCCTATGCATGCTAAGCGTCTGTAGTGCAACAACGGGACATTTTCGTGCCGTACCACCCGCAGACCAAGTCTGTTCAGTTCCCGCCTCTTACATTCCTTCCTTCCATCCTGCGCCCACTATGGCTCGGCATCTTCGCTTCCCTCTGCGTCCTGATGATCACCGGCTTAATCGTGAGCGCCGTGTGGTCCGACACATATTCTGGCCTCCTCGACTATGGCAGTCTGGGCGACGGCAGTTATTTCCTTTTCCAATATGTGCCAACGATCTTCGGCATGGTTATCCTGGTGTGGTTGCACCAGATCGTCGCTGCACTACAGCGCATCTCCCCGTTCATGGCCCTGGCCTCGGAATCCTCGAAATCGCGGTCTGAAGGCGTCTTTCTCGATTTATATCCGACCCAGTTCCTTTACCCGACTCTCCAACATTTCCGCGCCGGTCAACCCCTCATTGGCGTATTCTACATCATCTCGTGGATATTCCTCTTCACCATCCCTCTCCTTGGCTCGGCCTACAATGTCCGCTTCTTTGGCGCTTTACGCAACGGAACCTGGCGATGGCTGGCAGTTCAGGGCGTTATTTGGGCCGTTGTTGCACTCTATTTCTTGCTCATTGCAGGCCTCATTTGCGTTGTTGTGCAACTTCGAAAGCCTACCGGCCTGAAATGGGACCCCCGCTCCATCGCCGACTACGCCACCCTTCTCGAACGCTCTAATGCTATCAGCGATTACAGCGACACGGAGATCTTGGAGACGTCTTCGGAATTCAGGGAAAGACTTGCCAGCCGCACTGATCGCCTTGGGTACTGGAACACCTCGGCGCGCCCGAACGACATCTTTTATGGCCTCGGCGAGCCTGGTGGAGATCCCCGCAGATATACTGTGGTGGCAGGAAGACTCAGGGAAAAGCAGGACTATGCATCTGAAGGCACAGACTTGGAAGCGGCTAGGCCAGGGGACCTCCGCTTGGACATCCGCGTCGAGTCGGTGCGGAGACGCTACCTTCCGTGGTTCCTTACCGACTCGTACGTGGTCGCTTGGATCATCGCCGCTGTGGTCCTCTACCTGACCTTCCTCATCGTCAGCTTCGTCAACGATGCAGTGATCCAGGGCTTCGATCCACGCGTCTCTGTGGCGGCTAATCCTGCTGGCTTCTCGGCCTCCAACTTCCTCTATTCCTTCCTCCCTATCCTGCTCACCATGTTCCTTTACCTATTCTTTCAAACGCTCGACTTTGCGCTCCGTCGTCTCGCCCCGTACGAGGCCTTGTGCACACCAGGCGGCGCATCCGCGGAAACATCTATCCTCCTCGATTACCCGGCACGCCTGCCCGTATCCGTCACGCTTGCCGCGATCGCCAACCACCACTGGCGTGTAGCGCTCTTCTCCTTCGTCTCCCTCATGACCGCATTCACCCTCCCCGTCCTCGCCTCGGGCCTCTTCTTCACGCAGTACTACCCCTCAGACGGCACACTCCGCGTCGCCGCCCACCCGGCCGCCTACTACGCCCTCTGCGTCTTCCTCGCCATCTACATCGTCGCCGTCTGCATGCTCGCCACGGGCCGCAGCGACATGGCACTGCCCCACGACTCGCGCACCCTCGCCGAGACCGTCTCCTGGCTCTACCAGTCGCGCATGCTGACGGACCGCGCCTTCAGCCGGCCCGCCACCAAGGCCGAGCTGGTCGCCCGCCTCATGGGCCCCGTCTACCTCGAAAAGGGCTTCAACCGGTCGCTGCGCTCGCTCGCCATGCCCGGCGCCGCCGGCGCCTTCGCCTTCGGCTCATCAAAGGCCAGCCTGCGCGCCGCGGCCGAGAAGCAGCAGAAGGAGCAAAACGACATGGCGGCCGCCTTCTCCGCCACGGGCCACCACGACGACGGCCACGGCCACGGCAGGGTCGGCTCCGCCTCGTCCCGCCACCACAACTACCAGTTCATCCCCGAGGACGAGTCGATGATGCACGTCGCCGGCCACGCCGTCGGCCCCGACGAGCTCCGCGCCATGGCCATGGAGAAGCGCCGCAGCCTCATCGACCCCGGCAGCATCATGTACGGCTTCGGCGTGCACTGGGGCCGCGACGGACGGGAGCATCTCGGCGTCGACCGCGTGCAGAGGGGCGAGAGCAGGATGATGCATTTTGATTGATTGGTCGATTGATTGATTGGTCGATTGATTGATTGGTCGATTGATTGATTGGTCGATTGATCCTTGTCCCTTGTGTCGCTTGATCAACTTTCTTCTTCTTCTTCTTTTGATCCTTCTATTTTTGAAAGCGCATTCTGTTTCTGTTCCTTTCTTTTATCTTCGTTTCGCAACACTTAAGAAAAAGATTGATTGATTGCGTGCGTGCGTTCGCGCGACCTATACCCTTTTTTGCTCAAAGCACTTTTTTTATTTTTATTTCTTCCATCTTTTTTCCTTTTCTTTGTAATTTAACTTTTTTTTTTAGACATGTTCGGAACGAAGGTACACGCAGACGACGGGAAAAAGGGACGACGGCCTCTGTGCATACGAAATGATGGATGGAATGATTGCTCATGAACATGGTTGATGCGGAAGATGAGGGATCTGGCATGATGAAAGACCGAAGACGACTCTACGCATCGAGGAAAGTAATCGATTATCACGAGATTATTCTTAATAGCACTCGAGCCCTCTTAGGCCAAGTGCGCATTGGAATGTATGTATGCATTGCGATGGGATTCGGCAGCCGTACAAATGGGTGAATCGATCTACAAGAGCTACAGGCTTGTTCACAGTTGCATACCTAATGAAGTCACTTCAAGCATTATCATGACAGTGCAAGCAATTTGGAGCGAATTTGTAATAAATTCGCTACTTTACGGTCTAAAGTCGAGTTTCAGGTAACTTCGCCTCCGTTTTCGAAAGGTTTTAACGCGGTTTTCTGCGGCAGATTTACCCCTGACGGCACGCCCGCAAGGGACGGAGGTGACGGTGGATCGCGCCCGTGCATGAGATAAATCTTGTTTTCGTTCACCAATTTTTTCTGCTGCTAATAGAGAAGGCTGGAAACTCATGTAGAAACCCACTGATCCAGAGGTTCGTAGCCCATTTCAAACGGGGCCATTGATGATGTGTGAAAGAGATCGACTTATCATCAACAACCCCAGAACCCCTCAATCCAGGCAGTGGGGAAGTGCTGAACAGTTGCAGTCAAATACCCGTGCCAGCTTGAAGGTCATGTGCAGCCAATGCAGACCTTTACCAGCCAGCAGAATCATCAGCCTGGCCAGTCGTCTCCTCAGGTTGGAAACCACCGTCACCAGCGTCAGAAGCACCGCCATTGGAATTGTTGAAGGCTGCCGCAGCAGCTTCCTCCTCCTCATGATCAGTGTCATCGTCAAATTCGAGAGGCTCGCCTTCAGCAGGGGCGCGGTCCTGGAGAAAGTCGGGGACCTCCTGCTCACGCTCCATGAGGATCTTGACAAGGTCGTCGGCGATATCATCATCCCTGTCGTTGTAGAAGGACGTCGCCAAGCCCTCGTTGCCGATGCGGGCGGTACGGCCAATGCGATGGACGTACTCACGAATACCGCCATACTGAGCGGAGGGGAGGTCGTAGTTGATGACGTGCATCACGTTCTTGACGTCGAGTCCACGAGCAGTGACGCCGGTCGCAACGAGGATGGGTGACTTGCCGATCTTGAATGAGCGCCTATTTACCTCGTCAGTTGCCGAGATAATCAGTGGCGAAATATGGAAAACTTACAAGGCATCTTCACGCTCACGCTGGGTACGATCGGAGTGGATAGAGGTCGAGGGAAGGCCGCGATTGAAGAGGAAGTCATCGACCAAGTCGGCCTTCCTCTTGGAGTTGACGAAGATGATGCTTCGACCAGGAGGCATGGAGAAGAGAAGGTCGTGAAGAGCCTTGTCCTTGGCAGAGTCCTCAACCCAGATAATCTTCTGGGTAACGTTGTTGTGCGTGGAGCCGGCACGGCCGACACGGATGCGAATGTAATCCTCAGCAAGGTATTGACGAGCGAGAGCACGGGCTTCCCGCGGGAAGGTCGCCGAGAACATGAGGTAGGCATGGTCAGCATCCTCATTGTTGTCTGGAAAGAGATTAGCGCAGTGTAAGCAAGGATGGACATGGGACAACTTACCGCCACCGTTCAAGATCTTTTTCAGCTCCATCTCCCAGTCACCGTCGAGCATCTCATCGGCCTCGTCGATGACCGTGTACTTGAGTCTGTTGAGGGAGAGGAGAGAAGGCCTGTCCATGAAGTCGCAGAGGCGACCAGTAGTGGCAATGAGGATGTCACAACCTTTCTCAAGCTCCATACGCTGGTGCACAGGGGGACCACCGCCGTAGATGACGCACGGCCTCAGCTGAGTGCGATAGCAGAGGCGACGAGCCTCATCGAAGATCTGAGCCGCAAGCTCACGAGCAGGGCAGATGACCAGGACGAGCGGCTCAGCACGAACACGGTCAGTCTCGGGGTTGTAATCCCTCAAGTTGGGACGAGGGGCAGCCAGCTTCTTGGCCTTTCCCATCAAACGCGACAAGATGGGAATCAGGTAGGCCGCAGTCTTGCCAGAACCTGAGCGAGACGTCAGTTGCGCTTGTTGGCTCGAACGAGGGGATGAAGTAGCTTACCAGTCTGAGCAACGCCGACAACATCATGGCCTTGAAGCACAGCAGGGATGGTGTAAGCCTGAATAGGCGTCGTCATGTCGTACTGGCAAAGGCGCGTGACGTTGTCGAGCATGGCCGGGTGCAGACCAGCATCCTCGAACTACAGCACGAACATGAGCAACTTTTCTGACTGGGTACTGTAAAGGATAACGCACCTTGCGAATAGGAGCCACCTGAATAGGGCCCTCCTGGTGGATCTTGTACTCGAGGACCGAAAAGGCATTGCCCTTGCGCATGATTATTTCATTGCGGAAGAGATCCTCCTCGAGCCTGGCGTCTTCGGGGCCGACATCACCGTACTCGTCGTCCCACTCATAGCGGGCGGCACCAGCAGCCCAACCAGGCTCAACGTAGCGGCCCTCGGCTGTGGCAGCCTCGCGCTCTTCCTTGGAGTTCACGTTGTAGCTGTCGTAGTCGTAGGCGACCGGGGCAACGAAACCGTGCTCGCGAGCGCGGTCAGCAGCACCCTCGATCGGGACGGTAGGCGGCGGCTCGAGGACGACAGGCTTAGCAGCATCGCTACCACCATCACTACCGGCGTCATTGCCAGCGTCACTGCCGGTGGCACTCAGAGCAGCGGCCATGTCGGTGGTGTCGAACTTGTTGTCAGGCTCAAACATGGCGGCTGAGGTGAGATTGTTGTCAGTGACGGGTATAAAAGTGCGAGCGAAAAGAGGATGGCGAATCAGAGATAGCTACTGCAGCCGGAGGGATCGGACATGGGGTGAAACAGGTGCATGGTGTAATGTGATGCAGTCATGGAGGCTAAGCGGTGCGGAGGACTTACGCAATGAGCGTGCTGGCTTTGTAGAGGATGTGGCAGAGTCGCTGGGAACCCAGGCGCGATGAATGAGCTCCAGGAATCTCTTGAAGCTTTTTGGAGGAGGAGGAAGAGTTGGCGGGGAGGGAAAAAGCGAGTGTTTTGTGCGGCACGCTCGACGACTCTGTTCGGAAGGCACGCCTGGCGGCCACACCCGACGACCCAAGACGGCAGGCACAACGGAACTCATGGAAGGTACGACTGACCGGGCTTGCGGCAGCCCGCTGAGTGCCGACCGCAACAGAATACACACTGCAGGCCTGAAGCGGCACCACGCTGCCCGTGCCTCATTAAATCTAGTCGCACAAATCGCCTGACAGCTTCCATATGCAACAGGTGTGCGCCGGAGGGCATGTGAAGCGTTTTCTTGCAGTCTCCATGGTACCAGGGCCTGAATATCAATGCCAACTGTGCCGCGAAAGCGCCTCACAACAAGTGGATACGAAACCGAAAAAAGGAAGCCTTCAGACGTGGGCTTGAGGTTTAAGCAGAATTCAGCGGGCGTTGAACGGACTCGGATGCCAGGGCAAAAGGCCTTTGCAAGGCCGGTGAGTGCGCCGATGTACATTCATCAATGTATCGCCGCGCACGCTCAGCCTGCTGGCGCTGAAAGCTCGCGAAAGATCCAAATAGGAAAAAGAAAGTTTTTAATAATGAAAACGTCCTTGTAGCAGGTATGATTTAGTAAGTTGGAGGTGCGGCGACGACCTCGACACGATTGCCCTATGTACGCTGCTACCTATACTTCCGTCTGTTAACAATTAGTCTGAGCAAACAAAAAAAAAACAACCCCCCGCCAGCACTTGTATACGCTTCGTATGAACATAAGAATGCAACGATACTATCAGAATGATGCCAGGCACACACCAAGCCCTGAAAAGTGCAGGCATTTCTTGAAATTCTCAGCCGGTGAAGTTTGGCTCGGCTCGATTAGTTCGGTAAGAAACCTGTTTTCATTTGACTGTCCTCGGCCAGCTTTATGTGTGTGCAGGATGTGATGCTGCCGCTGTTCTGAGGGTAGAATGCGTCGAATCCATCGTTGAAAAAACGAGTTTCAGTGCAGCAACACAGATGCAGGCGATGGATGATTGCTGGTGAGGTTCAGAGAAGGTTTTGGCCGAGACAGCCAAGGCCTGGGGGAAGCGCAGGTGACCCGCCGCGCAGGGACAGCCAGTAATCCGCCCGACGTCATCGCCGCGCCGGGGACCTGCCTAGGTGCAGACGCGTGTGCCGCCAGCTCCCACGCGGACAAAGCCACACCGCATCTTGACCCAGCAGATTCCCGTTATCTGGATCTCCGCCGCCATGGCCGAACTGTCCCTACCGTCCCACAACCACTTGCGCCCGCTGCCATGAACGACCCCGGCGTTGACGAGCCCATCAGCAATGCCGCCCAAGACCTGGAGCAAGACCCCTACGAGGGCACCGAGAAGCAGCGGGAGGAGGAAGAGCAGGACTTCCTCGATCCAAGGTTGGCTTCCGTCGCACCTGTGCCTTACTTCTTCTAACAGCTTCCGTAGCCGATGGTGGTTCGCATCCACAGCATGCCCGCTCCTCGCCGGAACCTTTGGCCCCCTTGCCAACGCCTTCTCTATCTGTGCCTTGGTGGAGAAGTGGAGGGTGTATATCCCGCCTGGCATGGACGAGACCGTTGGAACGCCGGTTCAGGATCCCTCATGGTGAGAAGAGATCCGTCGCGCCGTGCTGTTGCTGCCAAAGACTGACCACCCCCGCAGGCTGATTGCCATCAACGCAGTATCCCTGGCCTGCGCTCTAACGGCTAATCTTGCCCTGCTTCTAAACATGGCGCGTCGTCTCAAATTCAACATCGCACAGCCTATTACCATCGGAGGCTTTGCTCTCGCTGCCGTTCTACTCATAGCTCTTGTCGCCGTCGCGTCCTCTTCATACTTCCGCATGCCACCCGCCGATGCCCATGCGCTCTCCCAAGCCTTCTACTATGCAATCATCGCTGCATCGTTGTATGCCATCATTTCGATGCTCATGGTGCTGACCGTCTACGGCGCGTGGAAAGGACACTACAAGACAGAGTTCCGCCTCACCATCAGTCAGCGTACATTGATGCTGCAGACCATCAGCTTCTCCGTTTACCTGCTACTCGGTGGCCTGGTGTTCAGCTATATTGAGGGCTGGGAGTTCTTGGACGGTGTGTATTGGGCTGACTATACGTTGCTGACCGTAGGACTGGGCTCGGACTTCCCGCCCAAGACCCACCTTGGCAGGTCTCTTTTGTTTCCGTTTGCCATCGGCGGTATCCTCATGGTCGGTCTCGTGGTCGGCTCCATCCGCTCCCTCGTTCTTGAAAGAGGAAAAGCCAAGTTGGAGGCAAGAATGACCGAAGTCAAACGAGAGAAGGTTTTGGGGAATCTGGACCCAAGCAAGCAGACGGTCAGGATTGGAATGTTCCAGACGATACACTTCTCGTTCGAAGGGCTCTCTGAGTTTGAGAGACGAGAACAAGAGTTTCATGTCATGCGTCACATCCAGAAATCTGCTGAACGGAGTCGGAGATACACGGCGCTTGGACTTTCTATCGCAGCGACCTGCGGTCTATGGTTCATAGGCGCAGTGGTATTCAGAGCTTCCGAGGGCACCCACCAGGGTTGGTCGTATTTCCAAGCGCTTTACTTTTCCTACACCTCGCTCCTCACGATTGGATACGGCGACTACTGTCCTAAGAGCAATTCCGGGAAGCCTTTCTTCGTCGTTTGGTCCATCATCGCTGTTCCAACACTGACCATTCTCATTTCAAACATGGGGAACACTGTGGTAAAAGGGTTCAGCGAGTTCACCATATGGCTCGGGAGCTTGACGGTGCTGCCTCAAGAGAGTGGTTTCCGGGCCACTCTGAAATCCAATCTAGCAGGGGTCCGAGATAACTCGTTGTTCAAGAAGGACAGCAGCCTTCCGGAGTTTGAGAAGCCCCCTGGGTTCCTGCCTCACAACAGCAACAATCAGCAAGAAAGAGACCGGATGGGATTAAAGGATAGGGTCGAATCAGCGGCTCTCAATCGATTGATGGAGCACCTTGAGGAAGAAGAGCTCGCGGAAGCCGAAGATGCGGAAGAAAAACATGACGAGCTTGCTCGAGACATTCACTTCTACCATTTTGTTCTCGCCAAGGAGACGAGAAAGGTCATGAAGGATCTCAATGCATCTCCGCCCAAACAATATTCCTATCAGGAGTGGGCGTACTACCTGAAGCTTATCGGTCAAGACGAGGCCAATCCAGGCGGACATCGCAAGCCACCGGCGAAACCAGAAAGAAATAAGAATCACAAAGCTGATATCGGGGCCGGCGCAGGGACAGCCAGGTTTGACGGTGACAAAGTGTACGCGTGGAGCTGGCTAGGTACTAGGAGCCCGCTGATGGGATCCAAGTTGGAAGCGGAGTGGATCTTAGAAAGGCTGTCGACGTCACTCGAGCATGAACTAAGGACGCTGAAGTTATCGAAAGCAAGAGAGAGGATGGAGCCTCCGCCGATTTCAATGGCAGATTTGAAGAGAAGGAAGTTAAGCGGCAGTGCCGAGAAGTCCGAGTGACTGGGGCAGCTGCATCTGAAATGTTTGTGTGTTTTTCTTTGAAGCGTCTCCGTATGCATGGATCCCAAGAAATCTTGCTTTGCTTTATTTCATCGTCCTCTGCCATGAAGTGTCAAAATGCGGACGCCCGATGCTGCTGTTGCTTGAAATGGGGTGTTTGTTTGCATGGTGATGAGTTCTTCCATGCGTTTCCCTCTCTTGCCAGTCGCACCCGCTGTAGGGCTGGAGAACTGCCTTTGTGGGAACTAGCCGGTAAGCAAGCAGCCCCAAAACAAGGAGATGGGCGGGCGGCAGATGTTTATGTCCTCACCGGACGCGTCCGCCGCCACCTCAGCGCACCCAGTCCGCCCAGCCCGCGACCACACACACACACTCTATATTGCTTTCAACGCTGCCGACCCTTGACGCGCCCGTTTCGCCATGCCTCGCATAAGTCCGTCAATCCCGAATCCTGACTTTCCTAGCTACCATGACCCCGAGATGTACAGTGCTGTCCGACCCCAAGCCTTCGACACGGTCCACGATCTGCCAAAGCGCTACGATGTAGACGACAAGATGGCCTTGCCTCGCTGGGCGGTCTTCCTCATGGTCTTCATCCCGCTCTCGATCTTCTTCCTCGGAGTGACCATTTACTACCTCAATCGCAATCGTCGTTCCGGCATGGCCCGCATGGTCACGCCGGTCGAGCTCGAAGACATACAGCTCCAAGATCTTGAGTCGCGCGGTCAGCGCTCTCCTACACCGGCGCCCTACCTGCCAGAACTGTACTGGCCAGGCGTTTTCCATCCGTCGCCCAAGTCAGAGGTCACCGTCTTCCCGCGAGCCGGTTCCCAGCCGGCGCCTCAGCAACCTCGCACGCGCCTCGACAAGGACCTTCCAGATCTTCCTCGACATGCCTTTGTGGAAGATGCGGAGGACTGGGAGACGGTTGCGCCCGTGACCCGCGAAAACACCTTCAACGACGCTTTCGCCCAGCACGAGATCGATCAAGAGCGCCGCGACAAAGAACAGCGTGACAAGGAACGCCGCGACAAGGAATGCCGCGACCGAGACCGCCGCGAGGAGAACGAGCGCTCTCTGCTCGAAGCTCTCGAGCGGCGGCGCCAGCGCGACAGGAACCAGCGTCGCGGCAACCCCTACCAGCTCAGCCCCTTGAGCAGCGACGACAGCAACAACAGCGGCAGCAACAACAAAAAGTCCCCACCGCTGCACGACATGAACCCGCACGTCAACGAAGGCTACGCCCGCTACCGCCGCTACCGCCTGCAGTCCAGCGACGTGGACAACGACACGGACGTCATCCTCGCCTCCGACACCAACACCATGGGTCCGCCCACGACGGCCACAGGCTCCAACACTGGCGGCAGCAGCCACAATCCTTTCGCTGGAGGTAGCGGAGGCGGTGCCATGCTCTCTGGCCGCGACCGCAGGCGCCAAGAGCTCACTGCGGCCTACGAGGGAGATGCCGACGGCTTCCCTTCGCACCCCGGCCGGCTGCGTCCTCCCCAGCGGGCTTACCTCGCCGGTGGGCACAACTTCGTCGCGCCCGCAGTCAGTGGTCCGCAGTTTCCCAGCGACCAGTCGGAGATGGACAACTTCACCGAGGCCATGATCACGGATGATCCGTTTGTGCCTGGCGGAAGGATGGGTGCTCGTCAGAAGAAGTAGGGGAATACGGACCGGCGCTTTGAGGTTCTGTCTTTGGGATTGGATTACTTGATGGCCGTTGTTTCCTTCACCACTTTTGAGGATTTGCAACATGAGGTGGAACAGACAAGGCCTTGGGACCACAAAGGAAGGGCATTGGTTTATCACACGGCCAGAAGAGGTATGACCTCTCAGTAGGAGTTCTTCCTCTTCGACTTTCTCAAGGAATGAAATGACGACATGGTATTGGTTCCAGCGGGAGATTACAAACGGGTGGTGGTAGCGAATATCAGACATTGCTGGCTTGTGTAATCAGTCGACGATCCCGCAGCCATGGGTCATACGATGACCTGGCGGTTGATTCTTAATGTAAAAAGCGTAATGATAGCTAAGGCTCAAATTTCCGGGTGTGTGAAACTGTGAAGCGCTCGAGTGTTTGTGGCGCGCATGAGTTCAAGTGAGTTGCACATCTGCAACTTGGCCCAATTTTCACCAGTCACACACTTCACCTCACCATCTGGAACTGCTTTCACTGTTGCCTAGCCGCGTTGCCACCTACGGTCACGTGCAAGGAAGGTTTAGCGCCCTACTAGGCGCATGTGACGAGGCTTCTGGCTGAAATATATAAACCCCCCTCGTGCCCCAGATATTTTCTTTTACTCTCCACTCCTCTTTGCTTTTCATCTTCAAGCTTAGAGCAACAACCTCAGCCTTTCTTCGCCTTGGCTTAAATCAAGAGCCAACAACAACACACCAACTTTGAGCACTGTTCACAGCCCTCCTCGAAAAGAAGATCTTGATCTAAGCCCATGACCGCAGGCAAAGAGAGCTGCAAGCGGGGGCTCCCAAAGTGAGTTTCCCCCGCATGAGGCCTTTGTGCTACTCTTTTCGCAGGAGGTTGGGGGCAGCTCGCAAACGACGGCGCTCGACCTACGAGAGCCAACATTGGACAATGGACCAACGCGTTCACAACTTCACATCCACATCCACGTCCACACAACACCTGCCTTGCTCTTCAGCGTCTTCACTCTTGGCAAACTTCACTACACATCATCAACAAGCTCCACTTCAAAGCAATTGGTCAGTCTGACTTCCGATCCTCACTCGCTCTGTCTGACTGACTGACCTCACACAGCACTGCCTACTCCTCAAAACAAGGCATTCACTCCACCTCCTGCATTCCGCCACACTACCTGAACCAGTCCGCCACGCCTACTCCAACAAAATGACTGCAGACAAACTGAAAGCATCCAAATTTGGCTTCAAAATCCACTACAACGCTTCTGCAAAGCTCACCTCTGATGGATCTCGAAAGGCAATGGACTGGCAACAACTTCAAAAACAGGGTGAAACGAGGTGGAAAGGACGGACATTGATCATCTGGCGCAATCAACAGACACAAATGCAATGCTTCAAACAAACAAAACCAAAATTCATCGTTCTTTCTTCAACCAATTCCCGCTTGACTGTGATGCTACTGTCCACGTTTCGAATCTGTGTCCTGTCCCGAGATGGTCATTGCCTCCCGCTCTAGATCGATACAGCAGCAAGGAAAGCCATTCACCCGATTCGAGGAATCGAACGCCATGCATGCCGCACACATGATTCTCGGAAAGATCATGCAACCGCAAAGCCCGCACGCACCCAAACGCCACGCCTCACCACTTCCAAGCCAGACCCACGCCTCCACCACAACCATCATCATCATCACCATCACATCGCCACAGCCATCTCCTCCTCCTCCGGCGGCGTCAGCAACCCCCCCTCCACCACGGCGCCCCCCGCACCGACGACCACCCTCTTCTCCCCTTCCTCCCCCCCACCCAACCCCATCAAAAACGCCATCACCACCTCAGCCGCCCACCCCGCATCGTCCCCGCCCGCATCCTTCACCCTCGCCATCGCCTCCTCGAACCAATTCTCTTCACCCTCGCGAACCACCATGCTCGCCGCCCACACCCGGCCGAACACGTCGATCGTCGCCGCGTTGACGAAGGCGTCGAACTCAAAGTGGCCCTGCAGCGACAGCACGCGGTCGCCGTCGTACACGCCCTGCACGGCGCAGCGGGGGGTCGCGCCGATGGACATCAAGAGCGGCGACGGCGACGGTGGCAGGACGACGTGGTCCGAGTGGACGAATTGGAGCTTCATCCGCACCTCGCCCTCGCCCGATGATTCGCCTTCGTCGCTTTCGTCGTCGTCGTCGTCGTCGTCGTACTGCCTCGACGACGGAGGCAGCGGCGACGACGGCAGCGCGAGCACGTCGACGGGGAAGGCGCGCAGGAAGGCGGGCGACAGCGTCACGGCGTGGATGCCGAGCTCCATGCCGGCGGGGTTCTTGGCGACGGTGGCGGCCGGGTCGAGGGGGGAGAGCAGCGTGGAGCAGAGGATCTGGTGGCCGAAGCAGGAGCCGAAGATTTTGATGTGCGGGTGGCTGGCGTGGATGTGGCGGAGCCACGCGCTGAGGGTGAGGATCCAGCTGTTTTTCTTTGTTAGTCGGTGCGTGCGTGCGTGGGTTGGTTTTGGTATTGGGGGGTGGAGAAAGAGAGAGACAGAGAGAGACAGAGAGAGAGACTTACGGATCCGAGTCGTAGGCAGAGCCGGCCGCGCCGCTGATGACGATGCCGTGGAGAGAGGAAGGATCGGGAGGGTAATCCCCCCGCACAATGTCGTAGGCAGTGAATTGGACCTTTGGGAGGGGATTGCTCGTGACTAGGTTGGCTTTGGCGAGGCGGATCAAGGCTGATTCGAGCAGCCCTTGGAAGATATCGCTGTAGCGGCCACGAGCGCTGAGGACAGCGGGAACGGGCGTGTCGGCATCGAGCAGTGCGATGTTGAATGTTTGCGGTACGGCCATATCTTCTGCACTTTTTGGATAGTCTCCGGACAATTGAACGAGAAAACCAAGGGATGACTGGAAAGAGCTCTGGAGCTCAACGAGAGGCGTGAGGTGCACAAGGAGCAACGAGTTGGAATGTGTTCTGCCACGCCTATCGTCTCTCTCATTACGTGGGGATATCCTCAACCCTAATCCCGATTCTGGAAAATTATCCCTCGTCTCCGCTACCATGCGTCAAGGTCATCAAGGTGCACCGGCACCGAAGCTGGACAGCTTGAAGTATCAAGTCGGTGTTGCAGATGAGACGACTCCTGCGTTCGCCGACATAGCTGCATTTTCATGAGAGGCGGCGACGTTCTTCGTGGTGGTGGTAACGAGCGCACCGATAAGCCATCTCGGCAACTGCTCCGAGAGCCGGCTGGTCCATGCTCAGATGCGAGGCCGACCACCGTCCCTCGGGTACCGACTAAGGATCTTCATATGAGTTGGCCTGATTGGCGGTGCTTTCACCGAACCGAGTCTCCGGCTTCATTCATTCTTTCCATTACGTCAGTGTAGTAGGAATAATAATGCTCATGAATTCCACACCAAACTAAGAGGTATCATCGTTGAAAGCGAAAATCCCAGAGCTACCGAAAAAAGGGGGGGTATCGATAGCCACCTGTCCATACCAACTAGTCCGACCACCCCATTAGCCCATAGAGAACGAAATAGAACGAGCCTTGTGCGCTCATCTTCCTGTCCCCAAGCCCATGTCACACAGCGCGAGGCAGAACTCCCGGAAGTCGCCCTTCGTTGCATCTTCGATGTCGTCCTCGATGTGGCGGCCGTATTTCTCACGGTAGTCCAGCTTGACTTTACGTAGGTGCAACTTGTCCCAGTGCAGACGAACCAGCCGAGAGATGAGCAGCTCATAGCGGTGCTGACGTTCGTGACGTGACGCATCGCGATCGTTGCCCGTGTCCATCAGGTCGGTGAGAGCGTGGTACAGCAGCATTGCGTCGCGAGCCGGTCTGTTGATGACGCCGTTCAGGATGTGCGCGCAAACTTCACCCTGTGACTTGGTTAGTCTCGCACATCACTATTTGAGCAATGCAGCACTCCCAATCGAGTATCCGTGAAGTCGAAAGAGAAGGTCAACCGCTCAGCCTCCGCACAGTATCGAACTTACCACGAGGTTGTTGCTCTTGGTCAGGACATCCTTGGCGAAGTTGCTCTGGTACTTCCTCTTGTACGTCTCCAAGCACTCCCGCAGGTGTGCGTCACTCCTCGTGCACACGATCCTCAAGATGTCCGATTCACCGCCTTCCCTAGCTCGGACCGCACTGTACATGTTGTCCACATCCCTGTTCCTGTACTCCAACGGCCACACGTCACCTTCTTCCTGACGGCGGGCATCGAGTGCTGTCAGGATGGCCATACGAAACTTGTCCTTCTTTAGCTCCGTCTCCATGCAGCGCATCAAGTCATCACCATAACGCTTATCCTTGAAAGAATCAATGATCTCGTGAATTTCGTAGTTGGGCCGACCCATGAGCGCCTCAATCAACAGCTCACGCTTGGAACTGTTGCCCTGGTACCAGTAGTTCGCCCAGTAAGCTTCGCTCTCCCACCGACCAAGCGCCGTGATGTGGCAGATTTTACCAAAGTTGGTGCCAGGCAATTTCATTTTGAGGTGCTTGGCCAAATTCACCCCACGACCTTGCACCTTGCAGATGCGCTTGTACTCGATGCGAAGCTCCATCAGCTGGTCATGAGAGAGTGCTGGAAGAATGTCGATCAGCGGGTCAGGATTCGGCTCCCTTGAAAGCGCCTTCAAGATGGCATTGGCGTCTTCTTCCGCGTCGTAGATCTTGACGCGTTTCTTGTCTTTCTCTCTTTCCTTCTCACGTCTGTCGTCGCGGTGCCGAGACCGGGATCTTTCCCTATCCTTCTTGGACAAACCCACGGTGAGGGTTGCACCGTGGCCTTGGGACACGCTTGACGAGCTTCTGTGCCTGTGCTTCTTGGATTTCTTCTCCTCACGCGGATCCAGGGGAGGGAGGTCCTCCAAATCGTCGTTCAACGGACGCATGATGGGACTCGGCATGGGACTGAGAGACTGGTAAGTTCCGTGATAAGCCTCCAACAGAGGGCTTGGTGGAGGCCGGCCGCCACCCATTCCGCCTTCGCTCCCGGGAAACGTGCCGGGCATGATGGGCTGTAAAGTCGGCCTGCCTCTCCCACCAACGGTAAGATTGTCCATGCGGGGTGCCAATCCCGGTGAGGGAGGTGCGCCGTACTTGCCGCCTCCGGGCTTCACTTCGACGATGCGCGCGTTATCAGCACCATAGGCTAGATTCGGATCATACTTTTCGGCCTTCTTCGATGGTGGGGGGCCCTGAGGTGGAGGAGGGAAAAACTGCTGCGGCTGGGGCATGGCGGTGACATTTTGCGTGGGCGAGGTGACAGATGAGGACGAGTATCTGTGGGGAAGCGGAGGCGGAGGCTGGTATTGCTGCTGTTGCTGTTGCTGCTGGGAAGTGATGGGCTGGGCTGTGTACTTTATGCCGCCAGGTTGCGCGTATTGGTAGCCAGATGGCTGCTGCTGCTGGTAGCCTCCCGCTGGATTTCTCAGCGGCTGCTGCGGAGGGCCGCTGTTTATCGGGGTCGCTGTGTAAGACCATGGCTGTTGGGGACCGGCACCAGTCGGTGAGACATAGCCAGGGCGCTCGTGCGGCGGGAGGTCGGCATAACCTCCCATAGTATAGCCCTCCATCTCCGGAGGCGGTCGCTGGCGCTGGTGTTCAGTCGGACTGGCGAGATAGTGGGCAGGCGTCGCGTACGACGAGTGGCCCGGCTGCCTGATCTCGTACTGCGGGGTCGAGGAGGGCGATTGGGCGCGGGCATAGCTGTTGGTCAGCCTGGGGTCAGTCGCGAATGCTGGGCCCTCGTCGACGCGGCTGCGCGACCTGGACCTCTCGCGCGCGCGCCCTGGTGACTTGCTGCGCGAACGCGAGGAGCGGTGGTCGTCCGGGCGCAGCGACATGGGCGCTGCTGATAGGCCACGGAGCTGTGGCGCGCGACAAGGCTGGCTGTTTAGGAAGAGCGCGATGCACGTCAGCAGCAGGTGCACGAATGCTGCCTCTGGTAGGTGTCGCGGGCGCGCAGCGGTGCTACGGAAAGAGATCTACTCTGTAGGGCGGCGCGTGAGAAATGCGATGGCTGGCGTCAGCCGCAGTCACACGCGATGCTCAGAGCCGCTTCTTCGGCCCCCAATCCTCTCGCGCCGCGCATGGTTCCTAAACCGGCGGGGGCACGGCTGCGCGATGGCAGCAAGAGCGCGAGCGCGAGCGCGAGCACAGAAGGAGCGCGTGAGGACGGACAGACGTGAGACGGCGGACAGACGGCGGGGGTGGCACGTTGGCACGTTGGCCTGCGGAGGACAGGCAGGTAGCGCGGGGGAGCAGCACAGTGACGACGGGATCAGCAGAGAGCAGAGATGCGCATGCGGGCGTCTTAACCATGCGATGCAGCGCTCCCCCACAGCTCCCCTGGGCCGCTGAATCATGGGTTGTCATCCGACTGGTGACGACGAGCGGCTCTCCACTCGCACGCAGCCAGCTCGCGAGAAATGGCGCACTGCTGCAGCGCGCGGCGGCATTTGCTCCGTGGCAGGCTGCAACACGGCTCTGCAGTGGCAGAAAATCGGGCCTTCGCCGCCGACAGCGTGAGCATGGCGCGCGCGCGCTCCCCAACGACGGCGGGCGACGCTGCGTCTCTGGCCACTCACCGCCTTCGCCATCACGCCAAACGGGATGCGGCCACGCGTGGCCTGGTCGAACGACTTTTTCTCGGGACCGGCTGCTCTAGCGAAACCCTAAACAGCACCGTCCGCCCCCGGCCGGGGCCTGGCATCGGCTGCGTCGACGGCGATATTCGCGCGTCAGGGCCGCCCATTCGCCGTGCTAGCGTGGGCCGAGGCCTTCTTGACACACACACCACTGCTGCATCGGGCATGCCAGAGCTGTTGCGTGTGGAGCTTCGCTGGTCGGAACGGGGAGGGATTGGAAGCCGCGCCGGGGCGGCAATCCTTGCCTGGCCGCTGCCACCCTGCAGGACCCTGAAGCTTCAGCGCTCATCTGCTGTCAGATGCTCGACGCTCCCTAGATGGTATTGAAAAAGACGCGCTTCGCTGTCCGGCCATCGTTTGTTATTGCACCCCATTTCACACCACCCAACCCGTCCCGCCTGGCCCCACAACACGCCCTACGTGCGGAGGCCTCCTTCATCCATGTCTGTTTCCTGAATTGATAAAACGCCCGCCTTTTCCTCTCGTCCGTGTGTTCCCTTTACGTTCGTTTCCTTCTCCAAGCATCAAGACCTCCCCCCCCCAACAAAAACACGTCTTCCGCCGTCTTGAAGACTGCCATTGCTGCCACCGCCACCACCACCACCACCACCGCCACCTGCGGTCCAATCATCATAGACAAGATATAGAGAGGACATCCGAACCCCCCCTCCCCCAAACCGAAAGCATGCCGACCTCCTTCCTCTCCCTCCCGGGCGAGATCCGCAACCGGATCTACACCTTCGCGCTGACCACCGACCTGCCCATCACCGACGCCAACTCCCTCGCCACGGCGCCGCCCAAGCCGTCCCCGGCCTCGTCGCCCCGGGAGGAGAAGTCGGACCCGATGCTCGCGGCGCGCACCCCGCTGCCGCAGACGCCCCACCACAGCATCCCCGCGCTGGGGACGGCGCTGCTGCGCACCTGCGCGCTGATCCACGCCGAGGCGCCCGTGAGCCTGCTGTACGCGCGCAACACGTTCCGCTTCACGTCGGTGACGCACTGCCAGACTTTCTTGCTGTCGCTGCCGCCGTGGCTGCGCGCGCGCGTGCACGACGTCGAGGTCGACGTGCGCGACATCTCGCCGTCGCCGCTGCCCGCGCCCGAGGACCCGCGCGCCCACATCAACCGCGAGTGGCCGCAGTACATGTCGTGGCGGCCGACGTCGACGACGCAGCTCGGCTCGCTGCGCGTCGACGCCCCCGGCCTCAAGGTGCTGCGCCTCGACTTCAGCGCCTGGCCGCGCGCCCGCCTCAGCCGCCGCCACCTGTGGGACATACTGCGCCGCCTGCTGCACAACGTCGAGGGGCTGGAGCGCGTCGTGCTCAAGGGGTGCTACGCCGCGGGCACGGCCATGGAGCGCCGCGAGCCGTGGGACCCGGCCTACTACGTGGGCACGGACGAGATGACTACTGAAGGCGTTGTGGAGCGCATGTGGGGCACCGTGAGGGGTTCGGCGGTCAAGGATGGCATGAGCGTGGACGAGGGAGACGACGGCAAGGTCGTGCGCTGGGAGCGCGACGGCGAGGGCAACATTGCACTGGAAGTCGTGTCGTTGACCCATCTATCTAAGAAGGTGCGGGGGCCCGGGGCCATGCACCATCACGCAGACAGGAAGCTGGAGCTCGCCGTCCGCGAGAAGCCCTCGGACCCCTGGCCCAGCAGCGGCGCCTGCACCTACGAGCAGTACTCCCGCCGGAAGGACCCGCTGTGGTTCGCCTCGTCGTCTCGCAGCCTCAATCCCAACTTCTACGTATAATAGGCCGCGCCGGATCCCACGGCCCGTGGATCTCGTTCTTGTATTTCTGCAAGCCGATGAGCCACCAGCTGCAGATACCCATGACAAGCCCTGTCAAAATGCTGCCCAGGATCGCGCCGGTCAAGGCTGCCTTCAGCCCTCCACCTGTGATGGCCATGCTGAAACCTGCTCCCGCACTCATGACCAGGAAGATTGCGAGGGAGAGGTGTCCGCGCCACGAAACGTGCCGCAGGTGTCTTCGAAAGACCGGGAACAGCCCGAACACCTCGATTGAGAAGAGCATGAAAGAGAAGACGTCGGTCGTTGATTCGAGCCGTGACGCCAGCACCGTTGCCGCCATGATGGCCGCATTGGTGCTTAGAGATGCTGGAAATCTGCGAGTATGCTTGTGAGCTTTCTGTTGTGTCTTTCGTCGTTGTTGTTTCTTTTTATACCCGCAGACCAGATGTAGACGACCGTTATAGACATAGATGATTATGGGCTTCGGAATAGACGTGCCAGAGGATTTCGGATGGAAATTGAATCAACTTACTTTGCACCCACACCGCCACCGTAGTCAAAGAAAGAAATGTTGATAATCGTCAAAAAGCTGGTCATTGCCCAGATGGAGTCGCTTGTCGTTGACTTCGTCAAGGATTTGAGGATTGGGCTCAGCCCGAGCAGCACGCAGTAAATGAGCACGGCCGACTTAATCGTGGCCCAGCGTCTCTGGTTCCGCGGCGACATTGGCTCGCCGTGCGGCGATTGATATGCCGCTGCAAATGTCGGGTCGCCGGTAGGATGACCTGTCGAGATGGCCGACACTGCCGAGCCGTTCGAGACGACAGATGCCAAGCTGCCGCCTCTAGAATGGCCTGTCCTGGCACCGGGAGCATTTGCATTTGGGATCAACAAACCCAGGCCCGAGCTCCCCTGTCCCGCAGCGGCGGCGGAGCTGGCAGAGCTTGCACTGCTTGCTACCTCCTCCGCAGGCGCACCCTCATTCTTGGCAGCTTCAGCGGCGGTAATCACATGGGCTACCGCATCCGCCGTTCTCTCCGCGTCTTCTTCCTCCGAGACCCAAAAATCCCAGAGAAGCCAGCCTAGGACCGTCAGAGCACTGCCGGTGCAGACCACCATGAAGGGCGTGACACGGGCCTGCACAATGCCAGAGAAGCATGAGCACCAGATGGCCACGGACATGACGTGTTGTACGATGACCGTCGAGTCGCCAACCAATGGCCAGAATTCGTACGGCTGGAGCCGCGGATTTCGCTGGAGGTGGTCGAGGAAGGTTTCTTCGTCAGTGTAGTTATCAGGATCTGTATGCAGAGAACACATTAGCCTTCCGATTCACCTACCCAAAAACCAGACATCACAGGTGCGAAATGCACAAGAGTAGTGCACAAGAGCCCTCAATCCCTCCTCCCAGCGCGCAGGAAGGCAGCAAAAACACTCACACGACTGCTTCACCCACAACAGCTTCTTCCACGCCCCCTTCCTCCGCCTGCTCCCACTCCTTCCTCTGTCCCTCTCGCGCTTCCGCCTCTGCTCCATGATCCTACCCGCCGCAGACGACGACTCGCTGCCTCCTCCCCCGCTGCCGCCGACAGCATTACCACCGCTGCCTCGACCACCAACACCACCAGTAGTAGTAGTAGCAGTACCAGTACCAGTACCCCCACCAGCGTTGTTGTTGCTGCTGTTGTTGTTCGCAGCACCGAGGCCGCCGCTCCCTCCCGTCACGGCCAGCTGCTGCCGCTGCCGCTGCTGGTGTTGCTCCGCCTCGGCCTCTCCTTCAAACGACCGCACCAGCGCCCGCCGCGACGCCGCCGCCTGCGGCGATATGCGCGGCGGAGGGGGGAAAATGGCGTCCTCGGGCGCAAGGCGCGAAGGGTCGGGTATGCCAGCCGCTGCGGGTGGGAAGCTATGGTGGTGGTCGTGGTGGTCGTCGCTTTGGTGAGAGCGATGCGATCGGGAGGGAGGGGATTTGTGGTGGGGTTTGTTGTTGTTGCTGGCCGGCTTGCTGGCTGCTGTGGCTGTGGCTGTCGCGAGCGATTGCTGTTGTCGCGGAGGAGGTGGAGCGGAGGTCGGGGAGACGTCTTCGCCATTGGCTATCGCGGTGGTGGGAGGGGAAACGCGCGGCGTCGAAAGGGAGGAGACGCGTGAGGCCCGACTGGCACGGCGGTCTTCGTCATCGTCGTTGGCGAGGGATGAGGGTGTCGTGGTAGGCATTTGGTGCAAGGAAAGGGAGGTCGCGCACGGCAGCGCAGACGCATTGTCGCCGGCGAATGATGACGTCCCTTGCGTTTGGTGCATGGTCGGGGGATGCCCGGGCCAGCGTTGCTTGCTGCGGCGCGAGGTGAGGAGGTGACCCTGTCCCTGCTGTGGTACAGCATCCGAGGGTCGGTTCAGGCTTCCTAGTTTCCAGCGGTAGGCTTTCATGTTGAGAGGCAGGGTGAGCAAGTGGCTCCGCGGCTAGTGGTAGTAAGTGCAGCGGCTGCCAGTCGCCCAGCATGCATGCAATGAGGCTTCGGAGCGAGCGTCCACGCCGCGATGCATATAACAGACCCATTGATACATTGCGGTTGGCCTCATAGTGAGTGGTTTGCGCAGAGGTGGGTGTCTCTTGGGTAAGATCGGTAGCGAAGGCGCAGGCTTGGATGAATAGAAACACCATCACATGAAAACACCGTGCTCCCATGTTCACCACCAACAACGTGGGAACGCCTGTGGGTTACCTTAACAGGAATACCAGCACCGCAACTTCCAACAGGGTAATCATCACGGCGAAACACCTACTCCCTTGCAGACATCCACAAACGCCCAAACGGGACGCAAACTATTGCATCTTATGCCTAGCCGAGCCCGCGTCTTGACGCAGGCTGCGGTCGTGAGACGCTAGGCGACTAAGGCGGTGGGGCGCGTCGCGCAAAGAAGGCAAAGGCATTAATTCGGCAGCGAAGATACGAATGGAAGAACTCGCAGCCACGAATCAGCTTCGCCAACCCATAGCTCTACTATATTTGCAACATGCCCATATGGCCTTCTCCCGTCGAAAATGTTGACCACAAACGGAGAAGCAAGAGTAAATCATCATGGTCAAGAGTTGGCCGGCAACACGGTGCGGACTTAAAATTGGAAGGTGACACTGCATAGCCAGCCGTACGTAGGAATGTATTGATTGAAGGTCATCTCGGGTTCGGGAAACAAGGTTCCATTACTATATGTCCCACCGTGCCAGCCAGTATCCTCTGAGGGAGATAGCTTCGAAAGATACTCCAGCATTTGGTCAAAAATACGTAGTAAAGGTTGGCACGATGGCTTCTGCTCTTCCTCCATTGACAAACGAGTCTCCCACTGCTTGGAAAGACGACGTATACTGAGGAGGGTATCATAGAAGGCGCATTGTGCGCCTGGGGTATCACGTATGATAAAATCAAAAAGAACAAGACGAATCACTGCAAAAGCGCAGCAAAGGAAAAAGAGGAGCAAGACTTGTAAGGCGGATGTAGTCTGCGTTCAGGTAACAACATGCAAACAGAACGCTTCTTCACACACTTAACCGTAAGAGGAAACACTCAATGTCACGCCTCCTCTTCGTTCAAGCGTCCATCGAATAGTTGCCGAGAAGGAGTGGTGTCCTCCCAGATGAAGTTCGAGCTATGGCCGTCATTCTTGCCTTCGAGGTCCAGTCCCATCAGCAGATCGGCCGGGCCAGGAAGGCTGACTGTTCCACTATTGCCACCTCCAGCCGTACTTGTGCTAGCAGCTGTAGCAATACACCTCGACGACGGTGCTGAGGATGATGCTAGCAGCATGTTGGATCCCAAGTTTGAGGACAGGCCGGCAGTCAGAGGTGCAGGAAGCCAAAGAGGTGGCAGGCTCGTACTGGAATGCGGCTGCTGAGTCGTGCTGGACGTTTTTGGGATCTTGAGCGTGTCCAATGGGTTGATGTGGCTATGGTCGGCATGCGAATTGACAGACAAATCGAAAGCATTGGGCTGCCCCTGGGCATAGGAGAAGATGTCTCTGCTCAAAATCACAGGGCTACATTCTCCCTCAAAAGGAAGATCTGATGTAAAGTCGTCATCCTCCGTAAAAGGATCCGGAAAGGGATAGTTCGTGAGAAGCGATTTCAAACCAGGTGCCTTTTTCCTGGTCATGCCGATTGGATTTACGTGTGGTGCCACATTCGCAGTGAGCATAGCATTGTCATCTTGCAAAAACATCCTCTTGGAGGGCTCCTTGTCTTCGGAAGACTCGGGTGCCGAGGGGCCGGCGCCGGCGTCATCCTGGTTCTCCTGCTTGTTATTCTTCTCCTTCAGTTTAATCTTATAACCAGCTTCGGCATACTTTTCTGGCCATCTATTGCGGAGGCGATCACGCAGATCTGTAGGGTGCCTATGGGTTAGTTCAAGATCCGGATCGTTGCGAATGACATGCCAATGAGGACCATGTTTCTCAAAACCGCGCAGTAGCGCAGCATCTTCCTGTTCCGTAAACTCTCGACGCTCTCTTCGAGTCGACTTGGTGAAAGGGGCCTCTATGCCGATAGAAGCCAGGGCCTGCGAATCCTTTCGGTGGACTTTGGGGCCACGCCTCTTTCTAACTGGGCCATTTGACGGGCCAGGAAGGAGGATGTTGGATGTAACCAGACTGGACACTTGCTTGCCGGACGCGGTCTCTGCCGTGGACGCCTCGCTTGCTCCAGCCGTAGCATCTAGCTCCGTACCACCAGCCTTGGGCTTTTTCATCTTCCGATACTCGTCCGGGCAGCACGTCCTGAACCGATCTTTGAGATCCACAGCCGTCCTACCATCAAAAGAGAACTCAGGACAGTCCAGAATCTTTTTCCAGTTCCCGATGCCGAACTTTGCAACGCCCTTCAACAAAGTCGTCGTCTCCTCCTCCGTCCACTTCTTCCGCCTTTTGCTCGGCTCTGCTTTCTGGGTTTTGGCCGAGGGCTTAGCGCTGGATGCAGCAGCGGCATCAGACGCAGTGGATTTAGGCGGCGCCTTGCCGCCATCCTGAACCGGGCTCAACCGTTTGGACTCGATCGGCGTCACTTTTTCCGGCGCCCTGGGCTCCACTCGAGGCGCTGGGGTTGACGTCGACTTCTGCTTCTGCTGCTGTGTCATCGCATTCTTCGTCGTCGCGGGAGGCGGTGGCGGGGGCGGTGGGCACCCCTCCCTGGCGACCCTCTCGCCCGTAATCGGCGGGAACAGGCCTGCGTTGGGCGGCGGTTGGTGCAGACCCTGCAGCAGCGGCGGGATGCGTGGGCGGCGCGCGCCTTTCTTGACGGGAAGCGTGGGCTTGGGGAGCGTGAAGATATTCTGATCACCCATGCCACTGCCGTCGACCTTTCGCCGCTTCTTAGGTGAATTGTTGCCTGGGGCGCTGCCGCTGTTGTCAAGCAGCTCGTTGACCGATCCGCTGAAGCCGGATGATGTCTGCTCGTGGCCATTTAGCACCTCGGCCAGCGGCACAGACTTAGGCGGTCGCGCGGCGGGTTGCGACGAAGAGGCGCCCGGGTGGTTGTGCTGGGTGTGTTGCTCGTGCGTTAAGGAGGTCGACGGGGGCGAAGGTGGCGGGCGAGAGCTGGCGGACAGCTGTCGGCCTGCGAAGGTGGCATGGTGATGCGAGTCCTTCGCGTTTGGGTTGTAGATGTCATGGAGAGAAAAACTCGCCGGACGAGGGGCGCTGGGCTCTACGGGGGACGGTCTCGAGCCATGCTGATGGCTGGAATGGTTGTGAGTGTGTTGGGACTGGTGGTGTTGGGCGAAAGGACCGAGAGGAAACGGCAGCTGGTTGTCTATTGTAAAGTTATCGTCGAGAAGGAGTGATTGGATTCTCGGTTCCATTTCATTGTGCGAAGTCTGAGTTTTAAGTGGGTCGGAGGGCGGCGGCGGGTTGAGGTTGTGATAGACTTGACCGCCAGAGGCGAACACCGACACCCCGTAGCGAGCCCGCTCTGTCAGCCGACCTTCTTCCTAGCATGTTTCTGAACGTTGCACAAACGTCTGGATTCGTGTGAACCTGCTTCATCCCGCTTCTGGTCGGTCTGTATCGCGTATGCCACGGGGCCGGAGGGAATGTTTCTTTGTCGCTGAAGCTTATCCTGGTCGAGTCTCCCCCCATTAAGCATTTCGGATATGAAAACATCCACGAATCAGCTCGGCTGCTATTATCTCGCCCGTAGTCCCGAGCACGGTACAGAGTTCGCACTGAAGCTTGGAAAACAAGAAGTGGTATTGTGGTCTATTGTCTACGCGACAGGTATCCGCTGTAAAGGAACCGCAATGATGAGTGATTCGGGCCGCCCGAAAACCGCAGGCGCAATTCTCCATCTATGATAGCTAAAACGCCAGGCCACCATATCGGCTGCAGCTCTCGATATCCACCCATGCGTTATGTCATGCGTCATGCATGCCGTTCATATCGCATGCGTTTTTTGTGACTTGCAGAAAGAAATCTACTGCGTCATGGCATCACCGCCGTACTTCTTCTCGAGGTAGGCCTTCTGGCCAACGGGGTCGGCCTTGATGGTGTCCTGGCCCGGGTTCCAGTTGGCGGGGCAGACCTCGCCGTACTTCTCGGTGAACTGGAAGGCGTCGATGAGACGAACGGCCTCGTCGACGCTGCGGCCGACAGGAAGGTCGTTGATGGTGATCTGCAAGGGCGAATCGTCAGCTCCATGCGAGCAAGTGGAACATGCGCCTGCGTTGCAGACCCCGTCCTAAACAAAGCCAATGAATGTACGTACCTGGCGGACAATGCCCTTGGGGTCGATGATGAAGAGACCACGGAGGGCAACACCAACGTCCTCGATCAGGACACCGTAGTCCTTGCTGAGCTTGTGGCTCTTGTCGCTGATCAGCGGGATGTTGATGCCACCAAGACCGCCGTCCTTGCGGGAAACGGTGCTCCAGGCGAGCAGGCTGTACTCGGAGTCGGTCGAGGCGAAAGCGACGGAGACGCCACGCTGGTTGAACTGCTGGACGGCATCGCTGAAGGCGATGATCTCAGTGGGGCAGACGAAGGTCCAGGCCATGGGGATGAAGGCAAGGACGAGCCATTGGCCCTTGGAGGTGTAGTCGGAGAGGCTGAGCTCTACACGGTGGAAACACGTCAGACAATTGACGACAGCGTGTGCCAGAGGGATGGACGCGAGACTCACCCTCGAAGGCACCGTCGACGACGGCGGTGACCTTGAAGTCGGGAGCGGGGTGCTGAACGCGGGCGTTGCCGGAAGACATGGTGATGGTTGTGGAGGTAGTTGCGAGGATATCAAGAACAGAAGCGGCTGCGAGATTGGCAGACAAAGTGTTAGCTGGTTTGGTGGTGCGGAGCAAGACAGCAGAAACTTGTGAGCTGGAAGCGGAAGAGACGGTGCGGAGGAAAGGGCGCGGGCTTTGTATCAGCAGATGCTCCGTCACGACATGCCGACGGCAAAACGAGGCAACTGCGCCTGGGGATGCTGGCCACCAACCTTGAGGCAAGAACAGTCCGAGACCGGCAGATGACAACAACGGCGTTAGAAGGCGTTAACTAAGTGTGGCAACCGGCAAACTCGATGCTCAGCATGCTATATACCGGCCGCGCAAATCCAGAACCTCTGCATTACTTCAGCATGCCGCGGCCGCCGTAATCGAAGCCGATGTGTAATTGTGGGTCTACCCTTCTTCTGTCCAAGTGGTATCGGCCCGCTTGTCGTCGGGTTTGCCCACCCTTTCGCGCACGTATCTCGCCGACCGACGCTCGTGTTCTGGCACCTTCCAACCGTTGGCCGCTTCTCTGCAACACCAGACCGCCTACTCCGCGTGCGTCATCGTCGCCACTCCCCGCGATGTCGGCTGTATGCTGACTGCACGGCTTTCCGCCTCACGCCGCAGCACCGCCCGCCGTGTATCTCTCGTCCGCCAAGTGCAGCTGCGGAAAGGCTCTTCCGGGGTTGAACGAGGCACCTTAACTCCTTGTGGGCCCGCTTCGTCAGAAGCTATGGCCAGTGACACGGCCGGCTAACTACGAGTCTACGACGCGTGCTACCGCCTCATCCTTACGTGCGCGGGCATGATCGTCGCTGTTCTGGAGTGGCCCTGGGGAACCGCATTGCGCCATCACGACAGAAACGGCCTTCACTCGATTGCGGCTGCTGCATGTATCGCTTCATAGGCCAGCATGCTCTCTGTTCATTGGAGCTTGCTACCTAAATATCTCTGTGCGCCTGTCCGCAGCTGCTGGTCAAGCTTCCTAAAATGTTTAACGCCGTTACCGCTCGGCGAATTCGGGAAGAACGCATCGACCGACGTTCATAGAGGCTCCTGATGCGTGCCAACTGCATCTGAAAATAGGCAGTGTTTCCCGAGCTTGTGTGACCGCGAATAAAATTCCATTCAACAAGGGTTCTATCAAAGATAGCGACACGATCGTTCCACTAGCTAGCGCCCGCCAGTCTCCATGCCCTGAGGGGTAGAGCCTGCAGCTTGAGCGCCGCAGGCTTGATGAATCCCCAAAAAGTCACCAGGCCGAGGATGATGCAGAGGACATTGACGATATAGTAACCGTCGTGCTCGATGTTGCATGTGCCACCGCCGTCCAGGCAGCGGTGCTTTTCAGCTTCCAATGCGCAAGAGAATGCCGATGTGACGAGGTCACCCTTGAGTTCCGTAGGCGGCTTCGCTGGGGGAGCGCACGTTGCAACCGTGAAGAAGTCCACGAACTTGAGGATGAAGAAGCGTGGGAACGTGCCACCCAGGTTTGAAACACTGCAAGATGTCTGATCAGCAAGCGCATTCGCGGAGAAAACGGTTAAGGTAAACAGGGTTCACTCACGTGGCAAGGAGGGTCATGTAGGTGCCCCCGATGACCGGGTCCGCGATCTTGGCGTGGAAGGCCGATATCGCGACAAACATTACTGTACTCATGAAGGTCGAGAACACATGCTCGACAATCACCGTCAACAAGTACCATGTTGTGACGCCGCCTTCGGGGAAAATCATGACGACAAACTGCGCGAAGGCCGCCGCCGCTAGGCGGCCGATGAAAGCCCAGCACCAAAGTTGCATGGGTGGATATGACTGGGACCATTTGCCTGCGTAATAGCCCAAGGAGAGTTCAAAGGGAAAGTCGATCAGAACGGTAAGAGCCATGTCCTCCTGGCTGAAGCCCTTGTCCAGAAGCTTGAGGTTGGTGACCGCGTCGTTTGCCTGGAAGCCAATCTTGGCAATCAAGTGGATGACAATGAAGGTTTGGATGTTCTTGAGCTTCAAGATGCCGCCCATGACCTTGTAGACCTCCGCTATTCCGTCATTGTTCTTAGTCCTCTCCTCACGCTTCATGAGCGCAAGGGCCAGAGTCACAGCCAGATATGCCCAGCCCCAAAAGGTCAGGTAACCTCCAAGCGTCATGACACCCTCTTCCTTTGGTATTGCGCGGAACCACTTGTTGGCGAAGTCGGGGGAATTGAAGGCTAGGAAGACCGTGTAAGACAAGAACTGACCGGCAGTCAGACCGACGGTTTGGGCAGTCGAGGCGTACGCCAGGTTTTCGGGGGAAAGGAGTGTAAGTGCCCAGCCTGGGGTGCATTAGCGACGTTTTGATTGCCAGAGAGCGAATTAGTAGACACATACCGTCAACGGCAATATCCTGCGTGGCGCACATGAAAACCAGGAAGAACCACCACCAAGTGAATCCCCAGATTCCTGCGCCTCCATCTGCGCCAGCATCGGTCATCATCTGCTCGGCGCGGGCGCCAAGCCAAAGCATGCCAAAGCCGGACAATGTCTGAATCGGCAGAATCCAGCTCTTTCTCCTTCCGACTTTCGGGGTCCAGATTGCGTCGACGATGGGGCTCCACAGGAGCTTGAGCGAATAAGGGTATGAAGCGAGCGAGAAGACGCCGATTTGGCTGTATGAGAGGTGGGCTTTCAACAAAAAGGGTACGGAGCCACCGGCAAGACCCATTGGCACACCCTGGAGGAAATAGAGTAGGACCAAGAGGAGGAAGTTTTTTTGATCCTTCTTTGGGAGTTCGCTGAAGCCCTTGGACGAACCATCCTCATCGTGGGTCATTGCCTGCATGGGATCGTCGTCCAAGGTGAAACTGTCCCGGCTCATCAAGTGTGAGGCCTGCGAAGCCGTTGAAGGGCTGTCTGGGCCGACGTGCTTGCGTCGTTGTCCAAGCATGCTGTCCATAGTCCCAGTGCCGTGGCCGTTGCTGCGGGTCGAGTCTATAGAGTCGCCGCGAACGGCAATAGCTCGCGGGTTCGGCGACCTGCCCTTCTTCTTTGACATGGGAGCTTCGTTGGGCGAATCAAGGTCGGATTCCTCGGACGCAAGGAGTGGATTGGTTTCAGGGACGTGGTGGGTACGGATGCGCGCACCGTACCTCGATTGCGCAGAGGCGGCGGCAGAATTGGAAGGAAAGTCTTGGAGCTCGAGGCTTTGCTGCGATGCTCCGCGGCGGTGCTTTACGTGCTGGCGGGTGGGCTGGACGTCTGCCGCGTCAGAAATGGAAGGGGCCAAGGGAACGGGTAGAGGAGGTCGTGAGTCGCCTGGTGTGGTAGGCATCCATGTAGCGGTCGTCGGTTGGGCTAGGTGGAGGAATCTCTAGTGTCGGGGCGGCGATGATGTACCCAGAAGCGGAACGTGGCCAGTACGGGGGGCAACTCCGCCGCGCGCCGCGCAGTCGCGGATCTCGAGCAAGATCAGGCGCGGCGCAAGGGTGGCGGTGAACAAAAAGTGCGCTGTTCACCGTCTGTTCACGTCAGGAGACTGGGGAAAAAATATCCAAGATAAAAGAAAGCAGCGGTCTCCCCGCGCACCCATGTGAAGCTCTACAATTCTTGTGCGTCCGCAGGCGTCACAGCGTCGCGTTTCACGAATCCCCGCCGGTCGCAGCGCGCCAAGCCAGCCAGGATGAGCACGGGACTTCGCGACGGCCTGCGCGTCTTCACCCCGAGCCCGGTGTACCGCTCGCCCTCGCTCGCGTCATTGTTCATCGCTGCCATCGCTTGGACCGCCTTCTTGTTCGCTATCGTCGCCTGGGCCGTCAACATCCACCACTTCATCCACAAGGACTCCCTGACAGAGCTGCTGTACGAGGTTGCCGCCGACTCGCTCTTCCAGCAACATGGCAGCCTCGCCTGCGCCGGATTCCCCGCTCGATAGCGAGATCGCGCGTATGCACGAGCAGAGTACGGCTCCCCACCCCAGCGTGCATGCCGCATAATCTGACGCTTTGCAGTTGAATCTCTTGAGCGCCGTCGTTCCATCCTCTCTTCCACGCTCCTTTCTTCTCAGAACACCCTCTCGCGCATCCAACGCGCCAATACTGGATCCCACCCATCTGCGACCGGCGCGTTGGCTGCCATCGAAAAGCAGCAGAGGCACAACTTGGAAAATCTACACCGCACTTGTGCTGGTGCCACTGCCTTCCGCGTCAAAGACCCTGACCCCTGCGCCGTCGACGATGGCAGGATCCTCGGCGTGCGCATCGAGGTCTCTGTGAAGGGACGGTTCGCCGCTCCCTACTACCTGCTTTTGAATCGGTCGTCTTCAGGGAGTGAGAATCTGCGCATCCACAAACACACCATTCCGCCATGCATTCCGCTGCACGGTTACGCCGCAAAATATCTTCCGCAGCAAGACCAACCCCAGGATTTACACCGTCTGGTGCGGGAGCTGCGCCAGGAATTGGTTTCTCACCACTTGCGTCTGAATGCGGTCGGTAAGCTCAGGAAGGATGCGGGACTGCCGGAAGATGCCGAAGGTGCATCTAGGAAGAGAAAGCGAGGCAAAGATGTCATAGTCGATGTCAGGGCTTTGGATGTGGGAGCAAAGGAAATTGAGATCAATCTGGCGGATTCGACCACAGTGCGGGTCTTGTTGTCAAAAAGAGGAGTTGTTGAAAAGGCTGTGGCAAGGAACTCGGATGGGATCGGGCGTGTGAGGGCGGTTGAGAGGGCGCTTTTGGCAGGAGATCGCCGTGTGGAGGGCATCGTGGAGCGTTTGACGAAGTTGCAAGACGTGGATTCAAGATCACCGAGAAGGCCACAGAACACTTACGAAACTGCATGAGAAACGAACTTGATCTGCAAAAGGTTCCACTAGGAAATTAATCGCTATTTATGACTCCTACCATCTGCACAAACTGGCATAGTGGGTCAAAGGAGAACACACCTTACTGTCCAAGTTCAACTTGATATCTTGCGGGACAGTGTTGAAAGAGTGTTCACATGCGTAGAATACGGCGGCTAAGTCTGGCTCAGATGGTTCTACCAATTGCCTTGAGAGCACGCTACTCACCAACATTTCCACGCCAAATCCAGGAAGACGGTCCTGCAGCTTCGCAGCTAGTTCGATCGCGAGCTCGCCGAAGGGGGGCTTGCTTCGCGTAAGGCAGACATGACTCCGGAAGACTTCGACAACTTCGACGCGAACAGCCACGGTGCGGTCGATCCGGAACGCATGTCCCTCGAAGAAAACACGTCTGTTACTTGCCTGGGACCGACGAGCTTGGTGGCGCTCCACAGCAACCGAGCTGGTACGGCAGGTCGCATCGTGAACAACTGGACGACTAACGAGAAAGAATGACGTGTAACATCCCAGCAATGGGAATATTGTGAAGCTTTTTTTCTCTTCTTGATGAAATAAGACTAAAAAATGTTCTGAGTGCTCTATTTGAATACAAGCTACAATTGACAAAGCTGCCACGCAGCGTCACGCTTCTATTATGAAGTCAATCCTTTGACATGGGGCTCTTCCGATGGTTCAAAAGCCGATAGATCGACATTTCTTGGAAATGAATGCTCGCAGGCCCTTGAGGAGGGTGCCGCCAAAGCTTTAGAGTGAAGAGAGTAACCGCACGATATACAACTTTACAAGTATTTCACGCTTAAGAAGAGACCGGAGTTAGGGAAAGATATCAATGTTTCCCTTGGTATTTTCGCACACCTTTCAAGTCAAAGGGTTGTACCCACAGGCTGAAGAAAATGCGTACGCTGGTTGATTACAGTATCCTGTCATCCGTTAATTGGATCCGTCCGGCGTAGACTGGCACGCAGAGCTGCCAAGACGCACGATGCAAACATGATCAATGCTCTAATAAAGCCTGTCCAGCATTCATAAGCCAATATGCTTACTGAAATTGGCGTAAGTTTTGTTGGACCTTACTGATGTAAGTAGTTTACTCATGTGTCCGTCCGGACACATACAGTGTCAAAAGTCACATGTACGTTCCTACGTTCCCGATGAGAACCTAGATATACGAGCTTGAAATTTTGATATAACCGGCCACTTTTCTTCAGTCACAGTCATGTTTGCTTTGATGCACCCGGGGGCCCAGCAGCGTGAACCTCGGCCGAGACGATGCGAGCAAAGTTGGAATTCCGGGTTGCAAAACAAGAAGACGATTACACACAGACACTTAAGGAACCATTAACGAAAGTCAATGGATTACTATTTGAAATTTCCCCGCCTCCTCTGCCTTCCTCGTGGCGAAGTTAGAAGAGAAAGGCGATGGCACTGACGCGAGCAGCAGCAAGCTGCGCTTGGTATCATAGACGGATTCCATAGACAAAGAAGACTTGGCATTCAGCGGTCAAGAATCAGACAGTGGTGGTGGCCGGAGTAGACTCTGCGGCGGCGGCATCGGTGCCATTGGTACCATTGGTGGCGCCATTCGAGTGACCGTTGGTGGCATGCCTCTTCTCGTGACCAACGGCACCGCCAATGACGGCGGGGTCCTCATCATAGTCGCGAAGGCGGAGACCGAGGCGGGCGGGATCGATGTTGCGGTGGCCCCAGATCAGCAGAGCTCCGAAGACGGGCTTGGCGAGGAGGTCGAGCACACCGTAGAAGACGGCCTCGGAGTCAGGAGCAATGATATTGCCGCCCTCACAAACGCCCCAAGCGATGGGATAGCAGATCCAAAGAACGGTGGTGAGCGAGCCGCACATGAGGAATGTGCGGCCGACGTCGTTGCCGAGGTGGTTAGCATGGATGCGGGCTTCCCACGCGAGCTGGTAGACAATGTAGACGAGAGCAGCGCAGCCTGAGAAGCTATCAGTGTTCCGTATCAACATGGATTGTGTTGTTGCAACATACCAAAGGCGAAGTAACCCCACTTGTACGAGCTCCTGACGAGCGCACCGACGAGACCGGTGACAATCATGACCCAATCGACAAAAATAACCCAGAGGAGCGTGGGCCAAGGCATTCCAGCGGTGAGGAGGAGGTCCATGAGCAGAAGAGGCGTGGTGATGAACCAGTCAATGTAGCGGACGTAGAAGATTTCGCGGTTGACGCCCCTGACTCTGGGGTCGCCGCGGCGGAACTCGACGGGGATGGGAGTCCAGCCAAGGTTGGATGCCATGGAGAAGTAGGCAACAGCAGCAGTCATGGTGACGGCAGCGGTGATGTAGTGGAAAATGCGGTTTTGGCGAGGCTTGGTGAGAGCGAGGCCGGCAAAAATGAAGGTGCTCAACGCCATGACAGCCGTGACGGTCCAGTACCAGTCGGATCCGCGGGTGGTAATGGCAATGTCGGCACTCCCTGCACTATTCACGCTGGGGTTCACGCGCAAAGCATTGTTGCGACGCTCAAAGTGGTTGAGGTAGTTCATGATGGGCAATGCGCTCAGAGTGGGACGGGGGTCACTGAGGAAGTGAGGAACGGCTGATGGGTAGGCCGTGGAGCCCCAGGGCCGAATATAAGAGCAGCATGTGCGAGCAAAGAAACTGCCAAAGACTGCAGTCATGACGTCTCATGGCCGCTTTAACGTATCCGTCGCTGCCGCCGTTCTCGCGCACGGTGATAGCGTTTCGATCCGGCTGCGCCGAGGCCCACCTTCGATGTGAATGGACTGGGGCACCGCGCATGGTAGCCGATTGGAAGCGGTGATGCAGATGGAAGTGCAGTGACGAGCCGTCTATGATGCAAAAGAAGACCATGTGGCGCTAGACAGGGGCCCCCCACAAGCTTTGTGGATCGCCGGCCTAGCGCGGGAGTCTGTGCTTGTCGCTGCATCGCATGACGCCTGCGCGCCCCCTCCACTGCCGCCCGCCCACCAACTCTATTGACGCCTCCACCGCCAAAGGCCGCTATCCGCCTCATCTGCGCGCAATCTCGGTTCCATGGCTACCGTGTGCCATGCTGCCAGCGTCTGCACGGTTCGGGCCTGTCTACCAACGGGTTGACTCATAACATCACATCACCATCACCACCTCCCGTGCTGCATTTCCTCGGACAGTATATGGCCGATGCGGCAGCCGGCAGGAGTTTCCAGCAGCCGCAACCCGCCTGGCCAGACCCAGACCCCGCGTGCTGACCCTGCCGGCCGCGGTCATGGAGCACGCCCATCGCATGCCCCCGCTCCGTGCCGCCCTCCGCGACAACCCGTTGCTGCACGCCGCCGAACTCGGCTCGACTCCGATCGCTGGCCCGAGAAGCCCAAACCAACACCTCCAGTCACCTTGCAGTCACTTGCTAGCCGTCTCTGGGAACGTCACACCACATGACATTCATCACGAGATGCCCACCGTACAGCCGGCTCTGTACCAGTTTCCGTCCGTTTCTTCATCAACTCGACACGCCCGAACAACACCCGCGCATATCAATGGGGTGTTCCCCAGAAAATCAATGAGCTGTGATCGGCCGAGCAGATCGCTTCCTGATTGTGCCAGGCCTAGACAACTCATGTATGTACCTTCTTGACCGAGTAGCAAGGCTCAGAGCAGAATTCGGCAAATCATCATACACTAACAGAAGCGGCAACTCAACCAGCAAATCATGAGCGGTCAAGGAAGGTATCACTTCGTGGTGATACATCTCCGCTTCCAGCCCTCGCTCCGCACTGGCCTGACACCCGACGATCCTTGCCACCGAGCTGTCTCAGCCTTCCGCAATCACCAGATCTCGACGCCAATCCGATCCCCGCGTCCAATGCAACGATGGAAGCAGTGACCGCTCAGCACTGATCACGACATTCTCCAGGGAATGCTTCAAGGCTCAATATTGACCCGCAAAACCTTGGCAGAGCTCGACGACCATTTGCTTGGCGGTGGCGTTAGCGGGCTACTCCTCTCCACTCTGCATGCCAAGAAGAGGGGAAAAGTCAGAGCGAACAATGGCAGCATACCAATTGCGCATGGCCATGTGCTCGCTCTGTTGTCCTGCATACACCGAACCGCACGCATCCACGCGACAGAGCGATTGAGGACCGGCCAAATTCTTACCAAACATGCACCCCTGCACACTAACTCTCCAACGCCAGCAACCCATGTCATCGATCTTGTCCGTCTTCGGTGTGCGTCAGCAGACACGTCTTTTCCATCACAAAGCTCGCAGAGGGAAACAAAGCCCCGAGTTTCGGCCACTTCTACGGTGGAGAGAAATTCGGGTTTTGCTAACTCATTTCATCGTATTAATATTGAAAATAGCCATCGCCATCTCATCCCGAGGTTTTTTCGATATGCCGTTTTGACTCATTTCCGCCACATTGAGTCCGGATGCGGCGGCTTGCTATAATCTCTGGTGCAGCTAATGAGGGCAGCTGGGTAAGATTTTGGGCCCAACTGCCTATCGCTCCTGGCCGCGTAGACTTCCCGTGCACGCAGTCTCAACCACGTGCCGCTGACATGGTTAGCCACATGCTTCCATGCTGCCGTGCAGCTTCGCTTGATAAGCTGTGTAATGCAGATGATGATGTGAAGAAGACAAACACGGGTGTTGAGTGGGGACGCGTGGTTGCAGACGCAGTGCATGCGAAAGAGCAGGCCACTGGTGAAGATCAGCCCGGCCTCTGCAAACTGGAGATCAACCCAAGTGTTCCGGCACCGGGGTGAGGAGTTCGCTTTACATGTCTGTTCTTTACATTTCACGCTTATGGAAAAGGTATTTGCAACTTTTGAGCGGGATAGAGAACCAGGCACAACCGCGGTTTCATTGGGTTAGTCAAGGCAGACGTTATAACTCTAATAAGCCAAACGGGCCATTCCCCTGCAATAATAATTCAGTCATCAGACAGACTGCTCTGGCTTGGATTACGCGAGCCAGAGGAGGGACAAACATCGACGGCCGACGGCGAGCGAGAAGTCGATCATCGACCGCATCGAGTAAGAAGCGAGCTGCGCGACCAAACTTCGGCGTCTCACCAATCCTTCCCAAGCTTCAACCACGAGCCAGAAGAATCATCGCTACTGCTGCTGCTGCTGCTGCTGCCCGACGAAAGCCCCCCTTCGCCACCGCCGGCAGCAAGCGCAAACGCGCCCAACACGGCCAAAAGCAGCACCGCAACCTGAAGCAGCCACCACACGTAACCGCCGCCACCCCCTTCCACGCGATCAATCCCCTCGCCACCCCTCGCCCCCTTGCTCCCCCCTCCTCCGACCACCCCACCACCACCATCACCACCGCTCCTCCCCCACGGCACCACCGCCCCCCTCCCCTCCCTCGCCCCCCACCCATCCCCCTCATCCCCGAGCACCTGCTCCGCCGTGACGCGGCTCCCCGCCAGACAGATGGGCACGCCGGTGCCGGGGTGGGTGCTCGCGCCGACAAAGTACAGGCCGCGGGCGCGGGGGTGGCGGGTCCCCGGGCGGAAGGACAGCACGTTGAAGAAGGAGTGGCCGAGGCCGAGGATGGCGCCGCGGTCGAGGTTGAAGGCGGCGCGCCAGTCGGGCGGCGCGTTGACGCGCTCGTGCGCGATGAGCGGCGCGAGGTCGGCGCCGGTGCGCGCGCGGACGGCGGCGAGGACGGCGGCGCGCGCGCGGGAGAGCATGGCGGGCCAGTCTTGCGGGGGGGTTGATGCGGCGGTGTCCGTCGTGGTCGTGGTCGTGGTCGTGGTCGTGGCGTCGGGCTCCGGGGTGAGGTGGCCGACGGGGACGAGGACGACGACGGCGTCTTTGCCGGGCGGCGCGGCGGCCGGGTCGATGCGCGAGGGGACGTTGAGGTAGAAGGAGGGCTCGGCGGGGATCTGGTGGTGCTTGAAGATGCTGTCGAAGCTGGCGCGGTACTCGTCGGCGAGGAAGATGTTGTGCGGGCCGAGCTCCGGGACGGCGCGCGAGAGCGACCAGTAGAAGGAGATGCTGCTGCACGAGGCGGGCCGCTTGGCGAGCGAGCGCGCGTACGCCGTCGGCGGGAGCAGGTTGTTGTAGGCGTAGACGAGGTCCGAGTTGTTGACCACGACGTCGGCCGGGATCGTCTCCCCCGAGGCGAGCACGACGCCCGTGGCTCGGCGGTGGTCGGGCGAGAGGGCGATGCTCGAGACGGGCGTGGATAGCCGGTAGGTTACGCCTAGACGCTCGCCGACTTTGACGAGTGCTTCGATGACCTGGGCACGATCAGAGTTCTGACGCTTTTGGCTGTTATCTCTCCCCCCAACTTGTGTACGGGAGCTCACCTTATGAAAGCCTCCCTCGGGATACCAGACACCTTCGGCCAACTCGGTGTATTGCAGCAGACTGTAGGTTCCGGGGGCTTCAAACGGACTCATCCCCATGTACATGCTCGCGAAGGTGAAGGCTCGTCTCAACCTTTCGGTCCAGAAGTACTTGGATGCCCTGCTGTAGATGCTTTCGAACGGATGCAATTCGATCAGGTGCTTGAGGAAGCTCGGCCGGGCCATGCTGAGCAGCGTGGTGAAGTTCCGCTTCAGGACGTGCGTCACGCTGAGCTCGTAATGGCGGTGCGCCTCGGCCAGGAAGGCCAAGTAGCGCTCGAAGCCGTCTTTGCCCTCCCATTTCTCAACCTCCTTCTTCATGCGGGCCAGGTCTGTGGACAGCTCGAAGCTGTGGCCGTCGCCAAACCAGAGGCGGTAGTTTGGCTCGCATTTGATGAGGTGCACGCCCTCGGCCTCGAGGGAGGTGCCTAGGTCTTGGAACGCCTCGGCGAATAGGTTCGGAAGGAGAAGCAACGATGGGCCCTGGTCGAATCGCTGAAGTACGCATCAGTGCGGTTCTTCTACGGATGATACGCGGAGGCGTACGTAGCCGTCGTGGTGGATCAGCGAGCACCTTCCACCGGTGAAGTCGTTCTTCTCAACGACCGTGACCGCGTAGCCGGCTTTCGCGAGACGCGCCGCGGTTGCGACGCCGCCTACGCCGGCACCTAAGTCGTTGGCTCCAGTTAGCTACCCGGCGAAAAGGCCATTGAGGAGCACGGCAGTCGGCATTAACGAACCGATAATCACTGCCGTCCTCTGGCGAACCTTCTCGGCCATTGTTGACAGTTTCTCGATGCTGGGAAGCTTGAGCAGGCAGTTATTGGGGCGGATAGCATTATTCTATAATCCATGACGTGACGTCTCATAGAGCCGGCTGGGGCCGACTAGCGCGCAAGCCAGGCCCGAAGCACAGACTGGCGCCGTCCCCACCGGCTCCCGGATCGCTGCAGGGATCATGTATTCAGCGGCACAGCAACCAGACTCAGAATTGGGCGAAATGTGGCCAGATAGTTGCATCATGTGGACGCGAGCCTAACAATGTGGGTATCTCCAAACCGGTGCAAATCAACACACTAGGTACTACACTTTATCCACTCCCATCAAGCACTGCTCTGGCTGAGTGCCTTCCATGCCACTATTATTCTCCGTAGCTTGGGCACCGTAGCCCTGCCCTCTCGCACCCTGTACCCTTCTTCCTTGATCACCCGCCCGATCTCCATGTAGCTTTCGACTGCCACACGCATCGGACCCCTGGCCTCGTCGGGAAGCTCTTCGATTGCATCTTTGGCATCCGCATATATGTGGAATGCGCGGTTGAGCAGTTGAAGTCGGAGGTCTTCCACTCGCGTGCCTTGAGGATTCTTGATTATGGCTACGGGTGTGAGTTCTTGTTCCGCAATCCAGTCCAACGGAATGTACACGCGCTGAATGCGCGCATCGACTGCAATATCTCGCGAGATGTTCACGTATTGCAAGGCGACGCCCATCCTCGACCCGGCCTTGATGAGGCGCTCTTTGGTCTCGGTGGATGCATCCGATGGCAAGTTGTGGAAGACCAGTTCCAGGATCGAATGTGCAACCGTGCCCGCAACGCGTTCTCCATACAGATCCAGGTCTGAGACCGTTTGAATGGGGTATTTCGACGTCTCGTCGCCAGCCGAGGCGAACGCAACATCCATTTCAAACCCGTCCAGCATGTCGTACAGGGGCTTGCTAGAGAGTCGCGAAGTAGGCAAAAATCCGAGGGCAGATTGAGCTTCAGCAGGAAACTTGATTTCGATGTAATCCTGAAGTAGGGCCTTCTCCTCCACGTCCATGTAGGAAAGGTCGAGATACATGCGGAGTTTGCGGATCCATTCTCGAGCCTCCTTGGAATCTGCAGCGTTGTCGACGAGATCGTCTGCTACGCGGCAGAAGGAGTACCTGCGCATCAATAAGCAACTAGCAGGTCGATTTTATGAGGTTAGGACCTTACAAGAGAATCAAATCAGCCCGAAGGCGGCCCTGGAATGTGCCACTTGCAATATAAAAGCTCCGGCTCTTCCGTCGAAGTCGGCCGACGGCTTCTCCGAGGGCATGAAGATAAGACTCGTCGTAGGAAGACGCAGGCTTTAGTAAAGCACGAACCAGGAGAGCTGGGGAGGGCAATGGCGGAATAGTGGGGAAAGTCTGCCGACATGTGAACAGGATGGCCAGCGCATTGTCAAATGCTATCAACCCGAAGACGATTAGGGTATTAGTAGTGAGGAAGAAAAAGGCTTCCCTAGAGGCCAAGTCAGTCTGGCTTTTTCAAAACGGCTGGAGACACTCACTCTATCTCCAAACCAGGCCACAGATGGAAGCCGAGTTTCGTACCCGTCTCGATGACCCACGTTCCACGCCTCAGAGCTAGGGTATCAACAACCCAGAGGTAGACAGTGGGCACCGCGATGGGCCAAAGCGAACTGGACCGGGGGATGCCAAGGATGCACTGATATGCGAGACTCCTACCTCAGATCAGCTTTGAAGTGTCGTTGAGAAGGTTGCAACAGCCTACCATAGGAGAAAAAGGAAGGGAAATGCCCAAAGTATGATCAATCCCATATATGTGCCACGACCCCCAGTCTTCACTGCGTACGCGCCGAGGCCAATGCCCGAGGCTAGTACAGTCTGGCCAGCCCATTGGTACCGTTTCCAGGATGGCCTCTTACCGGCTGGCGCCTTCAAATGCACCTGTTCGGTCCGTAGGTATATGGGAAAGAAGACGGGTTTGCCAAGCAGGAGATACAGTAAGGATGTGTTGTAGGTCTGGATGACAAAAAAGAAGACTTCTTCGGCAGGTATGCCCAGTAGCTTGGGCCCGACGATGACGGTGGCGGGGTAGGTCCATACTCGGGTGCGGATTAGATACGAGTCCCAGGGAATGGTGGAGACAACAGCAATCTGACCGAGTCAGAGAAAAACGGCCAATGGCTTGAGGCGCATACTGACGGTGACAAGAAAGAGGATTTTGTACACATCGAGACGAGTGAGCAACGGCCGGTACAGGAAAGTCAGGGCTACCGCAGGTGGGATGGTATATTTGAGGTGGCTTGCTGTGTGTTAGAAGCGAGCTGGGGGGTTGACTGCGAGCTTGGGACTTACACGAGGGCGTAGTCGTAACCCATTGCTCGCGACTAAGGCTTGAGGTGCTACCAGGCCATTCCCCGGAGGATGACGGCTCGCACTCGACGCAAGGTGAGGCCGAATGGCACAGCGTATGGCACGGGCGGCGGAGGCAGGCGCTGGTGCGGGAGTCAATGGCTTGCGGGCGGGCAGGGCGCAGAAGCGGCGATCGTCATGGTGTTGAGGACTGCGAGCACGCGGCTCTGGAACGGTCTCGGACGGAGGAAGGCGCTAAAGCGGCGCGAGGACCAGGGCGCGATTTTGGCGGAGGAGACAGGGGTGCCGGAGCTGCGGGCGGCAGGCGGAATGGGGCAGCTTCTCGTTCTGCTTCATTCTGACATCATCACCGTCCGCGGCAATCTGCAACGCCCTTCCCCGCCGCCGACTAGCCCGCCGTTGAGCTGCACTGGGAGCTTCATCACATGCCGTGTGCCACGCGCCTTCTATCCGCTCCCCGCCGCCCGTTGCCGCTGCCTGCCTGCCCGCTGCTCTTGTCGTCATGTCGCTCTCTGTACCCGCTCTCTGTCATCACGTCGCGGTAACACCACCCCAATGCTGGCCGCCCTCGCCGTGACCGGTTGAAAGCCAACGCCCGCCCCTCCGGCGTGGCTGTCAACATCCACAAACTACTACCAACATGCCGCAGCTTGCTGGTCCAAGGCGGGAGACGAGCTCGAGGAAGCATCCGTGCGTTGTCCCTCCTCAAAGAGGAAGCTGCCAGCTGACTCGGAAAAGATATCTCTCGGGAAACTATGCGCCCATCAAGCAGACCCGACAGTTGACGCCGTGCATCTACACCGGTTGCATTCCCGAGGACCTCGTTGGAGGACAATATGTCCGCAACGGAGGCAATCCCATCACCAACGAAGAGCTTGGCCGTGATGCCCATTGGTTTGATGGCGATGGCATGCTTGCTGGTGTGCTGTTCGAGCCCACTGATCATGGCCGAATCCAGCCCAAGTTTGTTGCTCAGTTCATCTTGACCGACGTGCTCTTGTCCACGCTGTCGAATCCGGCATTGAGATTCCCCATCCTGCCAAGCATTGCGACGCTGGTCAGCCCGCTGTCTTCACTCTTGACCATTCTACTGAGCATTCTGAGAACTGTCTTGCTGGTCATCCTCTCGCACTTGCCAGGCTCCCGCCAGGCCATCAAGAAGATTAGCGTCGCAAACACGGCAATCTACTACCATGACGGCCGCGCATTGGCGACGTGTGAGAGTGGCCCGCCGATCAGAGTCTCACTTCCTGACCTGAGCACCATCGGCTGGTTCAATGGTAGCTCGGCCGAGGGAGAGTCTGAGCGAAAGGTTGATGATGTCGGGTTTGGAGGAAATGGGCTGCTGAGCTTCATGAAAGAATGGACCACCGGCCATCCAAAAGTCGACCGGGTTACCGATGAGATGATTCTATATCATTGTACATTCGCCCCTCCGTACATCCATTACTCGGTTCTCTCAGCGACGAAAGATACCGCGCACGACGCACCATCCTCCTCGAAATTAATCAATATGCCGGTTTCTGGGGTTTCGGGTGGCAAAATGATGCATGATTTTGGTGTTTCACGGAGACACACAATCATCATGGACCTCCCTTTAACCTTGGATCCTCTGAACCTCATCAAGAACAAGCAAATCGTATCGTATGACCCCTCGGCGCCCTCCCGGTTTGGAGTTTTCCCACGACGAAACCCATCTAATGTCCACTGGTTCGAAACGGCGGCGTGCTGCATCTTCCACACGGCCAATGCTTGGGACTCTGAGGATAAATTTGGAGACACCCGCTCAGTCAACCTTCTTGCCTGCAGGCTTACATCAGCCGCACTTGTCTACAGTGCTGGTAACGTCCCAGTGCCCAAGGCTAAAAAAAGACCATCAGAAAGATGCGACAAACCGTCGTCTTACTTTGACAAACACGATTTCGATGGTACCGATGCCACTGCTGGAAACATCTCTTTGCCAGAGTCGAGCGGATTTGACGCTGCACCAGCTCTTGAGTCGCCTCTTCAAGGGGCTGAGCCTCCGATCCAACCGCTCATGCAGATGGAACCCCAACCAGAACCAGACTCAATCTCTTCATTGTTAGATGAGGAAGAACAATGTCGTCTATATTACTACTCGTTCATTCTTCCCTCTCGGTCCTCACCCCAGCGAATAGCAACACAACATGCTCTCTCCGCTGTTCCTCTTGAGTTTCCCACCGTCAATCCAGCTTACGCGATGCGGTTCGCTCGTTACGTCTACGGTTGTAGCCTTAGTTCCTCGTCTTTTGGCGCCGCTCTCGGCAAGGCCGCCAAAATTGATGTTCTGGTCAAACTGGATGTGCAGATCCTTATCGCACGTGGTCAACAGCGCCCTCCATCTCCTGTCACCGGCTGCGTGGATAGGCGGTCGGTATCCGAAGTGCTGGCCCAGCAAGATAAACTCGACGACCTGAGCGATCCAGTACGGTGTTTCAAGATGCCTAGCGGCTGGTATGCACAGGAGGCACGCTTCGTGGCAAAGCGGGGAGCCCACACTGAGGATGAAGGGTACTTACTCTTCTACGCGTTCGACGAGAATCAACTAAGCGAAGAGGGCGAGGCTGGAACGGACGCTGTCAGCGAGCTCTGGATCCTGGATGCGAGAAGTATGCAGGATGTAGTCGCCAAGATCAAGCTACCACAACGTGTTCCGTACGGGCTGCATGGAGAGTGGTTCGACGAGAGTCAGATCAGGGATCAACGGCCTTTCGAGAAAGCTAGAAGTGTAGATGGTGTGACGAAAGATGCAGGCGTAGAAAAAGGCCTATGGAGAGTATGGATGGGCGCAAGGAGGAAGATGGAACGGTGCTTGGCGTGAGCAGGAGCCTGGAAACAGGAAAACTGCTTTTGTTTTGGCATTGCCGTGGGCCGTGGGCCGTGGGCGGGAATGGCGATAACCTTATCACCCCGTTGTCTATACCTATGATCCTCACTCCTTACAGGGGATTTTTAATCGTAATACATATGATTCATCCTATCCGCCCCGACTGCTCAGCCCGTACATCCTTGATTGTCTGAGCCATTCTCCTTACGCCTTCAACCAGCTGCTCTTCCTCGAGCCAGGCCCAGCACAATCTTATCCCCATCTCGAAGCCGCCTTTCTGCCTTGCCCTTTCCGCACTTCCGGGATCGCCCTCTATTTTGAACATATCACCGAAAGCGAACTTACACTTGTGCTTGTCGCGCGCCACGGCTGCAAGCTTTTCAGCTGGAGGTAGGTCGGGTGGGAGCATCAGATAGGTGAAGAAACCGCCAGCGGATTCAGGATGCCTGAGACCTGGTTCTTCGTATTTCTTCCCAACGTCGATAACAACGCCGAGGGGCATCAGGTAATCCTTTATGGCGGACATAAGAGCATGGTAGCGACGCCGATAAGTGGGAACAAGGACCGTGTCAATGTGCTTTTGGAGTGCGCCAGTCGAGAGCATTTGGTGCACGAACATGGAGCTGAAGTGGGCCGGGTTACCCCCAGATCGGGTAGAGCCTCTGTGCATGTGTTCAGCCAAAGCGCGGTGCTCTGAAGAGCGGCAGAACTCACATAATCATCACCCGATCCACCACTGCTGGCGTGCTCTCCACCCAGCTCACCCGAATCCCCGGCGCAATGATCTTGGAAAAGCTCCCATTGCTCAGCGCGTTGCCCCATCGATCCTTGGGGCCTCCGTCCAGCACCCTGTCCACGTCCACGATCCTCGGCGGAAGTGGGCCCAGCTCCTCCACCGGCACGCCCTCCTCCACCGGCCACCTCAAGACATCGTACACGTCGTCCGTCACGACCAAGACGTCAAACTCCCTCGCCAGCCGCACGACCTGCTCCCTCCGCCGCAAGCTCATCGTCTTCGCGCTCGGGTTCGACCACGTCGGCACCATGTACAGCACGTGCTTGTACACCTTACACGGGCCGGACCCCGACCCCTTCTTCTTCGGCTCGCGCTCCCGCAAGCCCAGCCCGCCCCAGAACCCCGTCCCACTCCGCACCTCCTCTTCCACCCGCTCGATGCTGGCCCGCAAGAAACCGACATCGATGCCCTCCTCGTCCTCGGGCACACCGCGCATCCTACTTCTCCCACCATCCTCCCCATCATCCTCCCCATCCCCGCCAAACCCCGCATCCGCAAAAATCGGACACGCAAGAAAATACGTCGGCTCCACCATCCACACCGCGCGCGTATACCGCGCCGGGTCCGCCAGCCGCAGCACCGCGTTCAGCAGCGTGCCCGACGCGCCGTTGCCGACGCCGATGCGCGCCGCGGGGATGGCCAAAGGCGAGGCGTCGTCACCGTCGTCGTCGCCGTGGTGGTGGTAGTTGCGCGTCAGCCACGCGGCGATGCTGCGGCGCAGCGGCGCGTACCCGTGGCCTGGCCCGTAGTTGAGCGCGGCGGCCGAGGTCGAGGGCGAGCCGCCGCCGAGGAGGGGGGAGGCGCTGGCGAGGAGGGCGGAGGTGGGGTGGAGGGTGGGGCTGGGCCAGCCGAGTTGGAGGTCGATGGGGGCGCGCATGGTGGGGTGGTGGGGAGGGGAGGGAGGGGAGAGGGGGTGGTTTGTTGGTGTGTGTGTGTGTGGTTTTTTTCTTGTTTCTTTTCGTTTTGTTTTTTTTGGTGGGGAGGGTTTGGTTTGTGTGTGTGTGTTTGGAGGAGGATGGGGGGAGGCCGGAGGTTTGATTGATAGATGGTGGGGATCGTCGGGGAGCAGCGGGGTTGCGGACGGTCGCGGGTGATAGCACGTCATTCCTTGCCCACTCTTGGCTGGCGCGGTTTGAGACCGCAAATTTGTACGGATGGTGAAATATTTGTCTCTGGACAGATGTTCGTATGGCGCTTGGTCATCTGGATGCTGACTGTCTTCAAATTCGGATTGTGTATGTACCAGTTTCGCAGCCAAAGCCGTTGCTCTCCATCACCGGATAGGGTGTTGCATCATGGACGGCCGCTCAATCACTGGAAACACAAAACCAATGACAAGAGCGCAGATCACGCGCGTTCCCATCCCTCCGATTGAGAAAGAACATACAGTTCTGGTTATGTCAGATATCCGCCACGTCAAGCGTGCGCAAACTGTGAGCGGTTCTGCTGACAGTGCATGCTTGCTTCAAGCATCCTGGACTAGCGGCTGCGAATCCCTGTTCTGAGTAAATCATGGCACATTTGTGATCTTGATGTATGTTGGTGAGCTTGAAATGCGACGTCGCTGAAGCAACTGCCGTATATTCTGCTCCCGCCAGTGCCGTACTTCGAGAGAACGGGTCGGGTGGTAAAGATAGAATACGGACAATCAAAAAAAAAACAAGAAAAAAAAACGCAGCTTGTAAGTCTCAAATCATTTGTCGTTTTCCTCTCACTATGGTGAAGAATCCATGCTGGTAGCATGTTTAAATTCTCTCAACCCGGCCAATTCTTCCAAAGCCAGAAAGTCTGAACAAGCCTTGGAAAGAATCCTCTTTAGCCCTGGTAAGAGGCTGTTCTACCCTTGAGACTGGCTAATCCGCAATTTACATTCAAGGTATTCATCATGAGCGACCAGTGGGACAAACATCCCGCTCATCCTAAGGCTGAAGGTGCCATAACGACCATGCCAGTCTTGTTGCCAAAGAAGACGGCTCGAATAGACGAACATCATGGATCTCCCTCTCCAGTTTCCAGCCAAGTTTCGTTCGAGAGTGAATCTCGGAGCCTTGATTCCGATTCGCTTCCCCAAGGATCGTCAACTAAAGCTCGTCCTCTTTCTCGGACGGCCAGCGGAATGATCAATGGTGCTGTCCTTTCAACTGACAGCATTGAACATGAGGATACCGGTATGTCGATCAACTCAACTCTTGGCAAGTGCTTTGAAGTCCTTGAGAAGCCCTCCAGGGTTTGCAAGCATTCCATCTCGTACTTCTCGATCAACCCCAAAAAAGAAGTCAAGAACAAAATTCTGAGGCGCCGCCTGCTGCTCAAGGTTCTGGAACTACTTACGAGTAACGGTGACTCCAAGCCTGTTGTCGATGGGCTCGACACCATTTACTCCATGGAACCAGTACACCATAAGCTGCAGGCTGCGCCGTCTGAAACGTTTTTCGACATCACAGATCAGTCAAAGCCTACGGGAGAATCGACCAGCTATCGAGTTCGAGTATCTCGGCAACGGGACATCAAGTTCGACGATGTCGCAGTATCCATGACGAATGGCAAGTGCAGCGGTGGTAGCGAATCCCCTACGAAGAACTACGTCCGCGCCCTGAATGCCTTGCTACAATCCATTCTGAGCCAGCAAAAGGAATGGTTCTGCGTCAACAAGAACCTGTGCCTTTCCAAGGAAGTTATGGGCAAAGATGTTGAAGCCAAACCTCAGAAAAGAAGGGCCAAGACCAGCCAACACATTCAGCACGTCAAACTCCACGATGGCATGAGTTTCTCCATCGATATCTTCGAAAGGAAGTGTGGTTTTGATTCGAGATCCAAGGGCTTGCCTTGGAAGCTTTCACTGACCATCAGCCCTCGTCCAACGTTGTTTGTGGAGGCCTGTAATCTTGGGACTCTCTACAGAGATTACCTCAAGGCACAGGAAGACAATTTCCAAGGAGACGGCGATGACAGGAAAAGTGCTCTTTACTCATTCATCAAGAAGCTGGATGTTACTGTGGGCTACACGCCATCTTTCGGTAACAATGAGCCTGTCCACATCAAGCAGCCGCAGACGCCGGATGACCTCCCCAGCGACACTCGACGACGCAGGGTTGTGTCCGTTGGTAGAATTGCGACGGAACAGAAGTTTAAGCTTGAGAAAAGTGGCATGGCTCCAGAGGACGTCTCTGTGAGTCAGTACTTTAAAATGTGTAAGTACGTAAGGAACCCATATGAATTGCGCTGACATATGGGTACAGACTATCATTACAAGCTCAGGTTTCCGAATCTTCCCGTAGTCAACATTGGGGCTAGCGCAAACGACATCTGCACGAATGATAGGAGAACGGAGGTTTGGGTCCCAATGGAATTGCTATGGGTTGAAGAGCAGCCAATATTCCACTTCCCTCCCCTACAGATGAAGGATGGGTTCGAAGCAATTGAAAGGGAATATGAGAACGCGGTTCGTAGTTTTGAGGCCAACCTCATCGACAAAAGCAGCAAGGTTGTGCAGGTCCTGAACCCCACAGTACTGAAGGTGAGTTCTGAGTCTGGACCCGTATGAATATTCTGACTGTATCAGGAACTCTTCGAGATCACCTTCAAGCCAGAAGCAGAGGCCTTCAAAGGCTACTTCGCTTTCTCTCCGTCTGAGAGCTCTCAGAAGAAGCTCCAAATCAAGGCTCCAGAGTTCCCAAAATCTCCTCAGATGACCCGATTCTTGACTCTCAAACATGGAGTGGAGAAGCATACCGAGAAAGAGCAGGAGAGTATTCAGGAGGGATACGAGAGACTGCTCGAAGCTTTTCAAATGGAGGGGGGCCTATCCAGCAGACAGCAACCAGCTTATGACTACGACGTTTTCCAAGCAGTCCTTGAAAGTAACGGAAACATAGGATCATTCCTCACGCGGTTTTCCGCAGAAGGAGATCAGTTACTCTTTGTGGGACTTGAGGGGCCTAGGGAGGAACAGACTGATGTCCAAGCGAAGATCAGGCGTTGGTGCGATAAAAACAGCATCCCTACAGTCTTTTTTGACGTTCGGAAATTTCAGAAAACTATGAAGCACTGGGAGAGGGCTGACAAAGGGACTGATGTGCCCGGGATCAGGCACGCCACGGGATACGCCAGGGCGCTTCTCACGAAGTCTGTCCATAGATACACGCGTGGCATTCCGAGCACTCAAAAAGTCGATCCCACGGCGGTGGAATATCTCAGGAGCCTTCTGCCAAAGACAATGGTTGTTGGTGCATCTCTGGTCTCCAGCGGCATTGGTCCTTCAGATAATTTCCCGTCAGTTGCGGCGGTCACAACAAACCTGGATGACGACTTCGTCCGGTATCAGGGCCGATTCCGTCTTCAACTCCCCGAAGAGAAGGTAGGCCGAGTCCCCGTCAAGTTTGGAGGTCGCTGACATTGACTGTGCAGATAATCGCGAGCCTCAGCGACATGCTGAAGGACATGTTATTCGAATACGCGCAGAGGCATGATAATCGGCTACCGGAGTCGATTGTGTATTTCCGAGAAGGCGTTTCGGAAAACCACTTCGACATGGTCAGAAGCGACGAGATCCGCCAGATGGCGATGGCGTACGGTACGCTCTGCAAGGAGAAGCCAGAGCTCGCTGCACCGTATCTAACGCCAAAGATTACCTTCATCGCTTTATCGAAGCGTGCCAAACCTAGGTTCTTCCCTGACTATGGCGGGACCGACAAAGCAACAGACAAGAATTTGAAAGCGGGCATGGTTGTCGACGCCCCAGAGTTCCAGAGGACGGGTGTCAAAAGGCGGGAGTTTGACTTCCATCTCCAATCCCACTCGAACCGCTGCGACAGTGCCAAGCAGTGCGGATTTACCTCCAACACGCACTACTTTGTACTGCAGCACGAAAACGAGTGGGGCCTGGAAAGAATTGAAAGGATTGTAAGTTTACCCTTGGTCCAGTCCGAGTTGCCATGGTACTGATTTTCTTTCGCAGACGAACAAGCTTTGCCGCATCAATGCTGTGCCGGCAGCGGACTCTTACGTGGCTCCAGTCTACTATTCAGGGAAGATTTGCCAGAGGGCACGTTCTTACCTCCGGGCTCTTGCACCAGCAAACCATGCAAGCCTGTCGCACGAGCAAGTGATCCGAGAGGTTGAAGAGAGCGATGCCTGGCCGGAGTCGCATGTTTTGGGCAAGGAGATGTTCTGGCTTTGATTCCGAGGCCTCCCTGCTTTAGAACTCGCCCTTTGGTGGCTTAGGCCCTTGGTATTTTGCAACGGTTTTTCCTTTTCCATCCTCCTTTCATTGCTTTTTTTTCCTAGGTTGAGCTTTGGTATTCTGGACTGTTTAGCATAGAAAAGTGACAGAAAAAGAAGAAATCGATACTGAGCATGGGGCTGCAGACAAGTAAGATGTGAGATGGTGGGATGCAGCTGCAGACCGCCGTGTGGCGAGAGCGGAGAGCTTGGGTGTTGTTGAGTGTGAGACCCCGGAGCAGAGTGAAGAGTGAAAGCATGTTTCCGAGATGGAAAAGTGATGGTGTGTCGGAGGCAGACGGGACGGGATGACGCCGGCGATGGAAATAGCACGTGACAGGTCTCTGACGAGGCGGGAGCTCGGTCGGCGTGCATCACAACGTAGCTCCGACAGCAGCAACCTCAGCTTCGCACCCGCCCTCAACACCTCGCCATCGCCATCGCCCCCGCCACCCCCGAACCTGCACTCTGTAGGACCTCGCCGCTTCACCCATACCTCCTCGAACCCCTCCAGCTCCACGTCCACAACCATGTCGGGTGAGGTCCTCAAGGCCGAGAAGGACTTCACCAAGGAAGTCGACAAGGCGATCCCGGAAGCCGAGTCCCTTGCCAAGGTACTTTCGCTCTGCTCCCATCCAGCGCTGCCTATGCTGACCCCGCTGCCAGAGCAACCTTCAAGCCGCCATCGAAAAGCTCCTTGCGCTCGAGAAGCAGACCCGTCAAGTACATCTCGCCTAGCCCGCGCCGCCAAACGCGCCCGCCCGCTAACAGCCCGTAGTCCTCAGATCTCGCATCCACATCCCGCCTCATTGTCACCATTGTCACATTATGCAAGGATAAGGGAGAATGGGGTCAGTTGAACGAGCAGATCCTGCTGCTCTCCAAGAAGCATGGCCAGCTCAAACAGGCCGTCACCAAGATGGTTCAGGTTGTCATGGGCTTCTTGGACGCCGCACCGAACCTGGAGACGAAGCTCTCCGTCATCGAAACCCTGAGAACCGTCACCGAGGGCAAGGTGAGTGTCTCGGTGTTCCCTCTGCAATTCATCCACTGACACTGCTTGCAGATCTTCGTTGAAGTCGAGCGCGCCCGTGTCACCCGCATTCTTTCCGACATCAAGAAGCAGCAAGGCGACGTCAAGGCTGCTTGCGATATCCTGTGCGAGTTGCAAGTCGAAACCTTCGGTTCCATGACCCGTCGGGAGAAGACCGAGTTCATTCTTGAGCAGGTGGCGCTGTGCATAGAGAAGGGCGACTGGACCTCGGCCGGTATCCTGAGCCGGAAGATCAGCACAAGATACTTCGCGAGGAAGCCCAAGAAGTCCCCGGAGCAGCTGGAGAAGGAGCAAAAGGAACGCGAGGAGGCCGAGAAGAACAGGAGCGCTGACGACCCTCCGATCGAGCCGCTGGATGATGTCACCGACCTCAAGCTGCGCTACTACGAGCAGCAGATTCTCTTGGCCAAGCATGATGACAAGTATCTGGACGTGTGCAAGCACTACAGGCAAGTCTTGGACACTGAGGCCGTTGAGGAGGATTCAACGAAGCTCAAGGCGGTATGTGCACTCTATCACCTTCCGGGTCTCCGTCCTAACACTATCATCAGGTACTTCAACGCGTCATTTACTTCGTCATCCTCGCCCCCCACGACAACGAGCAATCCGACCTCCTCCACCGCATCCACCGCGACTCACGCAATGCACAAATACCCGTTGAGGCCCAGCTGCTTAAGCTGTTCACCATTCCGGAGCTCAACAGGTGGCCTGTCACTTCCGAGCAATTTGGCAAGCAGTTGTGCTCCACGGATATCTTCGACGCACAGGCTGGCCAGGATCCCAAGGCATACCAGCGTTGGCAGGACTTGCGGAAGCGTGTCATCGAGCACAACGTCCGGGTTGTGGCCAAGTACTACACGCGCATCCAGATTCCCCGCCTCACGCAGCTGCTTGATCTCTCCGAGGACGAGACTGAGAAGTACATTGCGGAGCTGGTCACTGCAAAGACCATCTACGCCAAGATCGATCGGCCGGCTCAGATTGTCAGCTTCGCCAAGCCCCGCGACGCTGACGATGTCCTCAACGAATGGAGTGGTAGCATGAAGAGCCTTTTGGGTCTACTCGAGCGCATTGATCACTTGATCACGAAGGAGGAGATGATGGCTAGGATTCAACCGACAAAGGTGGAGAAGGGAAAGACCAGCAAGGTGCACTAAACGACTGAAGACCAAAGGGTCTCTGGGTGCATGCTTTGATGACAACGTCGGAGTTCCGGTGGCTACGTTACGTCTAGATAAAACGAGCCGTCTATGTCTGGGCCATGCTCTGCAAAGGGGTGCGGAGCTGTAATATACCTCTAGATTCCGTCAATGCGAAGACCATGAAGTCTGATCCATCGTGACCGCGTCTATGTCTTGATTTCTATTGTCTTGCTGAATCAAAAAGGCACGTCCATATCCTCTACGCTCTCTTCCTTCTTCCCATTGCTTTCAGAATCGGCGAGGATTTGCCTTATAAAACCGACCAGAGCAGCAACATACTGCTTCTGGCTACTGGGCAGGAAGTGACCACCAGGGTGGTAGACGATCCTTCCTTCATGCTGTTCGCACGCGTGAGCCAGCCTCAAGCTCCGGGCCTCCTCGACGACCGTGTCCACGCTGCCCAGGAAATGCAGCATCGGGGTCTTGATCTTGGGATTGTAGAAGGCGTCGTACAGCGGGTTCTGCGCGGGCGCGAAGCCCGAGTACGACACGGCGAACTTGAGCGGCGGGTGCACGCCGTCGGCGCCGGCGAAGGCGTCGGGGAACGGCATGCCGCCCTTCTCGGCGGCCGCGTCGAACGCCGCCCTGCGGCCGGGCTCGAGCAGGCTCGCGACCATGCCGGCGGCGGCGCCGCCCTGCGAGAAGCCGACGACGCCGTCGAAGGGGCCCTCGTCCCGGAGCACCTGCGCGACGCGGGCGAGGCCGGCGTCCATGCCCTCGTAGACGAAGCCCTCGCCCTCGACGGGCACCCTGTCCGTCTCGACCTTGTCCTTGCGCGTCCACCAGCCGTAGGCCTCGGGCTCCTCCTCGTCGTCGTCCCCGGCCGCGTCGTCCTTCTTCACGCCGTCCGTGTCCCACGACGGGATCTGCGCGCGCGACAGCCGGATGGGGGCCGTCGGGTAGCTGAGCGAGACGCCGGCCGGGAACGCCTTGGCGAGGTTCTTCTCCAGGGCGCGCGTCTTGTTGCGGAAGAGAGGCCCCGTCTGCGTGTAGCCGTGCAGCATCAGGATCTTGACCGGCTTGGTGGGGTTCGCGGCGGCCATGGCGACGGTGGTGGAGCAGAAGAGTCGACGCGTGGTTGGGAATGAATTGATTGATAGGAGTGGTCTGATCAGGGTATCATGGCGCATAGCAAGGAAAGAAGAAAGTAGGAAGAAGAGAGGGGGAGGGGGAAGAAAAGAGCGATCGAGTCAGTCCAGGTGGTGGGCTCTCTTCCGATGCGCGGCCGACGGTGTCCGAGACGGGAGAGCGGAGCAGGCGCGCGCGATAAGCAGCGGTAGGGCTGGAGGCGGTGACGCGCGGCAGAAATTCGTCTCCGCCGAAATTTCCCAAGCTTGCCCGCCGTTGCGATTCGCTCGCGTCTACGATACCCGTCCAGCTCTGCCTGGCGTAGAGAACCCGACGACATGTTGACCGAAACCTTCCTCGCCTCGATTGGCACCACGAACAGGAAACCGGACACGTCTTCCGCCACCAAGGACGCCGGCATCTTTCTCCACGAGCACCAACCGCTTCTTGCGCAGCGCCATACTTTCAAGAAAAGTGCTTGCGCCCCGAATTGCGTTGCGGTTAGCCGGTCACACATTTTTGCTGCGCAGATAGACAAGGCTGTCGTGAACGTCTACAGTAGGGAAAAGGGAAACCAAGAGGCTACAGTCCCGTTCCCCGAGAGGATCACAAGTCTTGCGCTCGCGCTCGACCAGACCGTGTTGGTACTTGGTACAGAAGGTGGAAGAATAATACTGTGGGAGGTACGCTGGATGAGAGGAGAATTTGGTGCTTGGCCGGTTACTGACTTGCATTAGACGTGCACCGGTCGTTCGTTAACAGGCCCACAATCCCACCTCCAGCCCGTCAATGTGCTCGCCGTTGACCCGACTTCGAAATTTCTCCTCAGTGGTTCTTCCGACTCGAACATCCACGTCTGGTCAATACAGTCCCTCCTTTCATTCACCGCACCGGCAAATCCAACTCCGCTCCACACCTTGTCCAACCATCGTGGGGGCATCACCGCATTGGCTGTTGGTCACAGCACCTCCAGTGCGAATGTAGTCGTATCGGCGTCGAAGGACAACACTGCTATTGTCTGGGATTACCAGCAAAACAACCTTCTCGCAACCTACCTACTTGGCGACGCCCCCCTCGCCCTTGCCCTCGATGCGGCGGATCGCGGGTTTTTCGCAACATTTGAAGATGGCAGCATTCAGTACATAGACTTCTACGTCTCTGGAGATGGTGAGACACCGAACGGTGCCGTCGATTCTCTCCGCAACCCCGACACGTCCTACACACCCATTACGCCAGCACCCTCGACCCGGTGGCATCCCACAAATCAAGACCTCGGTGCAGCCCAGAGTATAACATTAAGCTGGGACGGCACAACAATTCTGACCGGCCACTCGACTGGGAAGATTGCAGCATGGTCACCTGTCGGATCAACGCATCTCAAGACGGTGCTCAACTCACTTCCCGGCCCTGTCACCAACATCTCCTTCCTCACGCCAACTGGATTCCCTACCCCCACCAACGAGCCCAAATACAAGGTTCACGCGATTGTAAAACCGCGTCTTGACCTCAAAGCACATGTCAGTGACGGAGAAGTCTCGAGCCCAGTGCCGGCAGCATATGCTTTCCATGCTCAGCTTGTCGACTCAATCTCGGGTGTGGGAGCTAGGAAAACAAGCAAAAAGAGTGCTTTTGAGGAAGCGTTGACACACACGAGCTTCCCGTCGGATATGCTGGAGCGCAGCCTTGCCGAATTAAATGTCTTTACTGGTTCCGGTCAAGCACATGCTGCGTCGGCGCCTCCAGTCGCTAATGGTGGGGAAGCAGATTTCATGGTTCTGGACACGAAGGAGGACGCGGGCTCGGAGGCAAATGAGGCTTTGGAGCGCGAGAATAAGGAGCTGCGTGAGCAGTTGGAGTCTCTTCAGCGGTTGCAGAAGGCTACGTTGAAACAGCTTGCAGAGCTGAAGGAGGAGAAGAAGAAGTCGAAGGGAACGGCAGTCCCAGCTGAGAAGGAGAAGGCAGACGAGAAGACTGAGAGGGAAAGAAGAAGTGAGAGAGTACGGCGAGCGGTGAAGAATTTGGGCGATTGAGAAGACAAAGTCATGTAAACATGGATACCAAATTTTTCTGTTACAGTGAATTCGACGAGAAAAAAGATGCGAAGGTGGACGATACCCGAAAAGTGTTACGAGAATCGACGACTGTTGGAATGTAATCGCTGCCAAGCGCAGGAAAAGCACGGGGAATGTTCAAGCTCGGGTCAAGAAGACCGATAGATACGCCACAATGCTTCTAAGGTCTTTGCTGAGGCGCGGAAGACCCCGGTCGTGCCACCCCAGATATTGATGCGCCGACCCACGGACCCGATAGGAGCCGGCAACGTGGCAAGGTCGGCCTTCTCATGATTTCTCACTAGCATTTCGTGAAGTGGACGTCTCGGTGGGTGATTTCTTTCCTTTTTCTCTTTCTTTTTCCTTTTTTGTCTCCTGGTTGGCAGAATTTCTGCAGTAAGAAGTTTATCATATCGCGCCGCCCCGCGCCGTCGGCTCGCCCGCGACAAGTGCCGATCAACTGGCCACCAATCAGGATGCTGCAAGCATCGGGCTGGATGCCTTGTCTGGCAAGTCAAGCTTTCGTTCTTATCATCCTCGAATGCAACAGGACGCGCACGTTTGAGCGCACCGTTGCAGTGCTTATCTCCATCACGCGCAAGTCCGCGCAACCATGACCGTGGGGATAGCTCTCGACGAGCTCTCCTGCCATGTGAGAGTATATCATGTCCGCGTGTCGCACACATCCGCTTCTCCAGGTCGTACAGGGCTGTTCCACAGGCTTTTCAGGGTACTTTGTTACCTTCTGCAGCTGACCTGCTCCCTTCGGCTTCAACATCTTGCACCGAGCAAGACAGCTACTGCCCGACATGGCCGAGTCCATAAGCGATGCTGACCGACCCAAGGTGGCAGACGAGAAGAGCGAGCCCGTCGTTGAGGGTCAGGATGTCGAGACCGGCCATCTACAAGAGCTGGAGGTCGATCTGGCCGAGGCGCTGAATGAGGGCAACAAGGAGATGGATCTGGATGCCGATCACTCACCATACCCCGAAGGTATGCTTGCACTATTCTACACTCGCAAACTCACCGCAATACGTATCGCTCTCACGTAGGCAGTTGGAGCCATCATCTGGACTTTCATTCAGATTGGTTGGCTTCGACTACCGACAAGACGGTGTCTGCTTGTGAATGTCACTGACTGATGGACCACAGTCCGTGGCGTTGTTCCGGAGGTCGACGATCCCAGTATTCCGGTGAACACTCTCCGCATGTGGATCATTGGCTATGCTTTCACCATGCTCGGCTGCGGCATCAACAACTTCTTTTCTTTGCGCTATCCGTCCGTCCATATCGTGTCTCTCGTGGCTGAACTGCTGGCCTACCCGTGTGGTGTTTTCCTGGCTCATGTTCTGCCCATCTGGACCGTCAATCTCGGCCCTCTCGGCAAGTGGTGCATCAATCCGGACCACCACTTCAACATCAAAGAGCACACCGTCATCACCATCATGTCCAATGTCTCAATCGGCTTTGGCAGCGCCGATGCCACCAACATCATTCAGGCGTATAGTAAATTCTACGGCTTCCCCATGCGTACCGGCCTCAACATCCTGATGGTTCTGTGCTGCCAACTTCTCGGATTCGGTGTTGCCGGTCTCTCCGCCCCCTGGCTGGTTACTCCCGCAAACATCATCTGGCCCGGTTCTCTGTCCATCTGCGCGTTGCTGAGCACCCTCCACTCGCGTGCCAATGTAATAGCCAATGGCTGGAGAATCACGCGTCTGCGCTTCTTCATGTACGTCATGGCGGGTGCCTTTGTGTGGTGGTGGTTCCCGGGCCTGATGTTTGTTGCGCTCTCTTACTTTACCTGGGTTTGCTGGATTGCTCCCAAGAACCGGATTGTCAATCACTTGTTTGGGATGCAGACGGGGCTTGGCCTGAGCCCCATCACCTTTGATTGGACCCAGATCGCGTACACAACCAATCCGCTACTGTCTCCATCTTGGGCGGCCCTGAATGTCTTTTTCGGTTTTGTCGGAGCCTTCTGGATCATCGTGCCGGCAATTTACTACACCAACACCTGGTGGACCGGCTATCTACCCCTGATGACTGCCGATGTCTATGACCGTACCGGCCAGGCTTACAATGTCACTAACTTGCTCAATGACGATGGCTCTTTCAACGCCGAAAAGTACGCCGAGTACTCGCCTCCGTACCTCGGAGCATCTTTCGCATTCGTCTACGGTCTTTCTTTTGCAGCCCTGACTTCGGTCCTTGTGCATATTGGTCTCTGGCACGGCAAGGATATTTGGCGAACTCTTCGCGTCGGTCAAAAGCTGGACATTCATGGCCGGTTGATGCAGGCATACAGAAAGACGCCGTGGTGGTGGTACGCTGTGGTCACCGCCCTCACCCTCGCCCTAGCCATCGTCATGGTCGAGGTCTATGACACACTACTTCCCGTCTATGGCGTCTTCCTCGGCCTATTAATCCCTGCCGTCTACATGATTCCATGCGGGATCATCCAAGGAATTACCAACGTCGACGCGCAGCAGCTCAACGTCCTCAGCGAATTCATTGGTGGTTACATGTTCCAAGGCAAGCCGCTGGCCAACATGATCTTCAAGACGCTCTCGCAGGACGTTGTCCAGCAAGGTCTCTTCTTCGCCCAAGACATGAAGCTCGGCCACTATATGAAGGTGTCGCCGCGTCTCGTTTTCGCTGCGCAGGGAAGTGCAACTGTGCTGGGCGCGCTGACCCAAGTCGGCGTCACCACTTGGATGCTGGGTAACATTGACGACATTTGCAGCGAGGATCAAGCAAGCGGCTTCACTTGTCCACAGGGCCGGACCGTTTTTTCTTCGTCCGTCATCTGGGGGTTGATCGGGCCTGCGCGTCTGTACAGTGTGGGCAAGATATATTCCGGCTTGCTCCATTTCTTTTGGATCGGCGCGCTCACGCCCTTGACTACATGGGCTGCGTGGAAATACACCAAGAAAGACTGTTTTAAGAAGATCCACTGGCCGTTGGTAAGAGTGGCGCCCTCCCCCAAAAATCCACCACCCCCCCTTTTCCTCAACCACCACCAACACCACAACATTTCCCATCGCCGTATAGGCTAATACAAGCTCTAGATATACGTCGGGACATCGTTGGTCCCGCCCTCGACCGGCATAAACTACTCTAGTTGGGCCGTTGTCAACTACATCTTCAACCACTGGATCAAGAGGAAGTTTTTTGCATGGTGGGCTAAATACAACTATGTGTTGGCTGCCGCTCTCGACACAGGCACAGCGCTCGCCGGCATCGTTATTTTCTTCTGCGTCACGTATCCCGGAGGTGTCTTCCCTGACTGGTGGGGCAACACTGTTTACTTACAGACGGCGGATGCCGACGGCGTGCCGTACTTGGACATGCCAGCACAAGGATATTTCGGCTATGCAAACGGGACATGGTCGTAGCACTCCGAACATCATAAGGCGGTGAGCGAGGCGAAGAAAAGTATTGAACAAAGAGTGATGGGAAGGGGTGGTGCGGTGTGGGCAGCTGAAGACCGTGTCCGGATATGCTTGTATGACCCGAAAGCCTACATCTGCATCCGGATGTTCTCTTCAGCTGCCCATGTAGACAAGCAGTCTCAATCCGTCGAACATGAAAGAGTTATTCGCAACAGTCACCGTGATTCGCGAAGTCGACGTGAATGACATTATCCCTGGTCAGATTTCTCTTGTGTATGCGAGTTCGACTCCTCCCTGAGCAAAGATTCTCTTGTGCAGGCGAATCCGACCCCCTCTTGAGTAGATTAGATGGAGAAAGCTCCCCGTTGTATGACTGGATATGCGCCGGTCGTCAAAGGGGGGAAAGGGTGAGAGGGGAGGCGGTAAAGGAGGGTAGTAATGATGTAATTAACGCAGGAGAGGTACTCTACTAAGGAGCGCTGAAGAGGGGGTTGTAGCTGTGATCCTGGTGTTGTCCGTTCTGAGTTCTTCCTTGGCTGTCGCACGCGCGCTGGGATCGGCTTTGGTCAGCACGAATCCAGAATAGTTCCCCCGCGTAAGGCTCAACGAAGAGGGTGTTGTGATAGGGTCCAAAGGATCATCGTATTAATAGCGTAATTAAGAGGGATGGGGTGTTCTGTCTATGAACGCTAGCTACGGCCGCCAGAAGCCAGATGGCGATCCGGCTAGGTAAGCTTCGGGCCAACAGCGAGAGGCCTGGGATTCGTCCTGCTTCGGGGATGGTTGCTACTTCCGGCATTCCTCCTCGAGCGTCTCGCCCTGGTGGTCGCCGTCGATATCGGGTTTCTTTCCTCATGGTTGTCCAGCTTCACCGACGGATCGAAACACCCAATGTTCTCGGCTCGAACCTTTGAGCCCTTACCCTCAATCTCGAAGTCTTCAAGATCGCTGTTATCAATGTCACAGTTCCAAGAGCACAGGGTTGGATTGGTCACAAGAGGAAGGTCCGCGTCTCTAGGAGGACAGTTTTATTCAAAGAAGAAATAGCTTGTGATAGCAATGAAGTCTAAGCTAGTACCAAAATCCACACACTTGATCCAATCTACTCCACGTAGAATGGGCAGCGCCTCCCCACCGCGAACCACATACAAAGCGCAGCTAATGTCATCAAGACACTGCGATCCAAAAAGTAGAAAACCGCCAATCCTACCAAAACCAGAAAGTAAAGCGGCGCAGAGAGGTATCACAACAAGAACCGAGCCACCCCCACCCAATTTCCTCCAGCGTTCACTTCGTACTCGCTCTTCCCCGGGAACAGGGTGCCACTTTCCTCCTGCGCGAAAAAGAATAGGAAAGAAAAAAAAAAAGAAAGAAAACCTGCCGCGCATGTTGATCATGTGCCCAACTGGTATCGCGCAGCAGCAAAGAGAAGTGAAGAACAGAGTGCACAAAAAGTAAAGGGCCATGATGATGAAATGTGTCAGGATTGTGTGGACGCCGGGACCAATGCTCTAACGAACAGGGAGAGAATGCAGCAAATTAGCGATACTAAAACAAATAATAGAAAAAAGAGTTGGTCGGGGCTGTAGGTATCGGGCGTAGCTGATAAATGGAAATTCAGGGTATTGAGATAAGCGACTTTTACTCGGATCGGCCATGGACTGATAGATGATGTGCGATACTTGGAAGTTGGTATCTGATTTGCTGTATAGACCGCATCCACGTATTTTGCGTGGACTCACAAGCAGAGAACAGCTTACAAGGAAATGGATAAGAACTGAGATCGTCACACCAGCCTCTCAAATCAAACCTTACTCAACCAGGTGCCCCACATGCGTACCATTTGGTAATGTGATATGCCACTGGCTGAGATCGATGGCAAAGCTGTTGCCTAAGCTGACTGCAGTGGCCGACGTTGCGGCGTCGTCACCCTCTTCGAACTCTTTGAAGTATGTCTGGAGGTTTTCCTGCGCTGTGAGGGCTTTGGACAGATCATTGCTCTCCTGCAACACGAAAAGGACACCGATGCGTGCGAACTGCAGTCGCTTCTTGCTGACCGAGAGGGCTGATGTCGTGGCCGAGGCAGCGGCGGATCCAGTCGCCGTCGAGGAATAGGAGCTGTAGTACACATTGCTGCTGGCCGGGGAAGAGTCGTATACGATACCGTACTTGGTCGCGGCGTCGTCGGCGTCGGAGGAGTCGTCGCGAGCGAGCCGGAGCTTCAGCTCAGGGGCAGGGGTGACGGTCGGAACGGACGGAGTGGACGAGGTCGAAGGAAGGCCATTGCCAGGCTTGGATCCATTCTGCTGTGCAACCTCGACAACTGGCATCGGGGCGGGAGGAGGCAGGTCGATGGAACGCTTCTTGGTCGAAACCCCGCTGAAGGTCACCAGCGCGTTTTCGGCTGTGCAGCTCAGGTTGTTGGACGAAAACAGGGAGAGCAGCTCAGTTCCGCTGAGCGAAATCTGGAACGAGTCCGACGCGGTCGAGATGAGCGACGGCACAGCAGAACCAATCGTGGCGTTCTTTCCTCCGACGGTTGTGGTCGTGCAGCCCTCCTCGGATTCCGTAGCGCAACGATCGCCCGTGAAACCGTTGACACACACGCAGCTGCAGTGGCCACTCGGATTGACGACGCTGCTACCTCCGTTCTCGCAAGCGTACGTTTGCTGGCATTGGGCGAGGGCTGAATCCGCACTGGAGCTGCCATCGCCACCGTTCTGCTTTGGAAGGACGATCAAAACAACGGGGACGATGATAGCGGCGGCGACCAGCAGGACGAGAATTAGCATGAGGATGATGAAGCACCAGAGAGGCATGCCGCAGCATCGCCTGCCTTGCTTTTTCTTGTCTTGCGGCTTGCCTTCCGGGTAGTCGTGGTGCTGTTCGTACTGACCGAGTCCGGAGGGCCAGCGAGAAACGGGCCGCGATCCGTATCTTTCGCCGGTTGGTGTACCAATGCCTGGATGGGGAAACGAGGTGAGGATGTCGGAAAGTGAAGATGCTCTCCGTTGTCCGGCCTCCCAAGCTTTGTCGCCTCCGCCCTTTTCCCACATTTCCATGTCCATCCGACTTGCCGTCTTGCCGCGGTCGAGATTCGAAGCGAGACGGGTAGCGCGTCTGATTAGGTCAGGCAGGCTGGTCAGACTCCCGCGAGCCTCGGCGTCTCGAACAGCATCGACGTTCAAACGGGGCGGGCGCCGAGCCCCGACACGGTCAGCCAGTGACGGTCCTCTCTTCGGATTGCTGTAGCCTGCCCCAAGCGCTCCACCCTTTTCCAAACCGCCCAAGATTTGATTCACCCTCGGGTCGATGGGAGAATCAGGACTATTGTCCAGGGAGCGGGCCAGAGGAGATGACTTCATCGGCCTCTGAAATCCCATCGTATTCACTGATTCCGAAGATTCTGTGGCCGACGGTGGGAACAGGCCGGTCCCGCTGCTCAGCGCCTCACTGTCAGGTCTTGAAGACGACCGTTGAGCGGGGTCCCGGGAATTGCCGTATCCAGCAGCAAATGCACCACCTGCAGCGCCAGCTGCCATGATGCCCTGTCCTACGGCGCTCTTTTTTTGCTTTTCGTTGTTCCTTATTATCCTGTCGAAGCTGTCCACGCTCTTGATGGTCGTTAACGACGGCTTCCCCCTCTTGCCAAGACTGGCATGTCTGACCAGCCCAGCTTGATCACCGTCGTCCGTCACCCGCGAGGACCGGTCGCTACCAGTAATGGTCGAGGGGCTGGCCATGGGCATGTCGTCATCGGAAGGAGTTGCGTCCTCGTCGAAATAGAAACCATCGGCGTTGGGAATCACATTGCTGGAAGCGAAGGAATTATGCGAGTTACGGGAAGTGCGCGACCTATGCGACTCGGCCTCCTCGACAATGGGCGAAACGAAGGACTGCTGTGAGTAGTACGATGAAGGGCCTCTTCTGGCAGACGGCGGGGGCCCGAGGCTCTGGCTTTTCCGGGATTGAGGCATGTTAGGGACGGGGAAATCGGGGATTGATCCAAGCGACGAGACCGAGTTTATGGACGAGGTGGTTATTGGACGATGCTCATTGGGAGACGGATAGTAGGAGGTCGGGGAGAGCAGCTGGTCATCGTACTCGGAGGGCGAGACTGGCTCGGGCTCAGGCTCCCTGCGCCTGTTGCCGGGAGTCCGTGGGAGGGGCGGAGCGAGCAGCGTAGGGTCCGGCCGGGTGGGATCCAAGATGGAAGGGACGTACGACGGGCGCGGCGGGCGCTGGGGCGGCGGGCCCTTTTGACGGGGGGGGCTATCCTGGGCGGGCTGGCTGTCGTCAGCCAGAGGCCAGTTGGGGCCGGGCGAGGGCGACAATTCCCGGCCGGAACTGGAGGGTGGGGTAAGATTGGCCTCGGGGCGCGTGGGTGGACGGACATTGTACTGCGACGTGGGCAGCGGCGGGCGCGATGGTTGGCCATAGTAGTCGGCGCTGAGGTACTGGGCCTGCTCGGCCTGGGCACGTTCCCTGGCGGCCTTCACGGAGCCCTTGCGCTGGAGGCCGTGGTCGCTCCCATCATAGGTCGCGGCGGGAGCGTAAGGATGGCTCATTGGCAGGTCAGATTATTGCATGCGGAGCGGCGGCGCGATTGGCGAGGAAGTTGCCGGGCGGAGTCGCGGTGAGATTGGAGAGCTTGGCTGAGGATGGCTGCTTTTTCGGTCAGAGACACGGACGCAGTGACATTGAAAAGACTCGTAAAGGAATGAGGCGGAGATCATGGGCACTCGGGCGCCCGAGGCAAACGGGGGATTCTCGACGCATGCCTCGAAAGCATGCAACAAATTGCGTTCCAGGTGGGGCAGAGAGGACGGGCAGACGTACACAGGGCCGGGAGCATGCAGTCGATTCCTCAGTCGCTAATCAAACGGCGTGCGTCGGAGAGCCGGGCATGGAGGGGCGATGACGGCGGCGGCGGCGGCGGGAGTGGTGGTGGTGGTAGCAGTGGTCGTAGTGGCCAAGGGGGTCCGGACTCGCGGAATTAAGGGCTAAAGGCGCACAGGGCGAAGAGAAGGGAAAGACGGAGAGAGCGGCGGAAGAGAAGAGAGCGTCAAGCTCAGGCCCGGGCTGGACAGCAGTGGTGGAGCGGCGGAGGGAGAGGGAGAAGAGCGACAGTCAGCGCGGAGGCAGGGCGGAGGGCGAGATTTTGGCGGACATGGGGCTGGGCACGTCGCGGACAGCAGCACGGCAGCGGCGTGGAGAGCTGGAGCAGAAGCGAGGGCTGGTGAAGAGATTGGCCTGAGGGCGGATGGTGCGACGGCCACAAACAGAGCCACGGCCGGGGCAGCCCACGAGATGGGCGCGCCCTGCCCGCGTGCGCCGGCCCGCCTGGCCAATCGCGGCGCCCCTGGCCCGCGTCTGAGATTGATGGCGCGCAAGATGACGGCCGCAGCGCCGTGTCGCCAGCAGCAGCACCAGCACCAGCAACAGCGGCAGCCCGCCCGCCCCGCCCGCAGCGCAGCGCGCCGTGTCACCGCGCACCGCCGCCCGTCGCACCGCCGCCCCAGCAGCTCGCGATGGCCGTTGAGGCGCTGGGCGCGAACACGATCCGCGCTGCATGCATGCTTGGGGCGGCGGCCCACAGCGCGGCCTGGGGGACGCCGCAGGAGCCCCCGCCCGGCCTGCGCCCGCCTAAGGAGCCTCGCCAATTTCTCGACCATTTCTGACGACACCTCGCGCCCGTCGCTATTTACGGCGACAGGGCCTTGCACTTGCCCTGCGCTTACCCTGCGCTGGTCCTAGGCCCGGTGGGCGACACTGATCAAAGCCAGCGAGCCAGCGAGCCAGCGAGCAGCAAGCCAGCGAGCCAGCGAGCTCCCGCCTCTCCCATCTCCCGTCTGCATGAAGTCTGGACCGGCAAATGCCAGACCCCGGTCCACAGATCTCCCTCCGGCTCGCGGAAGCTGCAGCAGGGCCCACGCTCCGCCCGCAGCGCCGGCCGTTGCAGCGCGAACCACGAACCACGAACCACCTCACTCGCTCGAGGCCTCCTGCCGCCGCGGAGCCTCAACTCGCCGCCCGTTGCAGGGTGTGCCCGTCCAGCCAGCACGCGCCGGCAATCTTAACAAAAAGTCAACTCAGCGCGAGCCTTCAGGCCGCCGATCTGTCGTCGAATCTGCCTTTGCTGCCGCCACCAGCCTGTGAAGCCTGAGCCTTGTTTCAGGCCATGTCGTCCGAGAGCCGGCAGGGGGGTGCTGCTGTACGCGTAGCACAGTTCCCCTGTGCACATCGCGACTTCTGCTGTGCCTCAACCCAGCCTGCCTGTTCCTGACGCTTGCATCTGCCTCACCGCCTCGGCCGTGTGGTTGCCCGCGACGTTTCGCCCATGTCACGCGTCGACCCCAGCAGCTGGCAGTAGGTAATGCATGCTTCCCGCATTTTCCGACCCGAGATGGCCATCGTGAACCAGCTCGCTGGGCACCAGGGTTCCTTTCAGCAAAGCCGATTTTGACTTTTGCCCCCCGGGCTCTCTTCATATTACATCCCTTCCAGAACCCGCACGGGCAAACACTGTCACGCAATGGCTGCCCACACTTCTGGTCCGGCTGCTCTATAGGCCCGGCCTAGGTACACCATGGCGAGCAGAAACGTCTGAAGCGGCCAACGGCCCGGAGGAATGCCGTGACACGTCACCGTCGGCTTCGCTGAACCTTGCAGCCTCCACTCCCGCTCGTCTCTCGCAACAATCTAAAACTCGGCTTCGAAATGGTGAGCAACAGTCGCAGCGAAGGAAGAAACGGACTGATGAGAACATGGATATGTCTGGCCGTGGTGGCGTTGGATCGCACTTGCTCATCCATCTCATCCCCGCCCCGTGTTTCACCTGCCTTCGCCAACAACGTGGTCTCCATTGTTTCGCGCGCGCCAACATTCTCCACCAACCAAAGCCCCTACTTTCAAGACGTCAGCTCCTCATGACCATTGCTTCGAGCCTGCTTCTCATGTGCCTGCTACCCCAATAACGCCGTCTTATTGGGCGGTAGCTTTCATCACTGCGACAATCGAGATGGATCAGGACAGTATCAAGAGAGTGCCATCTTCTCGAACTTGCGCTACAGAGTAGGTGACAGAGCTTGGCTTTCTCCCCTCTGTCTCGCACAGCGTATGGCGTCGCTGTGGGTATTGAATCTCATGCTAATACTAAAAGCTCATACCTACGTCCGGGCATTTGCTTCTACATATGTCAATGGGATACAAACAATGAGAGAATGCAGGCTTACGTGCTCGATTGCCTATGTTTGATCTACAAACGTTGATGTGCATGATGATCTATGTTGTTCCCAAGGTTGGCTGAAGCACTGTCGGCTGAAGCACCGAATCCAACTTGACTTGTCAATAGACAACCACAACGAACCGGTACAGGTCTGTTGAGTCAAATATAGCTTAAAGATGCTAGAGGGACTCCATGACTTACTTCTTGCTGAATATTAAGAGGTTTCGTACAGGTCTCAAATTGAGCGACAATCATACCTTGTCAGTTTTTGCTTATGTAATCACAAACCACATCTGTTAAAAGTTGTCGCAACCTTCTATTTTTTGATTGGGATAGCTTTTGCGGCTTAAGCTCGTTATTAGCTTCAAGTTTTATGACTGAGACATTGCTGTGGGGGCAGTGGTCTTAATGTTAGCTCAAGGAGACAGTCCGCGAAAGACGGGGAGACAACGCACGGAGCAAAGAGCTCACGGTAGGTTGCAAAGAAACTATGCTCCGCAAAGGCAGCTGCATCACTAGTTTCATCGGCTTCGTATAGGTCAGCTGTGAGCATGTGCGAGTGCTACACCCCTTCACGTGTGCCCAAAGGAAAATGACCATCTGCCCATCTTTCTTTCACAACGCAGAATCAAGTGGCAGGCAAACCATCACCAAGTCAAGTGCCACCGTAGAAAGCTCCACGGCAGTGATATTTAAAGAGCTTCAATGATACTCACTCTAATTATTTCTCAGAAACACCAAAGATATCTACTCCTTCTCTGACTATACCGAATTGACCCATAACCATGTCCGACTCCGACAAGCAGTACCATGGCTCTACTGCTACCTCGAACGACCATGTAGCCACCCTTGACCGGCCCGCAACTACTGCTGCGCCGGCCAACTCTGCCTCCATCCCCGCCAGCGAGTTCGACATCGTGGAAGCGGCAATCGCGTTCCTCCGCAAGCAGCCAGACAGTCCCGCAAACCAGACTCTGACTTACGACCAGGTCAAGGCCGTGTTCGACGAGTACAAGGTGTACGCCGAAGTCTGCTATGCTCTCCACAAGATGGGCGCCGTCTTCACGGACAAGAAGTTTGGCCAGGACACCTTCTGTAGGCGTGCGCTCGCGGATCCCAAGGACAGGCTGCCCCAGTACCCCGATGACGAGTGATTGGAGTAGAGGGAATGCGAAAGCATACACCTACGTCCGGATCTTTGCTTCAACTACACGCGCAGGAAGGGTGACGAGCGAAGTGGTAGGGAATCTTTTTCATTTTGATCAAGCACTACAAGTCTATGGTGGGAGACGAAATTTTTTTTCCTACGGTGGTGCTCTGTGGGTGCGGTTGAAGCAAGTATGACGTGTAGGTTCAAATCAACTTTTCTTCATGAGTAGCTGAAGAAGATATCTGAATGTATATGTGAGTATTAAACATGTAAATATGCATCCGGGTACCTCGCTCACTGTGAGTCCATCTGTAAAATCTCCCCTCGCAATAGCCTTGCCTATTCAAAGCCGCACGTGAGGCCAGAAATGGCTCACTTTAGATGTGTTGTGTTGAAAAGCCGGTTTCCCGTATCAGTGCCACCGCTACCAGTGAATTTGGTATCGGAGCTTCGAAGTGCAACAATGCTGATACTCCCGCAATCGGCCAGCGTCTTGTAGAATGGGGTGTCTGGTGAAATACACTCCGCCTGGACTATACCGGCTACGATGATGATTCGAATGTCGGGATTTAGCTTGCGGATCGCTCGCACGAGTTCCAGAATCGTCTTGCCTGTGTTGATGACAGCATCGACAAGCAGTACCTGGTGTTGCCCTTGCAGGTGGTGCGCCTCGATGCTCTCCGGGCCGCTAGCGTGGACGAACATGGCCAGTGGGATCACTTCGTTGACACCGCTTGCCATTGGTTCTCCGGCTCGCATAGCGGCTACAATTGTCGTCTCTGCCTCGTGTCGAAGCTGATAGCCTTTGGAAATGTGGCCCAAGACGTGTGAAATGCCACGCTCCTCGACACCGATGACGCTGCTCAGATACTCGGTTGCCAGATAGGCGCCGGCGCGACGATGTGCTTCCCTCAGCGCGGGACCAGCCACAGATGAATCTCGCATGCGAGTCGCAAGCAGTTTCGCTGCATTTTTGTCGGTTGCAAGGAAAACCGAGAAGGCATGGCGACGGCGGAGGATGGAGCTGATAAGACCAGCCTCGGTGACTTCAGCCACGGGGAGTGTTGCGGGGTCGAGCCGGGGAGACACGCTGTTGGGAAGTAGAACTTGGCGAGCCTGAAGACCGCCTTGGTTGATGGCAACGGACAACGCAACATCCATGCTCTTGCTCCTGGAACTCTTGTCCCCCACCACAACAACCGCCTGGTCTGCTTCCTTCAGCATTTCCAAGTCCAGAGGGCTATCTCCAAATGCCCACACATACATGCGGTGAACATTCCGTAAACGAACGACCATGGCAGCTTTGACTGCTGGGGTAACCACCAGTCCGTCTGCAATACGTCCTCCGGCGATGACTCTGACAGTGTCTGAAAACCCTTCTCTTTCCAGCACAATGTCCCAGACACGACGAAGGCCGCAGCTGACAAGACACACGCCAACATGTTCTTGTTGTGATACAGACTGCAACAACGACACCATTTCTGGGTACATTGTGACCTCCGAGGCAACATCTTGACAAAGAGCTTCATACTCTTTGTCGTCAGTAGCCTGTTCGTTGAGCAGTGTGGCCTGCCGGAAGGCATTGTACGAGTACCCCAACGAGCTGCTGAAAAGAGACTTCAATGGAGAATCCGCGCTCTTTGGTTGCTCTGTCTTGCGGAATTTTGCCCAGAACAGTTCTCCAGTGTCCTCCGCTGCCAGCGTCTTGTCGGCGTCGACTACCAGCATGGTCTTCACCCGGCCACTCTGAAGGGCAACCATGTCGTCCAGCCTGGTCTCCGCGTAAGAGAGATTGTGCTTTTCCGTATGAAGGTTGAAATCACGAAGTAAAACGGAAACCTTGCTCGGCAAAGAGGAATATGAAGTCGAAGATGGAGCGAGGAGCGAGAACAGAATGCCGTGGTCGCGACAGAGCTGGCTTAGCTGATTTTTCTCAGCCTGCTGCCACTTTGCCAAATGACGTTCGGTCATGGCTGGACGCGTTCGCCCCGTATCTTCTCGATGGCGTTGTTGAACGATGCTGACAGGCACGTCCAGGTAGAGGATATGTGTGAAAGTGGCGAGGTCGTTTGGGGTGTAGACCATGTGCCCTTCCTCTTCTTCGTCTGGCCAGAACATAAGATGTCCCGTAACGATCCCTGATTTGCCGCTAGCAGTGCAGACTTTCCCGATCGTGTCGATGGCAAGTTGACGCCACTCTGCCTTGCGCTGGTCCGCCGATTTCTTAAAGGCTTCAAGGCCGCCCGGAACAAGGGTCGAAATCATCTCGGACCCTTCGAAGAATAGGAACAGCTCAGCGCCCAGTGAAAGCTTCAGTTGGTTCAACATGTACGTCTTTCCGGACCCAGAAATTCCGTATATGCCAACGACTTTCGGTTTGCCGCCGGTCGGAGGGTCTTGAACAAGGCTTAGTGGTTGCTCCCATGGAGAGAGAAGGGTGGTACCTGGTATGTTTTTTCCATTTTGAGACATCGTACTGGTGTTCTCTCAGAGGGCTACGCAAGGAATGGCTGTGGATTTGGTTTGACTGCTATTGTGAAAGGGTGAATCGCCTCAAGACAATGAGAAGCTGATGCGAGTATGGTGTGCAGAGTGGCCAAATGGCTCGTATATATCTGCCTTGCCATCAGTGTGCTTGATCAAGCAACTTACACAAGCTTTGTGCCTTTGTAGATAACACCTCGCTCTGTCGTGTGATGACATGGGCCCGAAAACTGCCAGAAGCAAACTCTATGGCAAAAGAGGCCAAAACCGTCGCAGCTTGCCACCGACGCGCTTGAAGGTGACGGGGTCAATCTGGTGGCGAGAAGCAACTTCGATGAGCTTGCTATCTTTGGCCGGGTTCACGACCTCACGCACGGATGCGTAACGAGGAGCATGACTGAGCAATGCAGCCACCCGATAGAACTGCCAGCGCAATGTGAATTTTGCCAACATGTACACGTATACGGGCGCGTGGTGGATTGTGGAAAAAGGCGGCAGTCTCCGCACCGGAAAGCCATCATACTGTGCTCGGCTGATGGAAAAGAAGACGTCCGATGTCTCGCTAAGCCTCTGCCAGCCTGTTGTTGCAGTGTTGCGTTCTCGGAGCTCCTCTCGGACTCGATCTCGGTACCATGATGGCGGTGACTGTCGTGAGAGGCCTAGCATGCCATGCCAGCGATGAAGAAATCCGTACGTCGTGGGTCGCATCTTGGTTAGGTTAGTGAATGTGACGAAGGTGTGCAAAACGAAAGAAGCCGGGTGGAGGGTCAAGAGGAATGTCTTGGACGAAGCGGAGCAAAACCAAGTTGAGGCAAGACAGAGCTTTTAGAGTCCTGGCGCACGTGCGCTATCCCCTTTTCGGGATGTTGGGGGGTACCCAAGGAATTTGGCTCACCTACTATTGTCTCACATGGGTAATGGAATCATCTGTCTGGATATACTTGTCCGAGATTTAGTACCGGCTTCCATATCCGGATATCTGCTTCAGCTACCCGTGCTTCCAACTGCCCAATGATTCTTGATCGTTTCAGCCTTGAATAACAATATCCCGAGACAGAGTACCACAAGTGCTACCGTAAACATATGCATGCACGCCCTGCCAACACTTTGTTCTGATGACGTGCTAGGTAATGATTTCTTCGGAAAGGGGAAGTACTGGCTCGCTTATACAACTACAGGCAACAGCGACAAGGCTTTAGCAAGGCATCTTGCGCCATATGCAGTCATCTTCGCTGGACATTTCTGATTGGGTGAACCGAGATCAAGCATCATTCGAGCATACAATGTGCTGGGACTATGGAGGAAACGAACAATTCTGAGGAGGAAACTACAATCTTCGCCGAGGTGTTGCCACTGCAACCATTCAGAAGAAAGAAGAAAAAAACAAGATGAAGAGAGTACAAGAAGAACGAAGTTCCACTAATAGCGTTGTGGAATGTTGATGGTGAGTGATTGGGCACACAGGGCAAAAAGGGGTCGATGCTCAACCCACACAGACCACAAAAAGAATTGCAAAACGTACAACAGCCGGGATTCCCCAATGGTCACCCACTTGAGTACTAATCGGCCGGTTCGCAGCTTGAGTACGGCTGAGCGGACGGGAAGCCCTATATTCTGCGACCTATGGTCGTACGTGAAGAAAGAGCCTGCGGGCATAGTTTATGAATACAAGTAAACTAGCTGTTGACTACCTGTCAACCGCAACCCAGCAGCGAGAGCTTCATCCAGCAACGGACATGAGCAACGGACATGAGCAACGAACATGAGCAACGAACATGAGCAACGAACATGAGCAACGAACGTGAGCAACGGACATGAGCAACGAACATGAGCAACGAACATGAGCAACGAACGTGAGCAATGGACATGAGCAACGAACATGAGCAACGAACATGAGCAACGAACATGAGCAACGAACGTGAGCAACGAGTATTATAGCAACCAGTGCCCCCATTGGCGAGCGCGTCTCAGCAGCGATCATCCTCTAGCAGCGACCATCCTTTACCAGAGACCATCACTAGCAGGCATCACTTGCAACAGAGGCGCTTTACCGCCCGTCGCCTTTTACAGGAACGTCGAGGCACCTGCTACACGCTTCGCCGGGGGTTACTTCGCTTAGTTGGACTGTCCCATTCAACGGAATATTGCAAGTGTCTTGCACGAGGACCGATCAGGAGAAGTCCCGCCAAGTCTCAACCTTCCTCTGTCTCCCCCCTCAGCCCACATGCATTTAACATTCGTTATCCACTCTCCGACAAGGAGAACCAGCGAATCATCGCGCTGGCTGTCCCCGTGTCGGCGGAACCTCGGTCATCCTCCCTTTTCTCCTCCCGCCCCCAGCGCTTACTCCACCACATATTCCCAACTCCCGACCAAACTTTCCATCAAGGAGAACACGGTCTTGTGGTCTAGTGGCATGATTCTCGCTTAGGGCTTACCCTAGGTAACTTGCGAGAGGTCCCGCGTTCGATCCGCGGCAAGACCCTATAGAATCTCTATCTTTTTTGCCGTTTGCGCGGCTAGTTCCTCTTTTTACGCTTTCGAGATGGGCTAGCCGTAGTCTTCCTAGTCCAATTATACTATTACGGGGCGGGAGTATGCCTATACGGCGCGTCTCGAGCTTTTTACCTATTCGAGTCTATCTTACGGAGGATGTCACGCGATTCTACTACGATAAATTTAAACCCTAAAGGCGGTATACTCTAAACTATAGAGGGATATTCTATAAAGAGAAAAAAGAACTATACTTTATTATTATCGTCGTTATATTATAGTAAAGTTAAAAACTAAGTCTAACGCTATAATTACGCTCTTCTACGCCCCTACTATATCTATATCTAAATATTAATACGCCACGCTACTTATATTAAAATAAAGAAATAAGGACTATACTCTTATTATCGCCGTTATATTATAGTAAAGCTAAAAACTAAGTCTAACGCTATAACTACGCTCTTTTATACCTTCGCTTTACTATATACGCTCGTATCTAATATAGTCTTAGCTACGGCCGTAGCGCTTATCGTTTACTATATATTAGAAGAGCCGCTTATCGTCGTAGCGATAGTTTTAGTCGATAATAATTTAAAGATAGTAGTAGTAGAGTTATTAATCTAGCTATTCTTATTTAAGTTAACGATTTTTCTATTAATAGTAATACTTCGCTAGCTACTAATAGTATTATAGTAGTAGAGAATTCGGCTATATCTAATTAGATAAGATCTCTAGGCTTAAGAAGTAGAAATAGTACGAGTTCGGCCTAAAATCTAAGGCTATAAGTAACGGCCGGCGTCTACTATAGTATAAAAGCGCTTTTCTTAAGTAGTATAGAGAAAATAACTAACTACTATCTCTTCTCTCTAATCTTTTTACTATCTATCTCTTATTTTATCTTTCGCCTATCTATAACGTATAGTTACTTCGACTAATTATTCTAAATATTTATCTAACGTTCTTTTCTTCGTTAGTAGTTAGACTCGATTTAGCCGGCGATATCTTTTATATACTTTAAAAGGTTTTATATTTATCTATTATTATTTTTAGATCTAAGCTTAATTATTCGTATACGTTTAGATTTTAACTACGTATATAGTTCTATTTATTACAAATTAAATCTAGATTTAAGAATTATATATTTATATATTTAGATCGGGGTTTAAGAATTAAATTATCGTTTAAATAGTAGTTAGTACGTACTAGAGTAAGTAATATAATAATAGAAACCTTAAAATAAAAAATTACGAATAATAATAGAGGGATTTAGAATCGAAGAGGTTTTAGAACTACTTTTTATAGATCTAGAACTAGTAGGCTCTAAATCTAGTACTAGAAGCTATAGAACTAAAAGTAGGCTACTAGACGGAAGTAGACTACTAAAATCTATAGAAGTAGAAGCTTTTATCTAAACTCTATACCGTAATAGTAGTAGGGTAGTAAACTACGTAAGATAAATAACTAGAACTAGAAACTCGAGCTCTAATCGTAGTATATTTTAGAAACGACTTTAACGGAATAGATTTTATTAAGCTATCTATACCGTATTAGGTTTTAGTAATACTAGAAGTAAAAGTAAGAAAATAAAAAAAAGAAAAAAAAGAATTCTTCTTTTAATACGCGAGGAGATTCGTTTCTCGCTATTATTATAGTTCTTAAGTCTAGAGTTTATACTAGTATTATCTTTCTACTTCTTAATACTAGTATTATCTTTCTACTTTTCGATACTAGAATCGCCTTTCCGTATCTTAATACTAGAATCGTCTTTTCGTATTTCGATACTAGAATCGCCTTTCTATATTTTAATTCTAGTATTTAGTTCTAGATATCTAGATTCTAGAATCGGTTTCCTAGTATAGAGTTTTTATTAGATAGCTACGCTAGAGTAGATACGAGTTCTCGATTCTCGCGAATTAAGACTCGACTATTATTATTTATATTTTTTCTTACTCGAGATCCTATCTACCGTAATAATACTAGTAATAGTATTAGCTATTATCTAAATATTATACTAGTTCTATATTCTAAGTACGCGACGAGGTACTCTCTATCGCTATTATTCTAAGCGCGTACCCTAGATAAGAAAAGAAAAAATAAGAATAAAGAAAAAGAGTAGTTATTATAGTTCTCTAGTCTAAAGTCGTTATAGAATACTAATATCTTCTTCTCGTATCTCGATACTAGAGTTATCTTCCCGTATCTCGATATTAGTATCGCCTTTCTATATCGCGATTCTAGTATCTAGTTCTAGATATCTAGTTTCTAGATTCGATTTTCTAGTATAGAGCGGCTAGTTAGATAGCCGTATACTAGAGTAGATAGAGGTTCTTAATTCTCGCGGATCGAGATACTATTATTATTTATACTTTTTCTTACTTAAGACTCTATCCGTCGTAATTATACTTTAGATAGTATTACTTAGTAGCTAAAAGGTATTTTTACTATATAATTACCGCCGCTAAAATTCTTATTCGCTAGGCCGATCGTTCTTTAATTATACTAGAAGTTTTCTTCGCTAGTAGAACGAGCTATATTCTCTTTTATTTCTTTAAGACGATATTACCGCGCTTCCGCTTAAAATAAAAACGCTTTCGCTTCTATTTACCGCCGAATTATCGAGAACGAAGCTAATCGAGTCTTATCGTTCTCTATATTATACTTTATTTCGCCTTTTACGACCGTCCGCGGTCTTCTAACCGTAAAAGAAAGAAAGCTTCCGTTAAGAATCTAGAAGACTAGATATTACGAATTAGAGTTTCTAGATTTTAATTTTCTTCTTTCGTATCTATCTTTAGTTAGTACTTCTCTCGCTTCGTCGGACTTTACTATCTCGGCGTAATTTCCGCCTACTCTTATAGTAGCGTATACTCGCCCGTTAATAGTTTTCGATTCTAATAAGGGCGTAAACCGTTCGGCGAACGATTTTTTATTTCTCTTTTTCTTTAACTCTTTCTCCCTTATATCTTCTTACTACTACTCGATTTTTATCGGTACTAGTCGTAATTCTAGCTACTCTATTACTTCTCGACGTAGTTATTTAAACTATCTATTATCTCGTTATCTTTTAGTAAGAGAATAATAAGAACCGAAAGACCCTTCTTAACTACGACGGCGGGGCCGTTCTATTAGCCTTCGCCGTATAAGAAATCTATAATAAATCTTTCTTATCCGGGAAATCTACCGGACGACTAACTAGAAATACTCGAGTATCTATTAAAGAGAACGCCTTACTTCCGTATCCTCTTAAGTAGATTCTTATAGTTAACGCTCTAACTAAAGTCTAATACTCTATAAAGTATTTTACTACCGACGTATTCTCTTCTTAATAAATACGGGATCCGCGAGTCTAGAAGATTATCGATAAGTACTAGATAGCCTACGACTAGTTATTCTAAGAGGACTTTAAATCTAGTAATTTATTAAACGAGTCTTATCTTTCTAGCGTTACTCCTCTAAATTTTTAAAAGACGTTATCTAGTTCTTTCTCTTCGCCTCTACTAGGGTTACTCTTTAATAGAACTACGTCGCTAAGATAGCTCTAATTCCCGCTATTCTTTCCGCTAGCTTCTATTACTAACTAAAAGCCGCTTCTCTTATTTAAAGCCTCTCCGGTTTTCTTCGCGTTAAGCTAGTCGCTACCCTCGATACTAAGGCTAGAACGAACTAAAAGGTTTATCTAAGTCTTTTTAATTCTAAAGCGATACTCTAATAGTTCCTTTCTAAAACGTAGAAATATCTCTTTCTTAAAGGATATATTTTCTTAAGATTTCTAAGCTTCTAAGAATAAGAAGACTAGTCGCGGTTTCTTTAATAAAAGACGCGATTCCGGTATATCTCTTCTATTAAACTAAAGTTAAGATCGTCTCTATATCTAATCTAAAGTAGAGACGATAATAGCGAAGTACGCCGCTAAGATTTAAGCGGAAGTAACTTCGCTATCGTCTTCCCCCGCGAATTTAGAGAACGCTTTCTTTAGTAAGATAGTTATTATAGTTAAAAAGCTTATTAGCGAAGAGATTATAGCCTTTAATTATCGCCTTAGACTTAATAAGGCCGAGCTCTTATCTAATCTAGATAAGCGAAGTCGTATTTTAGCCTTATATAAGTAATACGCGAGACCTAGATCTAGCTCTACGGCTCCTTAAGATTAACGCGCTAGAACTTAATTTAACGTAGGCTCGTAGCGCCCGCCTCGTTTCTTTACGAAGTAAACCCGCTATAAGTACGAGACTATTACTTAAGAAAGATCTCGTAGTCTCGATTTCGAAGATTTCTCCTCCGACGAGTCTACGCGTATTAAGAAGCTTACTAAATCTAACTCTAATAATAAGAAATCTAATTACGTAGTAACTTTATAGAAGTTTAAACTAGAGAATATTAGTTTCTTTAATTCTTATATTAAGGTCCGAGATAACGAGGATAAGAATATAATCGATAAAAAGAATAAGTTCTTTTATCGAAACGTACGCTAATTTATTAAAGCGGTTAAGAGTAAACTTTACTCTACCGCGAGCGATTCTATTCGTAGAAACCTCTATAAGTATTTCCGTAGATTAACTTAGGCGTAGTATATTAGATAGCTTACTTATACTAAGAGGAAATATCTTTAAGGCGGTATTAATATTAAACGTTAGAGGAACGAGCTAGTCGACCGTTTTCGTCGAAGACTAATCGAGGCCTAACGCGAGCTTTAACGTAAGAGATTTAAATTCGTCGAAGTACGCGACGGTAAATCGATTAAACGCTTTATTACCGAGTATATTCGATTAGCGAAGAATATCGATATTTCTTCTACTAAGAGTTAGCTCTTATAAGCTTATAAAAGAATCTATATCTAATTTCGGCGCGATCTTAAGCCTCTATTAAGATATACTACCGTCGATAGATACGTTAGACGAATAGAGAAGTAATAGTCTTTATAGTCTAATCTCGTTAAGAATAAGAATAGGCGTATCTCTACCGCTCGAAGAAATAGGCCGTTCGAATCCTCTAGGGGCGTAGAATCGAACTAATTCTATTCTTAAAATAAGACGCCGAAGCTAACTCGCGATTTCTCTTTTAAGAAAGACTCTTATCGTCTATTCGGCGGTAATCGTAATCGACCCTAAGATCGTAATAAAGATAGAAACCGTAATTATAATAAGAATTAAGATCTCGATAAGAATAAGAGACGCGCTAATAATAAGCCTAAATTAGCGTATATATACTACGTAGATATAGATACCTTATCTTTTCCTAATAACGCGAGATCTCTATTATCGGCTTTCTTCGCTTTAGATCGAAGCTCTAACCGAGCTAATAGCTAATCTTCTAGAGGCTCTTTCTCTCTAGCCTTAGATACTTCGTTAAAGGCTTCGTTCTTTACTAGATTTCTACGTACGGTTTCTAGACCGATTATCGTATTCTCGTAGTACGCTACTATCGTAACCGAGTCTATCTTAAGCGAGAATCCGGTTCTAATTTCTACTTAAGCTAAGTCCGTAGGCGACGCCGTCGATTCGACTTAATTACGCTACGTGTTACGGTCCTCTAGTCTAGAGTCGTTATAGGATACTAGTATCTCCTTTTTATATCTCGATACTAGGATTATCTTCCCGTATTTTAATACTAGTATCGCCTTTCTATATCGCGATCCTAGTATCTAGTTCTAGATATCCGGTTTCTAGATTCGGTTTTCTAGTATAGAGCGGCTAGTTAGATAGCTATACGCTAGAGTAGATAGAGGTTCTCGATTCTCGCGGATCGAGATACTATTATTATTTATACTTTTTCTTACTTAAGACCCTATCCGTCGTAATTATACTCTAAATAGTATTACTTAGTAGCTAAAAGATATTTTTACTATACGATTACCGCCGCTAGAATTCTTATCCGCTAGGCCGATTGTCTTTCGACTATACTAGAAGTTTTCTCCGCTAGTAGAACGAGCTATATTCTCTTTTATCTCTTTAAGATAATATTATCGCGCTTCTACTTAAAATAAAAACGCTTTCGCTCCTATTTACCGCCGAATTATCGAGGACGAAGCTAATCGAGCCTTATCGTTCTCTATATTATACTTTATTTCGCTTTTTACGACCGTCCGCGATCTTCTAACCGTAAAAGAAAGAAAGCTTCCGTTAAGAATCTAGAAGACTAGATATTATAAATCGAAGTTTCTAGATTTCGGTTTCTTTCTTCTATATCTATCTTTAGTTAGTACTTCTCTCGCTTCGTTAGACTTTACTACCTCGGCGTAATTCCCGCCTACTCTTATAGTAGCGTATACTCGCCCGTCGATAGTTTCTAATTCTAATAAGGGCGTAAACCGTCCGGTAGACGGTTTTCTATTTCTCTCTTTCTCTAACTCTTTCTCCCTTATACCTTCTTACTACTACCCGATTTTTACCGGTACTAGTCGTAATTCTAGCTACTCTATTACTTTCCGACGTAGTTATCTAGACTACCTATTATCTCGTTATCTTTTAGTAAGAGAATAATAAGAACTAAAAGGCCCTTCTCGGCTACGACGGTAGGGCCGTTCTATTAGCCTTCGCCGTGCGAGAAACCTACGATAGATCTTTCTTATCCGGGAAATCTACCGGACGACTAACTAGAAATACTCGAGTATCTACTAAAGGGGACGCCTTACTCCCGTATCCTCTTAAGTAGATTCTTATAATTAACGCCCTAATTAAAGTCTAATACTTTACGAAGCGTTTTACTACTAACGTATTCTCTTCTTAATAGATACGGAATCCGCGAGTCTAGGAAATTATCGATAAGTACCGGGTAGCCTATAACTAGTTATTCTAAGAGGACTTTAAATCTAGCGATCTACTAGATAAGTCTTATCTTTCTAGCGTTACTTCTCTAAATTCTTAAAAGATGTTATCTAGTTCTTCCTCTTCGCCTCTACTAGGATTATTCTTTAATAGGACTACGTCGCTAAGATAGCTTTAACCCCCGCTATTCTCTCCGCTAGCTTCTATCGCTAACTAAAAGCCACTTTTCTTATTTAAAGCCTTTCCGGTTTCCTCCGCGTTAAGCTAGTCGCCACCCTCGGTACTAAGGCTAGAACGGACTAAGAGGTTTATCTAAGTCTTCCCGATTCTAAAGCGGTATCCTAATAGTTTCTTCCTAGAACGTAGAAATATCTCTTTCTTAAAAGATATATTTTCTTAGAATTCCTAAGCTTTTAAGGGTAAGGAGGCCAGTCGCGGTTTCTTTAATAAGGGACGCGATTCCGGTATATCTCCCCCGTTAAACTAAAGTTAAGGTCGTCTCTACACCTAATCTAAAGTAGAGACGATAATAGCGGAGTACGCCGCTAAGATTTAAGCGAAAGTAACCCCGCTATCGCCTTCCCCCGCGAATCTAGAGGACGCTTTCTTTAGTAAGATAGCTATTATAATTAAGAAGCTTATTAGCGAAGAGATTATAGCCTTTAATTATTACCTTAAACTTAATAAGGCCGGGCTCTTATCTAACCTAGATAAGCGGAGTCGTATTTTAGCCTTATATAAGTAATACGCGAGACCCGAATCTAGCTCTACGGCCCCTTAGAATTAACGCGCTAGAACTCGATCTAACGTAGGCTCGTAGCGCTCGCCTCGTTTCTTTACGAAGTAAACCCGCCGTAAGTACGAGACTACTACTCGAGAGAGGTCTCGTAGTCTCGATTTTAGAGATTTCTCCCCCGACGAGTCTACGCGTACTAAGAAGCTTACTAAATCTAACTCCAACGACGAGGAATCCGATTACGTAGTAACTTTATAGAAGTTTAAACTAGAGAATATTAGTTTCTTCGATCCTTATATTAAGGTCCGAGATAACGAGGATAAGAATATAATCGATAAAAAGAATAAGTTCTTTTATCGGAACGTGCGCTAATTTATCGAAGCGGTTAAGAGTAAACTTTACTCTACCGCGAGCGATTCTATTCGTAGAAACCTCTATAAGTACCTCCGCGGATTAGCTTAGGCGTAGTATATTAGATAGCTTACTTACGCTAAGAGAAAATACCTCCGAGACGGTATTAGTATTAAACGTTAGAGGAACGAGCTAGTCGACCGTTTCTATTAGAGACTAACTAAGGCCTAACGCGAGCTTTAACGTAAGAGATTTAAATCTACTAAAGTACGCGACGGTAAACTAATTAGGCGCTTTATTATCGAGTATATTCGATTAGCGAAGAATACCGATATTTCTTCTATCGAGGGTTAGCTTCTATAAGCTTACGAGAGAATCTATATCTAATTTCGACGCGATCTTAAGCCTCTATTAAGATATACCACCGTCGATAGATACGTTAGATAGGCGGAGGAGTAATAGTCCCTATAGTCTAATCTCGTTAAGGATAAGGATAGGCGTACCTCTACCGTCCGAAGGAATAGACCGTTTAAACCCTCTAGGGGCGTAGAATCGAACCGATTCTATTCTTAAGATAAAACGCCGAAGCCGACTCGCGATTTCTCTTCTAAGAAAGACTCTTACCGTCTACCCGGCGGTAATTATAATCGACTCTAAGATTATAACGGAGATAGAAACCGTAATCGTAATAGAAATCGAGATTCCGATAAGAATAAGAGACGCGCCGATAATAAGCCTAAATTAGCGTATATATACTACGCGGATATAGGTGCCTTACCTTTCCCTAATAACGCGAGATCTCTATTACCGGCTTCCTCCGCTTTAAATCGAAGCTCCGACCGAGCTAATAGCTAACCTTCTAGAGGCTCTTTCTTCCCGGCCTCGAATACTTCGTTAGAGGCTTCGTCCTTCGCTAGATTTCTACGTATAGTCTCTAGGCCGATTATCGTATCCTTATAGTACGCTACTACCGTAACCGAGCCTATCTTAAGCGAGAATCCGGTTCTAGTTCCTACTTAAGCTAAGTCCGTAGGCGACGCCGTCGATCCGGCTTAGTTACGCTACGCGTATTACGAGAAATAATAGCTCTCTCGTAATAAGCTCTACGAGTATATCCGCTAAAATTATTCGAAGAAGGGAGTATTATCTTTCCGAGCCGCGAAGGCTTCCGCCGCTACGAAGGATCTAAAATAGAAGCTTATCGATTCTTCTCTCGACTAAGCTCTAGACGAACCGTCGAAGCTTATTCTATCTAAGGCAGCCCCGAAAGTAAAGCCCGACTAGGAATTTCGAAATTAGAACTACGCCGTCGCTAAAGTAAGACTCGGCGAAGCGCTAAATAAATTAGACTATATTATTAATTCCGGATATACGATATCTATTATCGATAAGGTCGCTCTCCGTAGGGCCGGCGCGGCCTTTTAGCCAATCGCGATATCTAAGCCTATCGGCGTAGAGAGAGTCGGCGGATACCCTCTATAGAGCTTAAAATATTATCTTCTTAAATTCGCTTTCCGAGCTTTTCTTAAAGGATCGTAGGTTCGGATAGAGTTTATCCGTAAGATTTATTTAGTCGACGACTACGGCGGCGCTATACTACTAGGCGTCGATATTTTAGGACTAGAGAGTATCTCCGTCGACCCGGCGGCGAATCTACTACGTATTAGTAGTTACTAAGGAGTATAGATCCCCGTATAAACTCGACCGCGGTCCGAAGCCCGCGTTAGAGATTTTAAAGTCTAGACCGTTAAGGCGATAATAATTTCGCCGAAGTCTATCGCGCCGGTTAAGATTAATTTCGCTAAAGCTCTTCCTTACGGTAGAGACTTCGAATTTATCTTTCTTTCTACGGCTAGTATAGCTCCTAGGCGATCCGGAACTCTAGTAGCGTATACTTATATTTTAGATTAGAATACGGAGTTGGTATAGATCCGTAATAACTCTAACGATTCCGTTAAGATCTAAAGAAACTATTCGCTCGGTAAAGTCTCCGACTACGAGGTCTTACGAGCCGACGAGCTTAATCCGGCCCTTTACGGAATAGCCGGTCTCGATACTAATAAAATTAATTCTTTCTTAGAGGAACGTATTACGAACGGGGTTATAATCTACGGCCCGCTAGAGGTTAGAAAGCGCCTCTCCGAAATTATTCTTCGCTATCTAGATATATAGAAGGCTAGTCCTTCTTTCGCTAAGATTCTACTAGAGTAAGAGATATCGATCCTACTTAAGCCTAGATAGAAGAAGAAGATAAAGTTAGCGACTAAAGTATACCCTCTCTCGGTAAGAGATAGGGTAGTAGTCGATAATATCTTCGATAAGCTATACGATTAGGGAAAGCTTATATAGACTAAGATCTATACCGTCTTTAGTTACCTAGTATTCGTTATTTAGAAGAGGATTCTTAAAGATAGCGTTTAGATCGAAAAGCCACGCGTAGTCGTAGATATTTAAGATCTTAACCGTATCTTAAAGAAGGATTTCTATCCGCTACCCGCGTAAGGTAATATTATTAACGCCGTTCGCGGCGCCAACTATATCTCGATAATAGACGTAACCTCTTTCTTCTATTAATAGAAAATTCGAGACGAAGATCGATATAAGCTTACGGTAAACTCTTACCGCGGCTAGAAGTCTTTTAATATTACTATTATAGGATATATTAACTCTAGGTCGTATAGCTAGAGATAGTTTAATAATATTCTAAGAAATTTCCGGTTATTTATACGTACGTATATCGACGATATTACCGCATTCGATAAGACCTTAGACGAGTATCTACTATATCTCGATTAGCTATTCTAACGTATTAGTAAGTACGGTATTACGTTATCGCCGTCGAAAAGCTTTATTAGCTACCCCTACGCCACTCTCTTAGATTAGAGAGTTAACGTCTTTAGGCTCGGGTCTACGTAAGAGCGAACTAAGGCGCTTACCGAAATACCGTTTCTACGGACCTTAAAGAATTTAAAATACTAGATTAGAGCGACTAAGTTTCTATAGTCTAGAATCTCGTATTACGCTTCTATAATTAAACCCTTAACCGATTATAAGACGGAACTACTAAGGTCTAGCCCGATAAAGAGTAGTGCCCGCCTCGTATACACTAAACGCACTAGAGTAGTGCCGAAGGCCGAGAGAAGAGCCGTATACGAAGTAATCTATAATTATTTAAAGAATCCTCCGTAGCTCGTTTATTATAACCCGGACCGGCGCCTATACGTCGACGTCGACGTATCTAAGAAGGGCATCGGTACGCTCGTTTACTACGTTAACGGGGATCCCGATTCTAAGCTTACGGACGGTAGGGTCTAATCTTAGGCTAATAACTAGATCTAACTAATCGCGTTTCTTTCCCGTGCACTTAAGCCGGCCGAAACTAGGTATTAGCCGACCGAGCTCGAGGTAGTAGGTATTATATAGACCCTCCGCAAGATTAAGTATCTTATATATACCGGGCTTCGAGAAGACGCCTATTTTTTTATAAATTACTATACCGTAACGTTTATTACGCAACACTATAATCTATAGACGATATTAGCTACCGATAAGTTAAATCTTAAGCTTTTAGCGGTAAGTTAGTATATCTCCTAATTTTATATAAGAGTCTTTTACCGTCCGGGTAAGACGTATCTAGTTCCTAATATACTAAGTAGGTTAATCGACGAGGCTTCGGCGCCTTCTAATAGCGAACCCGAGATTTTAGATTCGGTTACCGTCTTCGCGGTTACCGTCGTCGAGCTATCCAACGAGCTTAAGATTCGAATTAAGTAGAGATACCGTTTTGATTTCTACTAGAAGCGCATCCTCGAGGTCCTCTAACGGATTAAGAACGTAGATCGAGCTAAAGCGGCGAGGTTGAAAGGTCTATCCGAAGCTACGAATCCGGTATCGGCCGCGGACCTAGCTCCCGTTAGCGAAGTCGAAGCGGATATATCGCGACTAATACGCTAGCGAGTTAAAGTACGAATTCCGCGACTAGTAGCGGATTAACCGCCTTTCGAGAATCTAAGTAGCGCGACGGCGCCTACCTTCTTACGTATAAACCGCGGTAGAATTAAGACCGCGGCTAAACTCCGGTAAATTACCGCCGCGTTATACGCCGGCGTAAATCCGCCCGTTCTAGCGAACGAGGTTCCGGAAGTAGTTTAGGGTATAAGATTTTTCTTAAGAAACCGTCTAATCTACTACGTCGACCCGGAAGACGGAAGGTATAGGCTCTATATTCTAGCTACGGTCGAACGAGACGTATTCGAGATAGCCTACGACTATTAATAATACGCCGGTTTCTAGCGAGCCTACTACCGTATTAGATAATTAATTCTAATCTACGAAATAACGCGGAAACTCCGTAAGTATATTAAATATTACCCTTAGTATTAACTTTATAGCACTAAGAGGCACCGTCCGTATAGTAAACTTAATCTAATCTAAACCGCGGCGGGGCTACGCGAGGTCTAATATATAGACTTTATCGCGAAGCTCCTACTAACCGCTAAAGAATTCGATATACTATTAACTATAACCTATAAGGTTACTAAGGAGATCCTTCTCGTAAAAAGAAAAGAGAACTAGTCCGTAGAGAAGTAGGCGGACGCCTACGTAAAGAAGGTCGTCTCGTACGGCTAGAGTCTACTAACCTTATAAATTACGAATCGAGATCTACGGTTTACGTTATACTTCTAGAAGCACGCCTATTCTAAATTTAGAATTAAATAGTATTTTACGACGGCTTATTACTCTTAAGCGGACGGATAAGCCGAGCGTACGAACTAGACGATAGAAATTACTATACGGTTTTACGTAACTATTAATCCCGAAGCTAAATAGACGGAACTACTTCCCCTTCTCTAGGCTAGCCTTAATAACGCGATTAGCGCGACGATAGGGTTTTCGCCTAATTAACTTCTTATAGGGTTTAACGCGAGGACCGATCCGTTATTAGCGCTCGCGGAGATCCCGGACGATAAATAGTCGATCCGGGACGCCGCTAGGTGGAAGGCCTAAGAAGCTATTACTTTCGCGTCGGTATATTTAAAGGCACGGTATAACGCTAAGTATAAGCCACTCTAGCTTAAGGTTAGTAATAAGGTTTTCGTTTAGTTATACTACGGGTATAAGACTCTTAGCTACGTAAATAGAAAGTTCTCTTACTAAAGGGTAGGTCCCTTCCCGATTAAGGCGAAGATTAGAAATCTAGCGTACGAGTTAGAACTACCGATAAGCTAGAAGATTTATCTAGTTATTTTAGTAGCGTATCTTAAGCCCGCGCCGAGGGAACCCGATCTATATAGCCGTAACCCTTTCTCTAAGCTAGGTCCGGTCGCTAAGTAGAGCGAGAAAGACCCCCCGTATAAGATTACGACTCTTTTAGATCGCCGTAAGGTATAGATCTACGAGAAATCTATACGAAAATACCTAGTCTAGTAGAAGAGATAGGGCCCCGTCTATAATAGCTAGCTATCCGAAGAAGATTTAGACGGAGCTAAGAAGCTCGTCGAGAAGTACGATTAGAAATACCCGCTACGAACGAATTAGCCTTCCCGACGAAGGCGATTCCGCCTAGACTAACTTAGTCCGGGATAAGACCTCCTATTTTACGAGGGGGCCCCGGAGTCGCTAGTAAGAGTAGACTCCGGGTAAATAATTCGTATAGTATCTATAACCGTGTCTCTCCTTTTTATTCTTTTTCTTTATTTTTTCTTTTATATCCTCGTAGGACGAGGTTTTTATAAAGCGCGACTTACTATAGTATCGTCCGTTTATTTTTCGGTTGTTTAGAGCTCTATTTATCCTTCCGCGGTCGCGATATTAGTTTCTTTTATTTAGTTTTTAGTTTCTTTTATTCCTTTATATTTTCCTTTCTCGTTTACTTATAGACTTTACTATTCTAGTATACTTACCTACTACGCTATTATCGTTTCCCGGCACTCGCGTCGCTATAAATAAGGTAGTATTTATATATAGCCGACCGAGCTACGTAACCCAACGCTCGCGGTAAATAATAATAACCGCTACGCGCCTCTAGATTTCTCTATACTAGATTTAACGGATTCTACGCCTTTCGCGAGAGCTCCGACCTAAGTTTCCCGCGTAATTTACGAGTTCTCGCTTATAAACCGCCCCCTCCGAAACTTCTTCTTCTTAGAATCGCTCGCCGCCGACGGCGTAGAATATTAGCTTCCGACCGCGTTTCTAAGTATTCCGACGCTTCTCGTTCCGCGAGTTATAGTTTCTATTATCGCGGTAATCTATTACGAGCGTCCGGATTACTTTAACTAGTATTTCGATCTTAAGCCCGCCGACTACGCCCTCGTATACCTTACCCTACTATATAACCTTAATTATTAGGCTTAGTAAGACGGACTTCGCTATAAGAATTTAGATCTCGCGCGATTCTTAATCCGCGTAGATCCGTAGAACTCTAATTCTACGTAGACTTCGTACGTTCTTTATCTCCTATCCGCGAAGTACGATTCCGCCGTCCGTACCGCGATCTATCGACTACCTTTACTAGACTAGGATTAGTAAGGCGTCGAGCTAGTTCTACTTTCGCTCCCGCCCGTCGTACTTGCTAAAGTCGAACGTCTTAACTTATCGGGATAACCTTCTCCGTCGCTTAAAACTTTATAGACCGCCGAGATAAATATCTAACGGACTCTTATCTATAAGTATACCGAGGAGTTCTAGAGAAGGCGTTTTAGGCCTTATCCGCTCGCCGAAGTAAGAGTAATCGCCTAGTCGATCTTCCGGATTCTACGGATCTTAGGGACTACGCTCCTTAAATAAGATTTGGATCTATTTACGCTTAGAGATTTCTTAAAGCTTTATACTATTTTCTAAGGAGATTCGGACGTTTAGGCTTTTCTTAATAAGCGCTTCGTAGGTTTAGTCCTACTTACGTATTACGCGCGAGTAGAGGGCGGCGTATTTCTCTCGGAAGATAAGTAGTCTCGCGAGCTATCGGCTAGTTTCCTATCGAAGTTAGCTAGAACCCTAGCCGAAGTCGAGATTATATACTAGTTTCGAATCTAGATTCGCTTAGGAAGAACGGATATATCTTCCCCCGCTATCTATTCCCGGTCGGGAGGAATCGCGTAAGTTAAGGAATAGCTCTTCGGAAAGCCATCCGCCGAGAAGTTCGAGCGTAAGGCTTAAAGATCCGGATAGCTTAAATAGAGTATATCTAGGGATAAGGTATTAGATCTTAGGCTTTATAACGTCCCCCTATAGGTCTTCGAGAGAAATCTATCCCCCGCGGGCGTTATCCTATCTAGCGACCTAGTATATAAGGTTAAGAGATACGCGGCTAAGATAGGCTACTTCTCGTCGCGCTAGCTCTATAGATACTAGCCGGCGAACTACTCCTAGAAGAAAGTACCCTATAACCGGGTCGAGCCTATAGGCCGACCCGCGATTCTCTAGGCCGAAGACGGTTCCTAGGTCTTCGGGACTTACGGCGGATACGCCTACGTCGAAAACTACGGCTTTTAATAGCTCGTAGCGGAAGCGAGCATCTACGCGAACGCTATAGAGCTCTAAAAGTAGTTCCGTAAGAAGGATCGAGCTAAAGAACTCGGTTTCTCGAGCACTCTTAACCCGGAGGGTTATTAGTAGCGCGGCTATATCGTTAATCTAGAGCGGATAGATCCGGGCTAGAAATAGCTAGCTCCGATTCTTAGGGCTCTTTAGGAATACCGCGACGGCGCTATAATCTACTAGCCCGGGGAGGATTCCCCTACGTATTCGGACGCGTAGCCCTACTAGGCAACCGTCGCTACTAACTTAGAGTAGCGTAGACGGATAGAACTCCCCGCGAAGATACCTACCTTCGAAAATAGGCCTTTAGATCTATAATCCGTAGTATTAATACCCGATATATCCTTATCCGCGTCGACGAAGAAGAGCACGAGCCTTAATAAGAAGACTTAGAGCTAGCTTAATAAGATCTTTCGTCGTAAGATTATCGCCTTAGACAGCCTTAAGGGCTATACTATAGTCGTCGTCGGAATATGCGAAGTCTTTTAGAATTAAAGGATTCTTAGTAGCTAGCTAGAGGAGTATAGAGCTAAGATCGATTCGGCCGTTTCTCCTAAGACTACCTACCTTATTAAGAGAAAGATCGACGACGCTTATCGCGTCCTTAAGGACGCCCGAATATTCTCGAACCGAGGATAAGTTATTATTTCGTAGTCGGAGACCGAGTTTCTAAGATCTATAATATACCGGGTAGAAGAGGCCGACGAAGCCTCCGACGAAGAATCTAGTAGCGGCGAGAAGGACTCGAATAGTACGCCGTTCCGTATTCCGACTTCTAAGACCTTTAGGCCCGCTCGGATTTCCTCGTCCGCGCCGCTAGCGTATAGGCCTAGGGCCCGAACCTCGTCCCCGTCTTTCCCGCTAGCCGCTAAAAGCGTAGCCCGTTTAGTGCGCGACGGTAAGAGGCCGGTACGTAGCTCCCCGGAGGATCCCCTCGCTTAGCCCTACTAGATACCGTTCTAGAATCCCGAAGGGATCGCGAAGGTCGAGGGTATACTAGCCTAGTATATCGCCTAGTCTACCCACGCCGCCGAGCTTCTTATATTTAAGGTATTCTAGAAGATTGGAGCCCGCCGCACGAGGACGGAGAAGGTACTAAAGAAACTATAGACGCGGATAGAAGACGTCTAGGATTAAGAGACGAAATAGGGGCTTCGGCGCCTCGTCGAGCGATTAACTACTAGTCTAGAAGCCGAGAATAGGGCCCTCCGCGCCGGAGCGGAGCTCTATAATACTAACTACGATACGGCGGTTAAGAACCTTATACGAGCTATCTACGCCCTTACCGGGCTAACCCTAGACGAGTACGCCACGGTATTTCTAATAAATACCGGAGCGGAGTAAGCTAAGTCGTATAGCCGGCTCTAGAGCCTTCGCCTTCCTAAGGGATAGTTTACCCATCCCGACCCGAACGAGGACGAGGCCTTAGCTACTAATATTAAGGCCGGGACTACGTTCCCCGCCGCCTACTACGAACGGCTAGAGCCGAAGCTAAAACCGATTAAGAAGAGAGCCGTCCCCCCCTCGTTCGAGTCGCCGTTTACTAAGAGACGGCTAATCGATATTAACTCGTCGTCTAACGACGAGGACGCCGTAAAATAGATACTAAAAAACCCTACCCGACCTTTAGGAACGAGTAGTATACGTCCCGGGAGATAGTAACGTTAAACTATACCGACGGTATTCTAATAGGAAGGGCTATACTCTCTTTTATTTTTTCCTTTTTCTAGTTTACGATTACTAGAACGTAATAGTAGTAGCCTAGGGCTATTACGTATCGGAGGAACGGCTTCTATTTTTACTTTCTTTAGATTCGTCTCGCGTTCTTTAGCGAGGCGTTAGCGGATTCTTTCTTTTCTTTATATTCTAAAGTAGTAATAGTAGTAGCTAGACGCTACCGCGTATCGGAGGAATAGTTATATTTTATCTTTTCCCGAGTGGCTTTCTCTTCTTAACTTCGTTAGTAATAGTAGTAGTACGGAGCCACTACGTATTAGAAGAACGGATTTTTTTACTTTACTACTTTCTTCTTTCTACCTCCGCTTCCTAATCCTCGGTCGTACTAGTTTACGCTACCTAGACTTCGAGCCCTACGTTAAGCTATAATAGATCGCGATCTATAACAGGTCTCGACCCGTTAAAACCGGCCCCCCGGAGGTGTTATAGTCCTTAAGTCTAGAGTCGATACTAGTATTACCTTCCTACTTCTAATACCGGGGTTATCTTTCTACTTCCGATACCGGGGTTATCTTCTTACTTCCCGATACTAGGATCGCCTTTTTATATTTCGATCCTAGTATCTAGTTCTAGATATCTAGTTCCTAGAATCGGTTTCCTAGTATAGAGTTCTCTTTAGGTAGCTACGCTAGAGTAGATACGAGTTCTCGATCCTCGCGGATCGAGACTCGACTATTATTAATTATACTTTTTCTTACTCGAGACTCCGTCTACCGTAATTCCACTGCGGATAGTATTATAGGACGCGATTATATCTATAGTCGGAACCCGATCCGTAAAGGAAGGGGATGCCTAAATATAAGAGTATTATAATTTAAGAATCGTAATCCTAACGACTACGATCCTACTATAGAGAATTTAAGGTATAAACTTAATCCTACCTAAAGCCGGAACTACGACTCCCGACTATAGATATTCTTACCCCGTTACCCTCCCCCCCTTAACGACCGGCGCATGTCTAGTTATATAACGGGGAGCTTTCTTCATCCTATCTACTTAAGGGGGAGTCGAACTCGCCTATATAAGAGAATCTTTACTTAAGGGAGAGTCGAACTCGCCTATATAAGAGAATCTTTACTTAAGGGGGAGTCGAACTCGCCTATATAAGAGGAATTTAACTAGGGGGGAGTCGTACTCGCCTACTTAAGATCTAGAAGTTTACTATTTTTCTTAAGAGCCCTCGCGTACTTACCGCATATATAGAATAGTATAATACTAGCTTCCGACTTATAAATATTTCTACGTAAGTACCTATTCTTTATTCTTTCGTAGGGCCCGTTATAGTACCCGTATACGGTTTTAGACGTCTAGTCCTTTAAGAGCTACTTATTAGCTCGGGCTTCCTCTAGACCTACTAGCCGATCCTTACCACCGTATATCTTCCGGTAACTATAGTAGTTTACGTAGATATAGCTCTATAAGGGCTTACTATTATCGATAATCTACTTAAAGGTCTTAGTTATACGATAGTTCTCGGCGGTATAAACGCGCTCGCTCTTAATTAGCTATAGACCCCTATACTACTAGGTAATAGACTAAATCCGGTTTAATCCCCTTCCACTCTAGGGGAAGGGATTAGGAAAAAGCGCTAAACGAAGCTTACTAGCTACTTAGCTATACTAGGCGCCGACTATATCCGGGGGAGCTAGAAACGAACTGGTCTAGTTACTAACGACGACCGAGTCGAAGTAGACTATATACTACGACTTAAAGGTTAGTATACGAGGCTTATTAGCGTTAGCCCTATCTACGGTAAATAAAGCCCGGATATAGTTCTCCGCGCTAGGCTTTAATATCTTATCGATAAAGTCTATCTTACCGGGGTTGGTTCCGGTCTTAATATTACTTTTATAGCTCCTCTACCTATAAGCCATCCCCTTAGATTTATTATAAGACGAGCCGACGTACGCTATAGGCGGTTAGTCCGGTAGTTCTACGACACCGATATAGTTACTAAACTTCTTAAGCCGGTCCTACGAAGGACGCGATAGGCGTAAAATATCGGGTACTTAGAGATCCGGTATACTAATTACCGTAATAACCTCGTCTTCGACCGCGTCTAGTAACTAGCCGACTAGATATCGTACGTCCGCCGTCTTTATAAATTACTAGAAGATTCTAGTAGTACCTATTCTCTCTAGCGGCACTCTAAAAGAATTAACCGACTTAGTTAAGCTCTATAACTTAGTAGTAATTACCGTTATAGTACTCTTATAGAACTCCCACCGACGATCTAACTCCTCGCTACTAATCTACGACTTCTTAGGGCTATACTTACTAAAATTAATATAAGTCGTATCGAGAGCCTCCTTATTATTAACGACTTCTTCCTCGTCTTTATTCTCGTCCTTAATATCTTTATATCTAGACCGTATAGCTAGACGACCTAACTCTTTATTAATTAAATTATCTAGAACCTCCCGTTCCCGATTCGCCTTCTCCGCTTCGTTATTAGTAGTAGTATTCGAGCGGCGTTTCTTCTTAGCGGTAGGCTGGGGCTACTTACGACTTTTATTAACCGGCGGCTCGTCGTCTTCGTAGTCGTCGTAGTCGTCGTCGTCGTCGTTATCGGTCGACGAATCTAGAACGAAGTCGTTATAGTTATCCCGCTCGCGCTTACGGTTTCCTACTTCGTTATTATTACGGCTAGACGTACTAGCTTCGGAGGACTTAGTTCCGCTACGTATTATAACTATACTTATAGATAAAAGTATAGTAAGCTTCTTATTATATATATTCTACTTCTTATTTCTATTCTATTCGTAGTGTGAATCGTAATCTCGAAGCTCAATAGTAGAGTAGAAAGGGGGTAGGAGACGTCTAAAGTTTTATTCTTAGCGGCCTAACGTAGGCCGTAGGCGTAGCCCACTATAGAGGAAGGTACGACTATTCGCGTTAATTTAATAACGCCGCTTTATAGAGTAGGGATAATCTTTATCTAGCTCTTACTATATATAAGTTCTCGAGGTAGTCCGCTATAAGGATATCTATTACTTATAGGGGAGCGTTTATACCGCGGAACTAGTCACGGTCAACGTATTCTAGAAGCTATATACGAAGATAAAGAGGATAAGTAAGGCAATCTATATCTTTTCTAATACTATCGACGACGTAAAAGACGCCGTAGCGCACTAAGAGTTTAGGGCCGCGTTAGCGGGGCTAGAACGGCACGCGGGTTACTAGAATAACTTATAGGATAGATCGTAATATTTATAAGTAATGCCTTCTTCCTTATTTTAATTCTCGTCCTCGATATATCTATACCTAGACCGTATACCTAGCTAGATAGCCTATCTCTTTATCCCGTAAATTATCTAAACTTACCCGCTCTCGATTCGCATTCTCCGCTTAGTTATCGGCTATAATTTCGGAAGCCGTAGACTTCGAGGGGCGCTTTCTATTATCGGTAGGCCGTAGGGCTACTCGGTAGACTTACGGCGAGACGTCGTTATCTAACGTTATATAATAGCGTAAAGGGTAATTACGCCCCGTCTCGCTGCCTCGTAGCTACTATATCTATAGTAACTATTTCTAAATAGTCTAGTCTACGTTCGGATAAGCCGACTCGCTAAAGAGAAGAAACGTAGAGATCGAGAGAAAATAATTTCTCTCGATCTCTACGTTTCTTCTCTTCTTTTTTTCTCTCTAGCCCCGAAAGTCGACTAAGCTCCTAATCCGTAAGCTCCTATCCTAGGATCGCATTTATAGCATCTAGAAGTTAAGTCTAATCATAGCTTTTAGTCTAAGATATTACTCCTTAAGTCGGATCTCCGCTTCTACTTAAAATATCTTACTTTACAAGTTAGTTAAGCCTCTTATTTATAATTACTCTCGCTTTCGGTTACTAATATGCAGCTCTAAATCTATAAAATCCTCTCTCTAAAATAGAGATTCACGCCTAAAACGTTACTATTAATAACGTAAGTTATCTTTATTCTTTAGTCTTTACAGATTTTACGTAAAGTGTATAGCTAATAGTTATACTAGTATACTAGCGGCCGGGGCCGTCGGGGCCGTCGTAGTGGTCGTAGCGGTAGTAGCGGGGGCCGTAAGTGCTACAACTACGGCGAGCTGGGCCATATGGCTAAAGCCTACCCTAAGGGGGAGAAGCCCGCTCCTCCTCCCTCATCTAAGCCCTCCGGGGTGACCAAGGTAAGTGGATACTCTTATCTACACCCAACACTGTCTTCTTCTTAAGAGGAAACATATTAACAGATATATAGTCACAGAAGCGCAAAGGCCGCGCGAACACGCGCCTGGATGCTGCCGCCGCCGCCGCCGCTGCTGCTACTGCTGCTGCCGCCGCCGCCGCCGCCGAACTTGCTGCTGCGGAGGCCGAGGCCGCTGCAGAGGCCGCCGACGGTGGTGAGGGCGAGGGCGAGGGCGAGGGCGAGGGCGAGGGCGCCCAGGGTGAGAGTGAGGGCGCTAAGGGCGCTGGTGAGGGCGGTAGTGAGGGGGGTGAGGGGGGTGAGGCGGGAGAGGAGATGATCTTCTCCGGCAGTGAGCTGGACCTTTCATAGGTCCCGAATACAAATTCATGGAAGGAGCCTGCCATCACAAATCTACTATGCCTTTTGTTCTAAGGTTCGTGATATAATGCTGTTCCACCTCGTATATGCGACCTTCCGCAGATCCCTCGCCCACGTACAACCATTCCGAGGAAGGCGATTGAAGTACCAAGAAAATCACAACTACTCGTCTGGGAAGAATAAATGGGAAGTTGATAAGCAAACAAAGCTTATGGTAATTATAGATGCTAAGTAATGGGAGCTGCCGCAGGGCGCAGCCGGCTGATGCTTAAGGCCATAGGCGCCTTAGGAACAGGATTTCTAGATTAGACCTGGCTTAGACTCGGTCCAGCGCACGAGGACGGGATGCCGTCGAACGCGCCCGCGGCGACGCAGCTCCACGATTCGCATCACGTGCCACGATGGCGGATCAGGGTCCTCCCCTACGAGAGTGCGCCCGCCGCCACCTTGTTTATTTACCCTTGCGCGTCACCCTCCAACACGCGTCACCCTCTATGCCTCTCCAGTGGATACGGAATCCATACCAAATTGAGCTTACCGGCACCGGGACTGCTACGATCCTCCGTCTATTTCCCGATTTCGGCTACATTAAAGCGTCCAACTTCGCTCGATCCGTGTTCTCTATCATCCACTCCCTCGTGCCCGATCTACTAAACTCCAGTACGAAGCTCTTCTCCTCTGACGATTTCTGCCGAATTCTTTCGATCCTATCGTCGGATCCCGACGCCTGGACACATATAGATATTACACACGCCCAAGGCGATTTCGCACGCTATAGGCACTACCGCAACGACGCGGACCCGCTTCCTACGGAAACCCCGCCTCTTCCACCCTCTCCATCTCAACACTTCAAGGCTCAGTTGACGGCCGCACTGATCCGGACACGAGCGGCACACCAATTCAGACCCATTATTCCCGCCGCTCGAATCCCCGCCACCCAAGCGACACCCCCCCAGACGCCGGCTCGTCTTCTCGCATAGAGCAATCTCCCAGTGCTGGCCCGAGCCAGTCTCCCGTTCCAGAACGTCCACAATCCCCCAGCGCGGATCCAACTTTATCTCTCACCCCCAACACGATGGCACCTCCTCACCACGGGCTCAGGTCCACAATCGTCTGGAAGTTCGGCGAGGGAACCGGCCTCAAATTTACCAGACCAGCCCAGACGATTGGGACCGCCAAGCACTCAGTCAAGTTTTCAGAAATCCGCCAACTGAAGCTCTATAATGCACCCATTAACGTTAGCGAGCAGTGTCTCCCGCCCGCTAACGTGATCCTCTCCAGCGAGCTAGCATATCGAGTCCTTCGCTGTGCTCTCGCAACAAGCTGTTTCTCGATGCGTCAATTGCACCAATATTGGCCTGCAAACTTTACATCGAAGGGCGCGCCGTGCGAGTATATTCCCCCCATGGGAAGGCCCGCCATCGTTGAAATGGAAGATGGAACGTGTGCCTTCGCTACCTATAATGGGTACACCTTTTGTGGGGCATTCGGTTTCAACCAGCTCGTCGCGCAAGCCGGCGGCTCAGAAACCAATGCCGTTACCCTCCGAGGATGGTTCGAACCAGAAGACCGCCACGCCGGATTGGGCTCTACCACCAGGTTCGAACCCGAACAGTTCGCCCGCCGTGATCCCAGCAATCATGGCACACCGGATCCCGAACGGATGTCTCAATCGGACCGCTGGCACCCCGCTCTAAAGCGAGTCTTAAAGGACTACAACGACGGCCGCCTCCCATTCCGACCCGGTATCCCCTCACCTACGCACCCCGACCTTCAACCCTATGGCGACTCAGTCTTCTCCAACCTGAGACAGGCAAAGAGGATCGGAACCAACGTTTCCTGGGCTCGTACCATGGTCGATCCTCTTGATCCGATCACCATGGCCGAGATTCCGGACGTCTTGGAAAGGTCCGCCGTCAAGGCGAAGACCCAGCCGCACAAGCTGGATCCCCGTACGCTAGCGGCACTGGCGGAAATCCTAGGCACTATTGTGCTTGGCCCCGGCTGCCTCAAGGGGCACGTCGTCATAGTGGTGGGCACTCTGGATATATTCCAGAGACACGTCGAGCTCGGAACCTGGCTACAGGAACATGGGGCCATCGTTGAATTGCAGCTATCTGCTAGGACGACAACGGTCTTAAAGGGCAAGGTTGAACCGGACAATAAGCTCATTAAGGATATATTGGCTCAGAGACGCAAAGGCCAGATAATCGAGATCTTCTCGGAGAGAGATTTTTTCGACACTCTCAAAGAACTGAACGCGCCAGATGCCGACCAAGAGTCGGCACCAGATACCCCAACTCCTGGCCCGAGCCGCCTCCCGCCGGTGGGGCCTTCAACGCCGACGCCGCTCCCCAAAGCCGTCCACAAGGGCAAGACCAACGCGACTCAGGTCGCGATCGCAGCAACCCCGTCCACCCCAAGGCCCAGTTTGCCTGAAAAGGGCTACGCGTTGGGGAGAATCGCCTTGCAATTTACGACCCACGCCACGCACGGCGCGGAATTGGTTACGTTTAATACGTACCAAAAGTTACACGGCAAAAGGGAGAAGACGAATGAGGCACTAGTTGCTCTTTCGGAGACGATTGACGGCGTATCTGACACTAACACTCAACAGCTCCTTAGACGCGCACTAGCGAATCTGGATACGCGCCTCCAATCTGAATCCAGGACGTTGCAGGAACAGGCGGAGAAGCACTCTAACAATCACGATATAGCCATCTCCAACCTATTCAGATCCTTACAGGAGCTTATTGGGGACGATTTACCGGAGGAAATCCGGTCGTACGCTATGAGGACCGGTGCCAACCGCGTGGAGACGCATGGCGAACTCAAACCCCTTCAGTTCCCGGGTGGATGGTACACCCACCCAAACGAAGACCAAATGGCGGCGTTCAGAGCGGACGTAGCGGGAGGAACTACTACTAACCTTGAATACCACGTCCCTCCAAAGCCGCCAACTCCCAAGAAGCGGTTTGCAGCAGAAGAACTTACCTCGCCGTAGAGTAACAAACAGCGTATCCTCACTATCTCCTCGGATGAAGAGTCCGATTAGAGAACTTACGGGTTCAGTATTAATAGTCCGTAACCGTCTAGGGAGATCGCGACGCTAAACTATACCTTTAGAATATTATCTTACTTTAAGTTCTTGTATTACTACTAACACTATCCGGAGTGTGATCACGACGGATGGGGTCTCAAGTAAGGAAAAGCATAAATAATAATGGTATCTCGATCCGCGAGGATCGAGAACCTCTATCTACTCTAGCGTACGGCTATCTAACTAGCCGCTCTATACTAGGAAACCGAACCTAGGAACCGGATACCTGGAACTAGATACTAGAATCGCGATATAGGAAGGCGATACTAGTATCGAGATACGGAAAGATAACCCTAGTATCGAGATACGGGAAGGAGATACTAGTATCCTATAACGACTCTAGACTAGAGGACCGTAATACTTTCTAACCTCCGGCGGGCCGTAGATAGTAACCCCGTTTAAAATACGTTCCTCTAATAGTAGATTAATCTTATCGAAATCGAGTCCGGCTATTTCGTAGAGAGCCGGATCGAGCGCGTTAGCTCGGGAGACCTCGTAGTCTAATATCTTATCGAGTAGATACTTTCTCTAAATCTTAACGGAATTATTAGAGTCGTTATAGATTTATATAGACTCCGTATTCCGATCTAGAATATAGATATACGCTATAAGAGTTCTAGATCGCCTTAGGGCTATACTAGCTATAGATAGAGAAACGAATTTAAAGTCTCTACTAGATAGAAGGGCCTTAGCGAAATAAATCTTAATTAGCGCGATCGACTTCGGCGGAATAGTCGTCGCTATAATAGTCTAAGCTTTAAGATCTTTAACGCGGAATTTAGATTATAGTTAAGTTTAGACGGGTACCTACGCTTCTTAGTAACTACTAATACGTAGTAGATTCGCCGCCGGGTCGATAGAGATATTCTTCGGGCCGAGAATATCGACGCCTAGTAGTATAGCGCCGCCGTAATTATCGACTAAATAGATCTCGCGGATAAACTCTATCTAAATCTATAATTCCTTAAGAAAAGCTTAGAAGGCGAATTTAAGAAGATAATACTTCGAGCTTCGTAGAGGGTATTCGCCGACTCTTTCTACGCTAATAGGCTTAGATATCGCGATTAGCTAAAAGGCCGCGCCGGCCCTACGGAGAGCGATCTTATTAATAATAGATATAGTATAACTAGAGTCGATAATATAGTCTAACTCGTTTAGCGCTTCGCCGAGTCTCGCTCTAGCGACGGCGTAGTTCTAGTTATAAAATTTCTAGCCGGGCTTTACTTCTAGAGCTACTTTAGATAGAATAAGCTTTAACGGCTCGTCTAGAGCTTAGTCGAAAGAAGAATCGATATACTTCTATTTTAAATTCTTTATAGTAGCGGAAGCCTTAGCGGCTTAGAATAGTAATACTCTCTTCTTCGAGTAATTCTAGCGGATATACTTATATAGCTTATTACGGGAGGACTATTACTTTTCGTAATACGCGTAGCGTAACTAAGCTAAATTAATAGTATTATCTACGAACTTAGCTTAAATAGAAACTAAAACCGGATTCTTATTTAAGCTATACTCGGTCGTAGCCGTAGCGTACTACGAGAATACGATAACCGGCTTAGAAATAGTACGTAAAAATCTAGCGAAAGATAAAGCCTCTAACGAAGTATTTAAGGCCCGAAAGAAAGAGTCTTTAAAAGGCTAGCTACTAGCTCGATTAGAGCTTTAATCTAAAGCGAAGAGAGTCGATAATAGAGATCTCGCGTTTTTAGAGAAAGATAAGATATCTATATCCGCGTAGTATATATACGCTAACTTAGACTTATTATCGGCGCGCTTCTTATTTCTATTAGAATCTCGATTTTTATTACGATCGCGGTTTCTATCTCCGTTACGGCCCTAGAATCGATTATAATTACCGTTAGATAGATAATAAGAATTCTTCTTAGAAGAGCGATCGCGCGCCGGCTTCGGCGACTTATCTCGAAAATAGAATTAGCTCGATTCCGCGCTTTTAAAAGATTTAAACGGCTTATTTCTTCGCGTAGTAGATGCGCGCTTATTCTTATCTTTAACGAGATTAGATTATAGAAACTATTACTCCTCTACCCGTCTAACGTACCGGTCGACGGTAGTATATCTAGAGAGGGGTTTAAAATCGCGCCGAAATTAAATATAGATTCTCTCGTAAGCTTATAGAAGCTAATTCTCGATAGACGAAATATCTATATTCTTCGCTAATCGAATATACTTAGTAATAAATCGTTTAATAGGTTTACCGTCGCGTATCTTAAAGAATTTAAATCTCTTACGTTAAAGCTTACGTTAGACCTTTATTAGTCTACGACGAAAGCGGTCGACTAGCTTAGTCTTCTAACGTTTAATACCGATATCGCCGCGGAGATACTTTCTCTTAGCGTAAGTAAGCTATCTAATATACTACGCCTAAGCTAATTTATAGAGGTATTTATATAGGTTTTTACGAATAGAATCGCTCGCGGTAGAGTAAAGTTTACTCTTAACCGCCTTAACGAATTAGCGTACGTTCTAATAGAAGAACTTATTCTTTTTATTAATTATATTCTCGTTCTCGTTATCTTAGACCTTAATATAAGAATTAAAGAAACTAACGTCCTCTAGTTTAAACTTCTATAAAGTAGCTCTATAATCGAATTTCTTATCGTTAAAATTAGATTTAGTAAGCTTTTTAGTACGCGTAGACTCGTTAGAAGAGAAATCTTTAAAATCGAGACTATAAGACCTCTCTCGAGTAGTAGTCTCGTACTTACGGCGGGTTTACTCGGTAAAGAAAAGAGACGGGCGCTACGAATTTACGTTAGATCGAGTTCTAGCGCGCTACTTTTAAGAAGCCGTAGAGCTAGATTTAAATCTTACGTATTACTTTTACGAGGCTAAAATACGACTCCGCGTATTCGGGTTAGATAAGAGGCCGGCCTTCTTAAGTCTAAGGCGATAATTAAAGATTATAAACTCTTCGCTAATAAGCTTCTTAACTATAATAGCTATCTTACTAAAGAAAGCGTCCTTTAGATTCGCGGGGAAAGGCGATAGCGAAGTCGCTTTCGCTTAAATCTTAACGGCGTACTCTACTATTATTAAGTCGAGTTTAGATTAGATATAGAGACGAGCTTAACTCTAGTTTAATAAAGGCGGTATATTAGAATCGTATTCTTTATTAAAGAAACCGCGACTAGTCTTTTTTTCCTTAGAGCCTTAGGAGCCTTAAAAAAATATAACTTTAGAAGAAGAGATATTTCTACGTTCTAGTAAGAAAGTATTAGGCTATCGCTTTAGAACTAGAATAACTTAGTTAAACCTCTTAGTTCGCTCCGCCCTTAGTATCGATAGTAGCGACTAACTTAGCGAGGGAGAAACTAGAAAGGTTTTAAATAAGAGTAATAGCTTCTAGATAAAGATAGAAGCGGATAAAAAGAATAGAAGCGGTAGAGGCTACTTAGACGACGTAGTTCTATTAAAGAGTAACTCTAGTAGAAGCGATAAGAAAGAACTAGATAACGTTCTTCGAGAATTTAAAGAAGTAACGCTAGAAAGATAAAACTCGTCTAGTAGATCGCTAGATTTAAAGTCTTCTTAGAATAACTAGTCGTAGGCTATCTAATACTTATCGATAATCTTCTAGACTCGTAAATCCCGTATCTACTAAGAAGAGAATACGTTAGTAGTAAAACGTCTTATAGCGTATTATACTTTAGTTAGAGCGTTAACTATAAGAGTCTACTTAAGAGAATATAGAAGTAAAGCGTCTTCTTCGATAGATACTCGGATATTTCTAGTTAGCCGTCCGATAGGTTTTCCGGATAAGAAAGATTTATCGTAGAATTCTCGTACGGCGAAGGCTAATAGAATAGCCTCGCCGTCGTACTCGAGAAGGGTCTTTCGGTTCTTATTATTTTCTTACTAAAAGATAACGAGGTAGTATATAGTCTAGATAACTAAGTCGGGAAGTAGTATAGTAGCTAGAATTACGATTAGTATAGATAGAAATCGGCTAGTAGAAAGGAGGGGTAAAGAAGAAAAAGTTAGAGAAAGAGAGAAACTAGAACCCGTTCGCCGGACGGTTTACGCCCTTATTAAAATTAAAAACTATTAACGGGCGAGTATACGCTACTATAAGAGTAGACGAGAGTTAGACTAAGATAGTAAAGTCTAACGAAACGAGAAAAGTACTAACTAAAGACGGATACGGAAGAGGAAAACCGAAATCTAAAAACTCCGATTTATAATATCTAGTCTTCTAGATTCTCGACGGGAGCTTTCTTTCTTCTACGATTAAAAGACCGCCGACGGTCGTAAAAAGCGAAATAAAGTATAGTATAAGAGACGATAAGGCTCGATAGACTTCGTCCTTAATAACTCGGTAGTAAATAAAAGCGAAAGCGTTTTATTTTAAGCGGAAGCGTAGTAATATCGTCTTAAAGAAATAAAAGAGAATATAGCTTATTCTATTAGCGGAGAAAACTTCTAGTATAGTTAGAGAAGAACGATTAGTCTAGTAGATCTAAATCCTAGTAGCGGTAATTAAGTAGTAAAAATATCTTTTAGCTACTAAGTAATACTATTATCTATAGTATTACGATAGACAGGGTCTCGAGTAAGAAAAAATATAAATAATAATAGTCGAGTCTCGATCTATAAGAATCGAGAACTCGTATCTACTCTAGCGTAGCTATTTAAAGAGAACTCTATACTAGAAAACCGATTCTAGAAACTAGATATCTAGAACTAGATACTAGAATCGAAATATAGAAAGGCGATTCTAGTATCGAAATATAGAAAGGCGATTCTAGTATTAAGATACGGAAAGACGATTCTAGTATTAGAAAGTAGAAAGATAACCCCGATATTAGAAGTAGAAAGATAACCCCGATATTAAAAGTAGAAAGATAATACTAGTATTAACTCTAGACTCGAGAACTATAATAATTATCTACCCTTTAGTACGTATACTACGTATCTACTATAGCTTCTCTTTAAGAGGTATCTTACCCTCTACGGTAAGACCTTTTAGTAGTAAGCTTTTTATATAAATAAGTCTAATAAAACCTCCCTCTTTTCCGATACTACGCTTATTAACCCCGTAATAGAAGTAGGTTATATTTATACGCGGCTAAGACTATAAAAAGTACTTTATTAATACGGCTAATAGTATTAAGTACCCGGATAGTAATCGTACTATATAGGTCGAAACGAAAGAGCCTATTATTATTAATAAGTCTCTTCGCGGTTTCTTCGACGCTAGCTATATCTATTATATTTATACCGTCGGCGTTAACGACGACTAGAGCGAGGCTACTTTAATAAAGCTCGAGCGTATTATTAATAGAGCTAATTTAAAGAGTAGTTTTATAAGTTTTTATCTTACTTAAATAAACCTTACTAAGTAACGTATTAATTTAACTTATCTAGCCCCCCCCGCTATAAGAACCGGAACGAAACTACTTTAGTAAAAGCTATCTTTAGTAAAAAACCGGAAGCTTAAGCGTATTACTAATAGTAATAACTATAATAAGTATAAGTTTTCCTCTTTCTATTATTTAACTATCTAATCGAGTAACTTACTAACCCGATACTTAGTAATTAATTACTAGTAACGACGATATTCGAGGAGAATATTAACTAAGAGTACTATAATATATTTATTTTTTTAGTCTTATTTAAATTAACTATAAAAGATCTATTAGATAGTAATCGTAAAATATTACTAGAGGAAGTTAGTAGATCTAGATAATTTATTATACGCTACTACTATCTAGTATTTATATATATAAACGAATAAGGGGTAGCGATCGTAGTAAGAGGTATTAAGAGAGCTAATATCGCGATATTATAATATTAAATACTCTTTAGGCTAATAATAAACGTTATTATTAAGATAACGAGTATATACTTTATTATTATCTATTATATATAATCTTTATTATCCGATAGAATTAAAACTATTCTATTAATAATCGTTGCCTATTCTCTATATAATATAACTAATAAGGGCGCTTTATAGTTGTTTAACACGATTAATTAAAGACGAGTTTTATCGGATAGTATGGAAGCCATAACTATGACGGGGCATTACGAATTCAAACGCGTCACGGTCAACGCTTCGCCGCGTTTTTTTTTTTTTTTTCGATGAGATAGTTGGGCTTGACGCCATTGTGTAGCGACATCTGAGCGAGCGAGCGATGTGGCTGACTGGCTAGCTGGCTGGCTGGCTGGCCCCTCGAGCGAGCAACGCTAGACGACTCACTCGAACACTTTTGACAATGCCCACACCTACCCACCGCCCGCCTCAGCAATCCAACCGCGCTGCGATCACCCGTCCTTTCTTCCCTCCTCCTCCTCCTACCCCATCCTCAAAAGCTGCGAGTTTAGCCCCGCGATTTCCCGCATGGAAGATCTCAAATACATTCCCTCGTCTGCCTTCCACCCCATAGGCCGCAAGTTTGTCACACCATCCAGACAGACCGCCTTACCACCAACGCGTCCCTCCAACGCACCCGTCCGAACAACCACACGTCTCTGACGCACACGAGCGCCGCATCGAGAGACGCGCCAACAAGACGTCCACCATGCACTCCTTCCGGAAGATAAAGGCGGCGCCTTGGAAGAAGCCAGTGAGAGCAATCTCACGGGCGGCGGCGGTGATGACAACGGTGCGGAGGAATACAAGCAGAGGTGCAGGGGGGAGGACGAATACTGCCATCAACACCACTACTCTACCCGGTGAGAAACTTGGTGCTGAGGGAAGAATTGGCCCGTAAATATTAGCTTGCGAAGTAGGACCCACTACACCCACGCCCTCAACACCGGCGCTCACTCCTGTCATCCTTATCGCCGCATCTCTTTGCCACCCCATCCGGTGTTAGGACAAGACATCAAGAGAGAGAAAACGGCCCGCGATGAAGGGACCATCATACCCCCCACTCCAGGCCGGCGTTTGAATCCCGCCGCTTCAACCCCGCCGGCCACACCTACGCCCAGACCCAGGCCCAGGCCCGCGGTGCGCCCCCCTTTTGACGCTCGCCATGCTGAGCCTCTTGCCAAGTTGTTGTCACCGCCGAGGAATTGGCCCGCGAACATGGGACAGTCATACTCACTGCTTCTGCCCGCCACCCCAACCCCGCCGTCTGCGCCCGCGCCCGCGCCCGCGCTCGCTCCGGCTCCCGCTCCCGCTACCGATCCCGCTCCCACTCCCAGGCCCAAGCCTAGGCCCAGGCCCGCGGTGTGCGTCTCTTTTGCCGCTGATCGTGTCGACCCTCTTGCGAAGTCGTTGTTGCCGCCGAGGAATCGACCCGCGAATATGGGACAGTCATATTGAGTCATATCTACCGTTCCAACTTCACTTCATCCTTACAACAACGTCACCACTTCAGCCGATGCAAAATTTGTGTCGAGAAAGGAAATTGCCTGTGAAGATGGGGTTGTCATACCCACTGCCTCCGAAAGATGGTTGCTTCAAGATGTGCAATATGAAACAATGAACAGTCAAATCAAAGACGAATCGTTGTCGATGCTTTCCCTGAATTCCCAGCATTCTTATAACTATCCAGCTTCATACCATGTGCGCGGCTACTTGGCCTTGAGAGTCTATGCTTGGTATTAGGTGGCATTGGGACCCATTGACAGTCTATGAGACTAGTAGTCCATCTCTTGACAGCTTTGGCTCGGTGATTCGACACCGCCGCCTACACCCATCATTCTCATCGAGGCATCTCTACAACATCGCTTTATCCGGCGCGAGACAGGGTGTCGAGAAGGGGATGGCGCGCAAAGATGGGGCTGTCGTGCCCACTGCTTCTGTCTGCCGCTCCAACCCCGCCGCATTTCTACTCGACGGGACTGATGGATCCTTGCGATGAATTCTCCGCCCGAGCCGATGACGACGGCGATGGTGGATGTGCAGGGATGAGGCGCTGGAGACTGCTCTGGTTTGCTGTAAGTCTACGGTCTGGGCGGACTTTGCTGAATTGAAGCGGTGGTGGGTAGGTAAAGCCTTGAGGTAAAGTAGGGCCTTCTGGGTCGGGTTGGCATTGGCACATGCGGGAGTGTCAGATGCATCGATGGCGACCCTGCGTATAATGCCATCACCCACCAAGAGAAAATGGTTGGGGAGTTGCCATGATCCGCCACGGATATAGACGACTAATCCCAGTCAAACTCTGGTAACGCTTTTTGTCCTGTGCGTGCGTCGATATTAAAACGAAAGATCACCGTCCTCGTCGAGCTTCATATAAAGAATATACTAGATGCAATGCGTACACGCGGAGAGGTTCGAACATACATACCATCTCGACGAACTTGGGGAGGAAAAAGGAAGCGGCCAAAAGAAAAGAGTACGTAGTACCGTTCACCAACCGCCCACATCGCGGGTATTAGCGCGTGTACTACGTACCCGGCTCATTCAGGTAACATTGACTCCATGTATACTTGTTACAATGAAAAGATTGCCTTCTTTAAGGCGCGAACGTTACGGATACCTTATCTTGAATCTATATCAATGTACGGAGTAAGGCTTTTTGTTGCGGGTCAAGCCTCCGGCGCAGCAACAAGAGCGGGGAGGCAGCCTGCGCGTGGAAGTGCCGCACCCGCTTAAGGAAAACGTCAGTCTCGAGCATCGCCCACGTAAACTACCAAGACCGCAATCCGCGTCACGCCGCCAGTCGGTAATCGAGATGGATCACCGACGATTCCCAGCGATCCAAGCGATCAAATCATAGTATACATGCCACACTCGCTCACAGTAGATGCATCCTCCATACTACTACTCAGTTCTAATCATTGATTCCTACCTACCTTGTCTACCTTCCCTGCCTGGCTACGGCTGCCATCTGCACGCCGTGTCCAGTGTCGTCCTGACAGCGGTAGCGATCCTCATGCACCGACTAGCGCTGGTCACCCACCAATGGGGTGTGGTAGGCAAACGCCGATGTGGTGCGACGTTACCTGTCCCGCGTCGGCCAAATCTCGGCTTTTCGTCCGGCGTCCCCTTTGCTCCCAGTACTTATTCCCAACTCCCAACACAATTCTTCGTGAAGAAGAACACGGTCTTGTGACCTTGTGGAGCTCCATGTGTCTTGCCGTTTGCGCGGCCAGCCGCAGCCTCTGGCCCATGTGTGCTGTTGCGGGGACCGGAGCATGCCTGCACGGCGCGTCGCGAGCTTTTTGGCCACCCGGGTCTATCCCTTTGTGTTCCAACTTCCAAGTTCTCAAGCCATCTCTCATGTCCGTCCTGCTATTCCGAATTCGGGGTGGAATTAGGTAGACTCGCGTCTCTAGCAACGAAGCGTGTAATCTCGCCAATCCAATCGCGCGATTCTACCACGGACAAAAGCCAGACTCCGGAGGTGGTATGCCCTGGAACACGAAGGGACGGCACACCTGCCATGTGTTTTGCTCTCTCGTAAGAGGCCAAGTGCGTGTTGAGCGCTGGGGTGGCTGGCAGTGCCAAGATTCTCGCGAACGACATGTCGATCCTCAACACCACGCCGCCAGCGCCTCGCGCCCTGCTTACTTCGTGCGCGCAGACAAAGCCCCCGGCACGACACCCGGCATTCATTCGACACATATGGAACCGTGGCTCACCGCAAGCACCCAATGACATTATAACAATATAAACTATTATCCCCGCGTAATGCTCGTGTTCATATCCAACCGGTCTACATCCACCCTATCAAAAAAACAAATCGTAGTACTAGATCTCCCAAACTTTCTTACCTGTGCGTTCGTTTCTCGCTCCGAGGAGCAGCCGACGCACCGCATGCGATTGGACTATACCTAAAAGAAAAGGTCTGTCTACTTCGCCTTTTAACCACGAACACACAAGCAGCAGACGTAAAGAAAAGCAAAAAAATTAAGTTGTGGGGCTCAGCCGGGGATCGAACCCGGGACCTCGCGCATATCAAGCTTGTAAGACCTCTAATGAGGACTGGGAATTACCCGAAGCACGAATCATACCACTAGACCACTGAGCCGTTGAAAGCGGAGTCCAGAAGTGTATCTGGAGTGGCTTGTTTGATGGTGAAGGTTGTGGCGCGCTAGGGTTATCACTTGCAAATTTTTCGCGATCCGCCGGGAAAACCACACCAAAATCGCACGAAAATGAAACCGCCAGCTGCGAAGACCATGGCCTTGTCCATTCTTACCCAAATCTACTCCAAAAAAAAGTTATATATGTCAGTGATGCCCGTATGGAGATTTGAACTGGACGTATTTTCTGAAGCAAGCTCGTCTTGATTTTCGCCCTTGAAAATTTCCCATCGCCTGTAAACGCTGCGAAAGAATATGGGGAACTCGAATAGAGATATGCTCTTGGTGCTGTGCATGATTGGTGAAGGATTTTGGTGATCGGCGCGGGGCCCAACAGATCTGGCCACTTGATGGATTCTACAGTATCTCAGGGAGGCAGATGCATGTAGGCTCGATTGCTTTAATCTCGCTGTGTGGTGGACTGGCCCCACGAGTGTCGGTGGCACAAGTAGGTTGCAAAAAAAAAAAAAAAAATCCAAAACCCCCCCCATTAACCTACATCTGTCGCACGTGGGTAACAGAATTATACACTGCATGCATTTACTTGCATCTATATCCAGACATCTGCTTCAAACATTCACAAGGCAAGGTGTTACGACACGGCACAAGCGGCTGGAATGGAGATAGTGCTTTAGTACTTGTGATTCTATCTGACCATCGCGCCCACGTCAACGCTCCAACTGCCCCGAAATGATGCTATGTATTTGGTCCCAGCGCTTTTCTAGTGTACTTCTCCTATCGGAAGGGGGAAGGGTTTGAATTTCCTCATCCATGCTGTCGATTTCGCGCTCGTATTGCTTCAGAATCTGGACGAGGCGCTCGTTGACGCTCTCCCGTTCACGCTCGCCATCGTCAAAGCCGTCTGCGAAGCGGCGCCACGTGTTTCCAGGCAGCACCAGTGCTCGCAAAGCAACTTGTGTGCGATGACAAATTTGGAACGAGTCCACGGTGAAGTCCCTGGAGCTTCTCAATAACGGATTCGGGAACGGGATTGGCAGAGCAAGACCTTACCCTAGGAATCCAAGCGCATCCAGCGCATCTTTCTTCTCCTGGTAAAGCTTGGGGAGAATCACGTCGTCAAGCTTGGTCTCGTCCCATTTGTTGGACTCCAAAATGAATCCATCTATAGCCCATCAGCGAACCTATACTTCCGACCAATTGCGGATCGAAGGGCGCTCACACTCAACCAGGAGAAAGTCGTTGCTATGCCGACCGTACGAAAGGAAGACTTCGTCGCCGGGATCTTCCCCAGAGATTAGTTCATCTTGTTCCACATAGGGGGTCCGGGCTGGCAAAAGTGCTCACTATATTCGCGATTGCAGGTAATGGTGAATCCCCTCATATCATGGTCCACCGTGCACTCCAATCTCTTAGCAACACGGCGGTAAAGGGGTCGCGCGTTCACTCACTCCTTCGTCGGCGTGGTTGAAATATTCCATGAACGGACACAGCGCCATGCAGTCATCCGGGGCGAGCTTACGTCTTTTGACCTGCTGCTTGCCCGTGCGAGTGGTTGTCGGATAGTCCCAGTAGAAGGTTCTCGTATTCACAATCAACCAATAGTAGGTGAACAGATCGCGGCAGTCCCTGCTTGGTAGGTACGGCTGGAGGGCGCGCCAGTCCTTCTCGAACTTGTCCTGCTGCTTCTCCAAGAGACCTGGTCAAGGTGAGCATTAACACGACATGTGAGGAATGCCGGTAGTAGTAAGGGTTACGTAGCTCATGAAGAATCAATACAGAGGCATAGACCTACTCTTCGCATGGGCCGGGAGCAGCTCCTTTTCACGTTCCTCCCAGTTCATCGGCATGATTGACTCGAATTCTTCCTTCTTTGGCCACACCGGCTGCCAGATTCGATGCGGAGCATCGGCCTTGCCATCCATCAGGGTCAGATAAGCCGCCAGACGGGCATGGACGGTTGTTTCCTTGGGCAGCTCAACATCTTGGACGTGCTTTGACTCGGTCGTCAACAGCGCTTTGGCCGGGACGGCGACCAGCAAGTCCCCCTGTTTCAGTGGCTTGGTCGCGAGGACGCCCAGACCTCTCCCGGGCAATCGGGCGGGCGTCACACCGTCGATGGTGACTCCAAGCTGATCTCTTGCCCACGTCAGGAACCGCTCGTGTTCCGGCTCCGGCTCCGGGATTACTGCCATTGCGACAGGGAGGTGCTGCTGAGTGGGTGGTGTTGAGGACGGCGGTGCTACTGAGTCGAAGCCGGCATCGACGTGGGCTTCTGCTGATCCATCCTCTGCCAGCCGCGAAGATGAGGAATGTGAATGCAGCGTGAAAGCCAAGGGATGCAGAGCGGCCGGCGCACGCTGCCGCAGCGCCGCCACAACGGCCACCAATTTTCTTTTTTTTTTCCTGCGCCCTACGAAGGCTCCGGTCCCTATCGATAAAGCTCGCGCCAGATCGAGCCACCATCGTCAGACAGCTCTGTCCGCCTGAGCGCTGCTCTCTCTCTCTCTCTCTCTCCCTCCTCCCGACAATGCGACAATGGCAGCAACACTGAAGCGCCCGCTCTCCGCGGCAATCCGAGCCTCTCCCTGCGCTCCGCTCCCGCGCGCACTGCCGCTCTGCGCTCATGCCCGCTTCTCCGTGCTCAACCGCCCTGCCCCCAACTACCCCGGCCATGTGCCGCTGACGACAATCGAGCGCGGCGCCCTGGCCGTCGGCTCCGCCGTGTGGTCGCTCGTCGACCCCCGCCGCGGCGACCTCATCGCCGCCCTGGGCGAAGCCACCGCCCAGCCCTACTTCATCTACCGCCTGCGCGACGCCATGCTGCGCGACCCGACGGGCCGGCGCATCCTGCGGGACCGCCCGCGCCTCACCTCCAAGACGCTGAACGTCGAGTGGCTCCGCACGCTGCCCGAAAACACCGTTGGCCGCACCTACGTCGGCTGGCTGGACCGCGAGGGCGTCAGCCCCGACACCCGCGCCCAGGTGCGCTACATTGACGACGAGGAGTGCGCCTACGTCATGCAGCGCTACCGCGAGTGCCACGACTTCTACCACGCCCTCTGCGGCCTGCCCGTCTTCAGGGAGGGCGAGGTTGCCCTCAAGGCGTTTGAGTTTGCGAACACGCTTTTGCCAATGACTGGCTTGAGCATCACGGCGGCTCTCACTCTGAAACAGAAGGAACGGACGAGGTTTTGGAATATCTACGGGCCGTGGGCGGTCGAGAACGGGCTGAAGGCCAAGGAGGTCATCAATGTCTACTGGGAGGAGTGTCTCGAGAAGGACGTAGACGAGCTGAGGACTGAATTGGGAATTGAAAAGCCACCGGACCTGAGGGAGATCAGACAGCAAGAAAAGGCAAGGAGAAAGGCGGAGAAGGCTGCCGGCGAAGCAGCTCGTCAGGCCGTCGTTTGAGATTGATTTTAGGCAAGCATGCACCGTGTCTCGGGGAGATTTATATTATATCATGGCATTGAGCATGGCAGGAGGGTGCGAGACCACCCTGCAAGACCCCATTCGAAGCCTTTTATGTCGGAAGACGACGCGCAATAACGTAGGTTCAACCATGTATGATGAAGGCTGATGCCATGTTCGCTGTTGCCTGAAACAGTCGTCCGGGAGCAAACGTACGTCAATCAATCGTGAAGATGAAGATCAATCTCGCTTCCTGCTACGAATCGCTCACCGGTTTGTGATGTCAGGAAACAACGAAGCAAAAGATCAAACGCTCTTCATTCCGGAGGTTTCGGAAGGGCAAAGATGACCACGAACCACCAGCGCAATTATTATCCCACAGCCACAGTTTGAGTCCGACCACAACGCCGTACCGATGCAATATGGGTATTCCTCAGATTTTGTCCGCGTGCAGATGCCTTACAAATCCAGCAAGTCGTCGTCGTCGTCGTCCCACCCCCCGCGCCTCTGGACGACGATTTTCTCCTTTTGCTTCTCCTCCTGCTCGGACACGGCGCCCAGGATGTCCTTCAGCTGCTCCTCAGTAACTTTTTGGCGCAGCTGGCCAGACCGGGCTAGCATAATGAGGCGGTTCTCGACGTCCACCGCACGCGACTCCTTGACCATGCGGATGCGGCCCAGACGGTCGGCGGCCTCGGGGAGGAGGATCTGGGAGAGGATGGACTGGCGAGCCTCAGCCTCGCGGGCACTGGGGTGGTGGTTAGGTCAGGGTCGAGACGCGTCTTGGGTAGCGGAGGGGCCAGGGGGCGGCGGGCGGAGCGTACCGTTGCGAGTCTTCCTGCGAGCCTTCTCCGCCACTGCCGGCTTGGGCGCCGGCGTTCTGCTGGCGGAGCTGGGCCAGGCGGGCCTTGCGAATCTGCGGGCGGTCAGCGCGCGGACTTCACGGCGGGCGGGCGCGGGCGGGCGCGCGGTGGGCCGGGGCGGCACCTCTTCGAGATCTGCGTCAGACATTGCAATCTGCGGGCTGGGCTGGTTGGTGTTGGCGGGGCTCGAGGTTGCGTTATGGTGCACACGCAGGACGGAGGCGAGGGTGCAGCGGCGGCGGCGGGGGCCAGCCGCTAGGTGCTCCTACGGCGGGCCACGCGAGCAAATGGCACAACCGCGCGTGCCCTTCCAAGCTGTGCCCTGACGGCTCGGGCTGCGCGTCGCGCGCTGGCTGGCTCAATTGCGCCGCGTCGCCGCACCACGCCACGGGAGCTTCGGCAGCAACGACGGCCCAGGGTGCGGTGGGGTCCGGTGCTTCAGCGCGCACGCGATACCAATCGTTGCGCGGCGGTCCGGGGCGCCCAGGTCTCCTGCCCAGATAGGCATGCGCCAGAGGGCAGAGTCACGAGCAGAGCGCTTGGCCGGGCCGTGACCACGGGAAGCGCCGGCTGCGGCGTTCCGCGTGCAGCAGCTGTGTGGTCGCACGCCGCGCCGCCCCGGGCGAGGGTGAGGGGGCGGGCGCGCCGAGGCACGCCAAAAATAAGAGAGGAGCAGGCGGATGGGCGGCCGGAGCTGGGCTCTGCGGGCTCTGCGGACGCAGGTGCATTCCGTCTCCACGCGTGGGCATGCTGTGCAGGCAAAAGAGCGGGCCCCGCGGTGCAAGGCGCAGCGCTGTTGGGCGGCGCTTGTCGAATACGATTGGCGAGGGCGAGGCCTCCAGCGGCGCTTTGACTCTAAGCGGCCCAAGGAGCCGCCGCAACCAAGCTGCTCGCACGCCGGGATACATCATCGCTCATCTCACGCCTCCCCGTCGACTCGCCCTTCCCGCCCTCCTGCACTCCTCCCTCCGCGCATTCTGCCTGCCGCTCTCCTCGCCCCAGACGCCGTCCCGCCTGCGCGATGCCCATGCCCGAGTAGACCGGCTGCACCCGACCGCCGACGCTCCTATCTCCGCTCTCTGTCACTCCTTTGCCCACGGGCCTCGCGCTTTCCTTGTTCCTGAGCCGATCACCCGTCGTTCAAGCTGGCTGAGTAAGTTGAGCCTCGCCCTGCGTCATCCCGTCCCGGGAGCCTGCAGCCACGGGTCCGCCATTGCACTGCTGACCGGAGGAGACACAGTTCATTTTTCTTTACGGTCGGGGGCTGGGGCCATGGCGGTGGCGGCCTAACACCGTCTTCCCGACTGTCGTCGCAGCGCCGTCCCGTCACGCCGACCAACAAGACGACGCCCGCCATGAAGGCCCTCACCAAGTCCACCTCGACCTCGGCTCTCCCGCGCAATGTCTCGCCCGGCCCCGCGCGCTCCATGCTGGGCCGCCCCGAGTCTGGCATTCTCAACACTATTCCCGACCCGCGCACCCCGAGTCCGAACAACCGACCGGGCTCGAGCTCAGAACGCCCCGAGACGCCGCGCCATCCGGATCTCAACGACGAGGTCGCGACCCTGAGCACCAAGCTGATCAACGCCATCAACCACCAGACGAACCTGGACGACAACCTCCAGCAGGCTCGCGGAGAGCTGGACATGGCACGCCGGCGAATTGAGCAATTGGAGAACAATGCAAGAGAACACGAGCGCGTGATGCTGCGGATGGTGAAGAAGGAGGACTACGACCACCTGGAGATGACTTTGCGGAAACAGTTGCTGGACGAGAAGAAGGCTCGGTTTGCCGCTGATCAAGAGAAGAAGAGGATTGAGAATGAACTCGAGGCCCTTACTACCGCACTCTTCCAGGAGGCCAACACGGTATGTCGTGCACCGGCTACGGCACCGCTTATCATTGTACTGACGTTTTGCAGATGGTCGCAGCAGCAAGAAAAGAAACGGAAGCCTCTGAGCGAAGAGTCGAGCAATACAAGACTCAGCTGAAAGATGCGGAGCTTCTTCTTGCTTCACATCAAGAACAGCTTCGGGACCTCAAGGACGTCATGGCGGCCATGACCGCGGAAAACGACGATAAAGAGACGACCGCCACGTCGAACACGCACAACTCCACAGCACCGTCAACACCAGCCGCCGTCCCCGCCGATCGATCAAGCCGTGCTTCTGACAGAGCAAGCCTTACCCCGAACACACCGCATGATGAAGACGTTGAGCCTGCTCACCCGTTGCATTTTACTCACCTTATCAGCCCTGTTTTGCGTATCGACGTCGAAGCATACAACGATTTCCAGGATTTGTTGAAGACCGCCAAGACACATTGTTCAGCGCCAAATTCGCGCGTCACCAGTGGAAACTACGGCGGACTGAACGTTATGGGTCTCGGATCGATCGCAAACATTTCGACTGCCAGTCTTAGCCTACAGCCCACAAACAGCTCCGAAGCTTCACTGCCGAAATCGGTCAATTCGGTCAACAAAGAAACCGGTGTCATCCTTCCTGCCCTCAAGGAGATCAAATTCTACAAGCGGGCCCTAACGGAGGACATCGAACCCACTCTTCGCTTGGACATCGCCCCTGGTCTTTCTTGGCTGGCTCGCCGGACCGTTCTCAACAGCATGACCGCCGGATCGTTGACCATTGAACCGCAACCTCCGTACGCCAGATACCGCGGCCCTGTCTTTGCATGCAGTCTTTGTGGTGAAAACCGCGTGTCAAAGGTCATGAACAAGGACGGAACCGATCCTTATGCACGGAAGCATAGATTCAGAACCTCTGACGAAAAAGACGCCCAAAGGTACCCGCTGTGCGACTTTTGTCTCAATCGCGTTCGGAGCTGCTGTGACTACATCAGCTTTCTGCGTCTGTGTCGGGATGGGCACTGGCGCGCCGAGAACGGAGATGAAGAGAAATCGGCGTGGGAAGAGAGTGTCCGACTTCGCGAGCGCATGTTCTGGGCTCGTATCGGAGGCGGAGTAATACCCGCTTACATCCACTCGAACAACAGCCCGAGAGGTGCGATGTCAGAGAAACGACGCAGCGCGGCGGCCGACCCAAGGAAAAGCGTTGAAAGCGACCTGAAACTCAACCAAGATGAGAAGGGCACAGTTGGCTCCATCACGGACACGGAGAACAACACGATTCAGGAAGCAGAGGGAGAAGAGCAAGAGAGCCTGGATTCTGTGGAGCAGCAGAAGAGCATCGACACCGGGAGGACGGTGGTGACGATAACGGACGGCGAAGCTCATCTGGAGCAGAAGCAAGACTCTGCTGTTGGCCTCGATTCAGAAGACGAGCGCAGAATTGAGGCAGAAGCTACGAAGCAACTACACAGCGAAATGCGGAAGTCACTCGAGGAGCATGAGGAGCACAAGAGCGAGACGGAAGCTGACAAGGACGCTGATGAGAAGCGCGCGGAACCCGAGACGCAACCAGCCGAAGCCCCGGAGCCCGAGTCGGAGAAGACGGCAACACCAGAAGTGAAGGCCGACGACGATGACGAAAAGAGAGTGGTTGCCGCCGAGGAACCCAGCCCGCGGGCTTCGCTGATGCCAGGCAGCTTTGAGTGAGAGAAGATATTTCTTCTTTTGTCTTCCGCACGCGAACCACCCTCTTGGCTGACAGCAACTTCCCACCAACACTAGTCTCATGGCACGCTCGGCCGCTTTCCTTGCCATGGGGATGTTTTAGAGCGTTTTTGACGATTGCTGCGCGTTTTCGTGTGTCGTTGCTCTCCCTCGCGACCCCTGCGTGTGCTGCGTGTGCTGCATTTGCTGCTCAGTTCACTCGCGCTCTCGATTCGTCATACCCAAACGCAACACGAACCGACGAATAGACCAAAAGTCTTTACGAACGCATCTTTTTACTTCTTCTGCATGCCCGGTCCCTTTGCACGGGATCTCCTTTACTTCTTTGGCCATCAGTACCCACCATACGGACCTTGTAATGCGCGCATACGATACATACCTGCATCTTCAATTCGGACCGGGCTTTGAATCTCCATTGGCGCACTGGCATGGTTCCTGCCCACAAGCTGCTCTGCAGGAGCCTCCTGGAGACAGTCACTTCGTCTTTTTCTCTTCGCGCAGACATTTTCATCACGAGTAGGCAAATTTAATGCATGCGAGTAATGCGGGCAAGCGTCTCTTTTCTCTTTTTTCCTTGTCATCGAGACGTACCCGCATTGCTTGTCGAGAATTCTTTATCATGACGGAGGGAAGGGCATCTCAGACGTCACATATGTCATGGTCGGGAATGGGAATGGGAAGTCCTTGCAGAGAGAGAAGCAGGACGGCTGGTTTTTCATTTTTTTCACGCCTTGATGCATCGGGAGAATGAAAGGGATAATAAGGTATATGGCAAAGCGTCCGCGAATAGACGGCTGCTTCGAAGACCGTGGTACGGATTCGCTCTTATCGGATTGGGCCTCCTGTAGGCCCCCCCTTGTGTTTCGCCTCGTTTTCTGGTTTCAGCGGCTTTTGGCTTCGGACGTTTTGCATAGACTCAACTGTTTTTTGGATGCACTTTTCTGGTGCCAAAAAGAAGGACGAGAAAAGTCGAGCGAGTAAAGGAGAAGTCTCGTTTTTCTCTCTTATGTTTCTTTTTTCTTTCGGGGCATAACGCACACATGTACGATAACGAATGTCTGGTAGGGAAGGGACCGGGTCCTACCGAAATATTAATGGCTTGGTTTTGGACTTCTGTTTTCTTGTGTGTGCCATCTTCCACTTGTGCTTGTGAACGAGAGCCATGATGGATCCCGGCGCCCAAGCAGCTTGGTTGCGGATACAGGAGGCGACATGTGGGCAGTTGAAGCGTCCATCTCGACCTAGATGTCTAGCATAGTCGTGAATGGATGTTCGCATAGGAATTGTAAGAACCTTGACCTTGTTTGCAACATCGTGCGAATCGACCCTCCTACTGCCAACTTGAATCGTGCTTCTTTTGTTCACTCGAGGTATATCTTGAAGGCGCATCACAATTCACTCGATCGTGGCCTCTTTTTTTTTTTTTTTGCATGGATGATCCGAACGGATCACCCATTTGTTTTTTTTGTTGATGATTTTTAGTAGATCTGTAAACATAACGCACCCCCTCCTCCCATCCTCAGCGATTCTCTCAAAAAGTCCGAATCCCTGCATTGTCTGCACTGGAGGAAGGGCTGGAAAAAAAAAATCAAAAGCGCGCTATTGTACAGTCGAGGGCGACAGAGATGTTAAACCACGCTTGAGGGTTTCTCCTTGAACTCTTTCCACCTCCGCCCCCCTCCACCTCCTTTTCCTCCCCTCTTCCCCATCCATCGCCCCTTGTGCCGGCTGAAATGAATTTCGTTTGGCTGATCGTTTCAGTACGCGTCAGAGTTGGATGGCGTCAGAGGCCGATTTCCGATGCGAATCCCCTTTCCGGTATTTACATGACCACGCAGCTGAAAGGGCTGGGCCTGGAGAGCGGTGCGATGAGTTTACCCATTTTGGTTTGGTTGAAGCGAGTGTGTAAGCTGTAGATGTAGCTAAAAGAGTGTGTGTTCCGAATGGTGAAGAGAGAATCGGGAACGAGGGCACCGCTGCTGTTTATATGGCTAGGGGAGCTGACGTTATTGAGGCATGAATCTGGCGATGAGTCCACGTGGTGGCAACCGAGGCCCATTCACGTAAACGGTTAAGATTGAGCACTCAATGGAGAGTGTTTGTTTGATAAACATGTGGCGTTGTCTATTGAGGTATGTTTCGGGATGCTGGGCGCGTATTCAAGTTGCTTCTTTTGTCCCCGCAAAGGAGCAATTATACAAAACGACAATAACCACGTCCAAAAATTTGGTTACAAAGAACTTTAAAGACCACCTTTGGACTCGGTCGACTTCCTCTTCCCGCCGCCTTCGCCAATCGAATACCCAATGGCGTCGTCCTTTCCAAGGATGGTGATGTCCTCCTCAATCTCCCGATGCACGACGTTCTGCTTGCCATTTACCAGGCACGCGAGCATATAGTTCATCACGCATCGAACGCCCACCTCTTCGCCTCGCTTGACAATGTAGCCGTTGATATAGTCGACCTCGGTGTGCAATCCGCGGCGGGTGTCGGCCAACATACTGCTTATGTTTTCACGTGTCTTGTCGGCGACGGCCATGGCCATGGTCTCCAGGCGTGAAGTCGCGAAGCGCGAGTCCAAATTAGGCATTCCCTGGAGCTCTGGCAGGGACCGGATGACCAGGCTGATCTCAGAGAGCAGGAGGCGCATGACACGAGTGAAGTGGAAATTGTGGAGCAGCGCTCCGTTGCGGACATCGATCAGAGCTGTTATCGGATTGATCAGGCAGTTAACGGCCAGCTTCTCCAGCTGGGCGCATAGTAAATCTGTGGGAGACAGACCGACGGCGCAAAGTGCAGGGCTGCGGGTAAGCGTGCGGAGCAAGTAGCGCGATGACAATGCCCATATGCTGTGCTCTAGGCCGCCGAGCTCATGTCCAGGGTCATCACTGGGAGGGGCACCAGAGTTTTGGGCAAGGGGGCCTCTCGGCAGTAGACCCAGTTGTATTGTGCCCATGCCAGCATGGGTAGCAGTGAAAGGAGACGATGAATGCACGCCGTGGCTGATGATACCTTGCATGTAATTGGGACGGGTGGACTCGTCAGGAAACAGGTCCCTGTTCACCTCGTCAATGACGCCCATGCCGTTTTGCAGGAAGCAGATGGTGGACGACGTGGACAGGCGGTGCTTGACGGCGGAGATGGCGGACACGGTTGTAGTGGCCTTGGTGGTGACGATTAGATTATCAATTGGTTCCATCGAGTCTGCGCCCCCGCCGCGGGGAGCAGTGGTGCCATCTGGCGTAACGTTCGGCACGTCCGAGATGAATGTACGCATGGGATCGTCCATGTAGTCAATCTCCTTGCCGTGCTCGCGGCGGTTGGGCATGGCGAGTTCAACATCAAAGCCTCCCATTGCCTCAGGCACGCCGGCAGTAACGAGCTGGATGCGTTCGCCGGCTTCGCGCCAGGCGTCTATCATCGAGGGCTTGTGGAACAGAAGTGTAATAGGAGGTGGATCCATAAGAGCGCCGAGGGAATGGGCGATTAGCTTGCCAACGCTGCCAGTACCGATGATGTAGACGCGCCGCGGGACGCCCAGCGCAGCATCGATTTTGGGCTGGAACTGTGTCTCCAGCTGGGAGGCGGGCCTCGTATGGCCGAAATGTCGAGGGTGCGGGAACATGGCGATGGCCAGAGGGCGGCGGGTACGGAGGAAAGGAGATGAGCAGCATGTTGAGAAGCGGGAGTTGGACGAGGGGAAGGCCACCCGGCCGGCAGCATTGCTACCTGCGGGGCATGCTGTGGCGCGGCATGGTAATCTTGGCCGCAGCCGCGGGAGCGGGTACGCGCGATGGAAGCGAGACAGGTTGAAGGCCGTGATGGTCTCGGCAGGGTGTCGAGAAGTCTCAATGGATGGCCAGACGAGCGGGTAAGCGACGGGCAGGGCGGGTGCGAGATGGTGTTGGAGCTTAACTCCGATCAGTTCCTAGAAAATCGCCCGCCGTACGCCGCCTCGCTCACCGCCCTGGCCTGGTCCGGTCGCAGCTTTTTCCCGGCCCCGGCGCAGTTGCATCCAAGCCAAGGTCAAACGCCCAACTCCGGCTCTCTGCGCCAACACCCCTCGCCATGGACACTCCCAGTCTGCTCCCGCAGGTCGACGCCTTGGCCGACAATATCGACGACCTGGAGGATGCCCTGGGTCCGCTGCTCCAGTCCGCCCTTTCCACCCACGCAAGCAAGCTGCCGCTGCTGGACAAAGCGAAGCTGTACACCCTTGTCACCTACGCCATAGAATCCATGCTTTTCTGTACGCTTTCGCTCGCATTCGGCCAGCTTTCCATCCGCTGACAGCAGGTTGACAGCATACCTCAGCCTGAACGGCGTCAAGGCCAAGGAGCACGCCGTCTTCACCGAGCTCACCCGCGTGCGTCAATACTTCCAGAAGATCAAGCAGGTCGAGGACGCTCCCATCAAGCCCAACCAGTCCCTCGACAAGGCCGCCGCCAACCGCTTCATCAAGGCCGGCCTCGCCGGCAACGACCAGTACGACAAGGAACGTGCCCTGCGCCAGGCCAAGGAACGCGCCATTGCCCAGCTCAAGCTCGAGCAACTGTCCAGCAAGAAACGCAAGGCTGACGACGCCGCTGAGGACAATGAGGCGTCATCCGAATCCTCCAGCTCCGAGTCGGACGAGGACGAGGAGGAGGAGCAGGAGCCCGAGGAGCCGCAACCCCGGAAGAGCAAGCGCGCCAAGGCGACCGACATGTGGGAAGCCGGAGCATCTGAGGACAAGGGTGGTAAGAAGCAGAAGGGAAAGAAGAATGGCAAGCAAAAGAAGGCCGAAGAAGATCCTGGAGAGCCAGAAGGGGATGCCGGTGAGGATAATGAGACTGGTCGCACGCGGAAACAAAAGTCCGGTCATGTCCCGCTTGGCCACAAGGGCGCGTTCCAGGCGCTACTAAAGGGACCCCTGCCGAAAAGAGACGAATCCCAAGCACCGAAGAAGAAGGGCAAGGGAAAGAGGAAGTCAAGGGGTTGATAGGCCAAGGCCATCACCTTGTTTCTGCATGGCTTTGGCGCATCGGCGTTGCGAGGACTGGGAAAAGTATCGGTATACCAACCCTTCATGAGAGGGTACATTTTGAGGAGTCCCAATCAGGTTTGTTCGTCTTTGACCTCTGCCGATAGAACTCTAATCGTGAATATCGTGCGGTTTCCATGGTACGATCTCATTCCCATGGAACAACATACAGAAATTGGACAACCAAATCCTTTTTTACAGCTGGTACTGTTCCTGGGAACATATGCTTTGAGAGAGCGGAGCAGGACAAAATATTTTAGCCGATCAATATCTAGACGTTGATGTGTTATTTAAAATCCACGTCCAACCATTTCTTTCTCTTATATGGAGAGTACGATGTCTTTATGATCACTTGTAGAAAAAAATGCCGTCTCGCTTGTCACAACCTACTTTGTAACTACTCTAGTTTCAGAGAGTGATCGGAGGGCATTTCACGGCGTAACAATAACTTTCGGGCAGGATAGCAAAAGAAATCAAGGAGAGTGAGGAATATGCTGGTTGCGTGCTCGTTCTGGCTTTTGTAGTCTATCTAGATAAACGTTGGTTCTTTGAATCCCCCATCTACAGTCGCTCATGACGCAAACCTGAGTATTCCTGGTAGTTTCCATTCTGTGGCCGACTGTGGCGGCTTTCAGCTGACTACCAACGTCTATGATGGTGGTCTCATCTTGTCCTCTAACCTCAACGCTCGTTGAGGGTAGCGGATCCGTTTCTGCGGAAGCCGGGGAGAGAATAAGGAGCAGGCTGTTGCTGATATGCTGCGCTGTGGCAGGATTCACGGATGCTCTGGTCTGCCGGCAGGAATATATACTTAGCTGCAGGACCCCGAAAGCCATCAAGATACCAAGAAGGAAGCTGCCAAATGTACGCACGATTTAAACTTGCCGATGAGGGTGATAAGTGTTCGTTGTCGAACGCTACGCGAGAACTGTTGGCAGGCCATGTGTTGATGAGGCAAAATATTCAGGCCAGAAGGCATTGAGCTATCATTTTTTATCACTAAACTACCCATGAAAATAACCCACAGCTCCAGAAAATCCTCTTCCTCTCCCATACCTTCAAGGGCTTGCTGCAATGTCAAGTGTTGAAGAGATGGGAGAAGAAAGCTATCTTTCATGATCGTCCACCACTGTGAGTTCCTCTTGGGATGGTTCCTGATCCGCTATCATAAATCATAAGCCTTGGTGGACGCAAACTGGCTGTGTCGACTCCGTGAGTATCTTCATCCAGCAGGAGTGGAGTTTTTGGGCTTGTCGTCAAGCTTCTCGGTGGCCTCTTGGATGAGTTGCTCAACAGCATGCTTGATATTGTACTGTGCATGCTGAGGTCCAGACCGTTGCGCGGCATGTTGGCCAATCTGTCCGGCCATGTGCTGAGCCGCCTGTTGAGCAGCTCTTCCGATCTCCTTCAAAGCCTCCGCATTGGCCCTGCGGACCATATCCTCCCAATCCGTCTCAAAGGCAATTTGGCTCTTCACGTGGGCCATATAGAGCTCGTTGCTCTTGACCCACGCATCGAACTGCCGCTGCTGTGCTGCATCGGCGGCGTAGATACTGCCGCCGATTGCGCGGAGGAACTCGTGCTGGCGGTTGCAGATGTCGTGTAGTGCAACCGCCATTTCAGTCCTGCTTCCCAATGCTTCACGCATCTTTTCGAACTCCATGTTCTTCTGCAGCAACGCCTTCCGGAGTTCGGAGGAGGGAGGATTATCCAGGCGGCGGGCGGCCGCCATCTTGAGACGGGATATCTCCTCCTTCAGCTGTTCATTCTGATACTGGGCCTCGGCAATAGTGTTGTTGCGCTGTACCACGACCGCATTGAGACGGGTCAGCTCAACTGCACGATTCTCTTCGTGGATGTGTGCTCGATTCAACGGCGTGGCTTGTCCAAGAGGTCGTATGGAAGTGTTATCGCGCAGAGACTTGAGCTCACGAGGGCCGACAGAGAGGCTTCGCTCATCTCCACGGCGCCGCTCCCGCTCGTAGCCCGTCAGTTCGTGGACGGGAGGTGGCGGCAGTGGCGGGAGCAGCTGCTGTTGAAGAAAGCCGTTGCGACCACGGTCACGGACAGAGTCGTGTTGGTTGTTCTGCTCACGAGACCGGCCGTCGTCGCGGCGCCGCTCAGACTGGCTATTAAGCTCTGGTGAGCGGCGGACGAGATCGTGAGACGGACGGTCCCAATCCATGTAAGCGCCGCGTTGGCCGGACCTGCGAGGCGGAGCAGGTGGCAGTGAGACGCGAAGCGGGTCAGCCAAGCGGCGGTGCTGCTGTTGATGAAGCTGCAGGGGCGTCGGCCGCTGCTTGCGTCGAGGGCTTCCTCCGTTTGCATTGCTGCGGGCCATTGTGAGTGTCACGCAGCACGGCGAAGGTTTGGAAGGGTGGAGCGCGGCGGAGGATTAAGCTGTCCAGATATAACGGGTGCGAGGCGCAGCTGCGGCCGGGGCTGCAGCGTCTGGAATAGGCAGTCACTTCGCGCCCTGCGCCTTCCACTTTCGCCACCACGCTTTCGATTACATCAAATCCATGGACGGCAAGCTGCAGTCCATGGCAATGGTTGTCTCACACATTTGTGCCCCAGTAGACGCGCGTTTGCCGCTCGCAATTCAACTCTCGCCCAAGAAGAAGAAAAGGCTCGATTTCCTCTCATAGCATTCAGATCGCAGTAGCTGGCTATCAAGGTACCGTGCTGCCTGGCTCTGAACGGCCAGGTCCCATGAAGAAGCCGATATCCCACATCATGCAACTTCTCTCCTCCACTGCATGCATCGGACCTCCCGCCATTGTGTTCACGCAGAGCATCAGATATCATCCTCGGCCGCCGACTCCCTGCCGCGGTCTGATAGGGCCACCTGCGCCTTCTACAACTCCTCCTTCGCCTCACTGGCCTCCATCTTGCTCTTGATCAGCTCCGCCCGCAGCTCCCGGGCCATCTGCTCTGCCTCACGGCGCTTGCTCTTCTCCACCTCGAGCTGCACTGCCAGGCTCTCAATCGTGACTGGTTTAGTCCAAAGACCCGGCATGACCGTGGTGTTGACATCATTGTTGTTGGCAGCAGGTTCGAGGGCGGTCGGGCTGCGTGGGTGGAAGCGGGACACCAGGTCCGACATGTGGCTGCTGGTCTGGGTGGCGCTATGGTTGCTGTTGCCATTTCTAGTCGTCTGCGTGGCCCGGTGGCTGCTGTGAAAGGTACCGCCGACGCCAGCCTGGGCGATGTGACCAGTGGTTCGGATGTCATTGGCGGCAGTTGCTTTGTTGCAGCAGCAAGTGTCGGCTGTAGAACCCTTGCTGACGGACATCGTGAGGGGTATGAAGCTGTCCATGTTGGTCGAGGCCGGTGTGTCAGGTGAAGTTGAGGTTTTCCGTTTCTTTGCTGGGAAAGCTGTGTCTCAGTGGCTGTTGACGTTTGCGCCGAGTGTTTCTAGAAGAAGGTATTTGTACTTGACAAGGCTACGTGAATGCCTGCCGAAACAATCGGTAGCGAGGACCCTTGTTTTTGATCTCACCCACTTGAAGCGTGGCAATGCGCGGAAACGTGCTATCAAAGTCCTTTACAACTTCAAATACTACTTGTCCACAGTCTTTTACCAGTAGCCACACTGCCGATGTCCGTCATGGCCAACCTGACAACAGGCTGTAGCCAGTTCGGCCGAGCCAATCTTGAAAGAAAATCTCAACCAGTTCAGCACTGGTTTGCTCCGGAGCTCACATGGTCGTTTTGCTGGGGGGTTAAACGGAGGGAAACCCATCGAGTACAGACGTGAAATACTGGCCCGGGAATCCATTGTACGATTAACCTTGTGGATATGCCTCTGGACTAAAGCTTCCGCCAGCGCCGTTGTATTCATATCCTTGGCGAACTGACCTTGCGAGTAGTTAACGACTATGATGGGAATCTTCAGCACTCATGAAATTTCCTGTTTCACCGTCATGCTAGACAAAAAGATGATTCGTCCAATAGGAGCATTTAAAAGAAGACGCCAACAAAGGTTAAGGAAAGCCTAGAGGAGGGAATGCCGTTGAAAGAAGATCCAAGCATCCCGCTATCGAAATCCACCCACTGCTCAATCTACATCTTGAGCATAACAGCGTTAAAGCAGATGCGTTTCAATGTAGACACGGGACGCCAAAAAAAACATTCGAAAAAATATGAGCAGAGAGCCGCCAGGACCGTTGCATTTTGCCGTGCTTCACCATGACTTTCGCCTGTGCCATCTTCCTCTTGCTTGACTGTCCCAAGATATATTGCAAATGTGACACCACTTATCGGCTTCGATCGAGAGCATCGTCACCAAAGCTCTCTGCGTTTCTTCCCCGTCCGTTACGGTTGCTCCAGAAGCCGCCGGCCCAGGACTGCAGCTCATGCAATCCATCCCGCGCCCACGAAAGGACGCCACCGTCCTCAGCACCACGGCCTCCGCCTTCGAGATCATGTTCTTCCACACTTTCCATGCTGGAAATGCTGATTGGGCGTGAAGCAGATGGTGAATCGTTCCGTGTTTGTGCAGTTTCGTCTTGGAAGTCGTCACCGTCGTCGTCGTCGTCAGATAAATGGTGCATGCCAAACGTGGGACGCGCCGAATCGCGGAAGGGAGGGGGAGAGCGCGAGCTTGGAGAGGAATATGAACTCGACGCATGGGGTTGAGATGAAGATGCAAGGCTACGGACGACGTCGCCCTTGCATATCGGACACGTGCGTCGCCGCGTCGTCAGCCAAGGAGTACTAGTAAGTGTCAGTGTTGACATGGATGGTGAGTTGGAGAGCTCGGAACCTACATGCACTCCGCGTGAAATTCATGGCCACAAGGAAGACTCATTACCCTGCTCACCCCATCCACGTATTCCTCGAGACATACCACACATTCCTTTTGACGACCGCCATACTTGCGCCGCCATGCTGCGAGACCCGTCTCAGCCTTTTCTTCTGGGCTGACTGAGCGACCCAAGCCTTGTGGGGTTACATCTCCCGCAGTTCTACTCCTTGGCCGGTTCCGGGAGGAATTGGCTTGAGACGAACTTGATGATTGCAGTAATGGTGTCCGCGGGCTTCCCGCCGCCGGTGTAGCAATGGGGCTAGTTGATGTTGAGCTATCGCTAGAGTTCAGAGTCTGGTAAGTGCGGACTGGCAATCTCTCGACAACAGACTTTGGAGCCCTCCAGCGGCGGCGGCGGATACGAGATCTTAGGAGGAGGAGAGCATATACCACCGTCAGAGTGACTAAAGGGCTGACCACAAGTACGAGCAGAGTGTCAAAAAAGGGGCTGTTTGACATGCTCGTAGGTGTCAAAGTCACCCAAAGACCATCATGTCTGTCCGAACCAGATTGTATGCCAGGGCGACTGCTTTGCATAGCAATTTCTGTGGGTGTTGGTGTGCTCTTCAAACTTGCTTTTGGCTTGAAAGACGATGCGGGGAACGGTTGTGTAAACGCCTCTGCCTTCGCGTCTGGTTGCTTATTCCATGGCAAATTGCCAAACCATCCGCCGTGCTTAGCGTGCTCCCTCTCCTTTGCTGCCGAATCTTTGTCAGAAGAAGCCGGCTTGAACTTTGCATTAGCAGAGCTAAGTTCGGCATACTCCCCGCTTCCAGGAAGCACGTTGCCGCCAGAAAAGGAAGTGGCGCCAGGAGACTGCTTTGTTTTTGATTGCGCAGTCGGTTTCTTGTTGATCGAAGGCTCGGTCTTTGGAGGGAGTAGATCAGGATCTCTCCAGTCTTGCACGCCAATTACAAAGTCGTCGGAAAATTCACCAGGTAGGGCCAGAGACGTCGAACTGGTCTTCTGCGCAGCAGCGGTCGCAGTTCTCGTTCTCATCGGATCCTCATCTTCCCAATCTTCTACGAGGATCCAATCAATGTTTCCACTGCTAGGAGGTCTCCTGCTTTCTTCCGTCGCCGACTCTTTGCGAGAGCCACTACTAAAGATGGCCAGAAGCGAACGGATCCATCCGGGCTTCTCTCGTGAGGTTACATCGCCTCGGACTTCTCCGTTTGGAGATTGGACGCTTTTGGCTAGGTCCTCAGACACTGCACGCCCTGCGGTCTGCTTAGAAGCCGGTGAAGTGGAGGTAAATGTCGGGCCGCTGGCAGGACCTTTCGAGGGTTTGCTTGCTTTCCCAAGAGCAAGTTTGAGTGAATCCTCAGTAGGCAGGTTCTCGATAAGCCCTCCCGAAGGCACAAGAGAAGACAGAAGATGAGCGGTAGTATGGGAAGTGAACAAAGCGGGTATCGTAACGTTGGAAGTATCGCCTCGTGCATACATGGTGACCAAGGGCCCGCCACGGATATCATCGCCTACGATGACGGCAACTCCGCCTCTCCGCTGGGCCCACTTGACCTTCTCCAGGAAACCGCAGCCGCCACGGCGAAGTAAAACGACCCTGCCGGCGATCTCAGCGCTCTCCTGCAGTGACTGGATGTCTGCATGGTCGCTGGATTCGGAGGAGGCCTTGCCCCACGAAGGGGCGTTGGGGTTGTGGGGTTGAACGCGGTGGAAATGGTCGTCGGTACCGTCATCGTTGAGCGGCTTTGATTCCGGCTTAGGGGCGGCATTAGACCGCGATTTCGCACCCAACAGACCGCGCCGGGAGCGACCTGGCTTGGAGGCGTCTGCGTCGTTAGCAGTTCCCGAGGCCTTCTCGAAATGCGAAGCAGACGCTAGCCTGCCACGCCTCTCGTCCCAGCCGGGCACGTCGCTGCAGCCAAGCTCGCCATCGACGCCTGCAGCAAGACCGCCGTGGGTCAGGGTATCACCACCGAAGCCGCTGCCAGTCCAGAGCTGGCCACTGAGGCCCTTTGACGGCAGCGGAGGACCAAACGCAGCGGGTCTGGCGAGGAAGAAGGTGGAGTTGTCGTCGGTCAAGCTGATGATGGCCGAGGGCGGGAACAAGGCGGGGGCGGAGAGAGAGAAGAGCGCGCTCAGCTTGCTCTTCTTGTGTGGGCTCGAGGAAACATGGGCGTCGCGGGCGGGTATGGCGATGTAGAGTAGGAGGGTGACGGCAAGGACGCACGAGGACAGCGACAGCAGCAGGCGAAGAGGGCGCATTTGGGGCGGGTGGTGGAGGCGACAGGCTCGACGCCCGCCGCAGCGATATGGAGGACCGCTGGGAGGAAGCTGGAGCTTAGGGTCGGGTGAGCATCTGGGGAATCTCAGGTGTTATGGAGGCGGAGAAAGGGCCGAGCGGCTCGTCAATCGGAGCAGGGCCGAGGCGGGGCGTCGCGGTGGGCGACGGGGATCAGAGACGAGAAGGACCGAGCAGAGTGCAGGCTGTCGGCGTGGACAGCAGGCGGCGACAGCAAGTTAGCAACAGCGAGGGCGCGACGAGAAGACCCAGGCAGCGCAGGGGTTCGCAGGCCGGCGTCGCGGATGCAGGCTGGCGTCAGGCATCGCGCACCGCCGCAGCTGAGCCCACGACGACGCTGCATGCGACACAGCGCTGCACATGACTGCGCAAATAAGCGCCGCGCCACAGCTAAAATGCCGCTCGTTGCGCATTCCCATGGCATCATCGCGCACATGCTTGCAGCCGCGGAGCCTGGGGCACAGAGCGCCTAGAGCTGATCGCCCGCCCGCGCCATTGAACCTCGGGCCCGGTCTCCGTTGCGCCTGCCCCAGCCGGGCCCCTCCCTCATGCTCAACACCACCATCGCGACAGCCCACGACAGCAACCACGCCGCCATGCGCCTGCCGTGCACGATGCTCGCCATGGCGCCTTCCTCACAACTCCCGCTCTCCGTAGACATTAGTAGCCAATCCAGCTGTCCGCCGCCATGCTGCTCTCTCTCTCTCTCTCTCCTCTGCACGCCGTTGCTACCTGTGAATCACCTATACACCCCTTCAAACCTCTTCTTTCAGCCTTGTGAATCCTCTTGTCTCCGCCCGCTGCCGCTCGCGTCTGCCGTCTGAGACCAACGGACAACTCTCTGGCCTCTCTGCCTCCTATTTAGCTCTCCGGTTCCTGTGCGCACGGAAACTCAGCCGCCATGAACATCAACAGACCCGCCGACAATCCCATCGTGCTGCCAGGCATGAGGGTCAAGACCAGTGAGCGTTCTCCGCCTCGCCGCGTCCATGGCCTCAGCTGGCTGCCAACCGCCGTCCGCAACCACATAATCGCCATGCTTGGCGAATTTGTTGGCACCTTTCTTTTCCTATTCTTCGCCTTCGCTGCTACCCAGGTCGCAAATGCTGCTGCTGCCGGTGCTGCCATCGATAACGGCTCCGTCAACCAGTACCCGAACGTGGCTGTCCTCCTTTACATCAGCTTGGCCTTTGGCTTTTCGCTCGCCGTCAATGTTTGGGTCTTCTTCCGTATCTCCGGAGGTCTCTTCAACCCTGCCGTGAGTATTGTCCCCACGCTCCGCAATTCAGTGCTGATCCCCCACCCAGGTCACATTGGGACTGTGCCTGATTGGAGCTGTTGGATGGATCAGGGGCTTCTTGGTCATAATCGCCCAGATCGTTGGTGCCATTGCTGCAGCAGGTATCGTCTCGTGCCTCTTCCCAGGGCCACTGAACGTCCGCACCACCCTTGGCTCCAACACCTCGATTGTGCGTGGCCTCTTCATCGAGATGTTTCTCACTGCTCAACTCATCTTTACCATCTTCATGCTGGCTGCCGAGAAGCACAAGGGCACCTTCCTAGCCCCTGTTGGCATCGGCCTGTGCCTTTTCATCACACAGCTCGCAGGTATGTGCCGCACCTCATGTTTACAACTTGCGTGCTCACTGCTTCAGGCGTCTACTTTACCGGTGGAAGTCTCAATCCCGCCCGATCCTTTGGCCCTGACGTCATTCTTCACACTTTCAACGGCTACCACTGGATCTACTGGGTGGGTCCAGCTTTGGGTGCGCTCTTAGCTGTTGCTCTCTACCGTCTCATCAAGGCACTCGAGTACGAGACCGCCAATCCTGGGGCCGACTTCAGCAAGCCTGATGCCGAAGTTTTCTACCCCGACGAGGATCCTAATGCTGCGCCCCGAGGCCACCGCTCCTCTGGCTACGACGGAACCACGGAATCTCGCGGTGCACCGCAACCCCCAGCAACTACAATTGTGCAAAGATCGTCTTCTAGCAACCACGTGCACCGCGATCGTCTTCAGTCAACTGCAGGACAGACCGCCTCTGTGTATTCAACTGGCTCTGATCGTCGATCTGATCATTTATTGGGCGGGGAGGCCTACAACAAAGCTCCCGGTGCAGAGGAAGGGGCAATCGGCCTGCCGGATTGATAATACTTCCAGAGATTTGCAGACACGATTGCGTAAAGACGGGCGAGGGCATGTATTTTCACTCCATATGGTGACTGGGTGAGTTGAACACATGAGGGAATGGGATCGCGTTGCTGATGGTTTCACCACCGTTTAATTAACCCAGCATGCATCTGGTGTGGAGGGTGCCTTGTAACTAGTGACTTTCTATCAAGGGCAACGCGAAGAATGTGGAAGACAGTGGCTGTTTCCAGTAGACGCAGTAAGTCGTTGTAGCCCATAATTATTTTTTCTCGTACCGATGCCGTCTTGTGCAACGTTTCTCTGCTGCGACCTGCAAAGCGAACGCTTACCTTGTGCTTTCCAGACAAGGATCCAACAACCCATCGTTCGAGTGAGATTGAATTGAGGACTAGAGCCGTTTGCCTCGGAAGGTCTTGACCGGCCGCATTCGTCAAATGCGGATGGCTGCTTTTGCTTGACGTCTCACCGCTGGCATGTTGTACATGCCGTTTCAGAAGCAGATACGAAACACGTCGGGCTGTGAAATAATGCTTCGCACTTCAAGGGCGAGAACGACGCTACTACTGGAGCACAGAGTAGTATTTCTGGAACGGATACCTTGCACACGGCATTCGCGCGACCGCCTCCGGACCAGCCGTTCATACCGATCCGGCTTGTTTCGATCAGGGATAATGAGGTTGTAGACTGGGCTTATAACCACGAATAGCGCAGATTGACTATGCAATGGCTGATCTGGTTCTCTCAATCAAAGTCGTCTTGCTTCTGTGAGCTTTATATAAAACAAGTGCGCGTAATGCAGAGATGAAGTCCGAGGTTGTCGCGATACTTCGTCGGATGAGCTGGGCCGAATAAAAAAAAGATAAGCAATTTCCTTATCTTCAAGACATCTCCTCCAAAAGGTAAGTCAACGATGCCTGGCTTACAGCCAGGAGAGAACATCTCCAACATTTCATCGGGAAATTAATCATGCTGTCTGTTCCACCTAGGCATATTCCGGGCCTCCGGGATTTGGCGTCTTTCAACCAGGTGGACGAGTGCTGCTGTCTTACGACACAAGCACAAGTTCGCAGTCCAGCTAATGCGGATTAGGGTTGTTGTGGTTGTCGTAGGAGCCTCAGCCTTTCTTACGCTTTTGTAGCTGGACAGCTAAGTAAGAGTGGGGCGGATATGTCCAGGAATGGCAAAGGGCAGTCGACACATCTGTTGAGTTGCAAATGCATGGGAATATGGAGCAGAGTGGTGCCCGCCCGCTTCTGCGGTTGTTAAAATGGCAAGCGGTGGCTGAGGGAAGAATGACGTAGTTCGCGCCTCAACGTCACCTCAAAACCCGCGGCAGGTGCTGCTCGCTGCATCTAAGTTGCAGCACCACCTAACAACCCCAGAAGATTCCAAAGTCCTAGCGACTAATTGACCAAAAATGTCGGCCAAAGTCAAAGAGGTTGCCAGAGACGAAGCCGAGCGGGTGCGCTCGCTCGCTACCCAGGCCGTGAACTCAGGAGCCTATGCGTACCCTTTGAAGGGCTTCCTCTACTTTCTCTCCCACCGCAGCCTCTGGAAGCCGATGCAATCCAAGCTTGCCCCGGTTATCAGCACTGGTGTTGGCGTCACCACCTTCATGTTTGTCTTTACCTACCTACCCCAGGCAGCCATTCTCACCATCTTCAACGGCCCGCTGGCTGCTTTGACGACCATCTTGCTCGTGCTCAGCGAGAGCTCAACCATCGCAAATCTGCTCAGCCGTACCTTCTTTATCGACGACGCCCTTATCGATACCTTCGATGGAGTAAGTCACTTCTTGCTCTCGTTTCTGCGCTGTGCTAACGTCCGCAGACTCTTGTCTCACGAGGAATGACCTCTCTTGTCTCCGAAGGCCGTCAAATCAAGCCTGGATCGGACCCTATTGGCAAGTTGGGCAAACTCATGCAGAAGCCTTTTGCGCGGTTCTCTCCTGATGCCATCATCCGTTACTTGATTTACCTGCCTCTCAACCTCATTCCCGTTGTTGGAACCGTCATGTTCATCATCCTTCGAGGCCGCAAGGCTGGACCAGCCGCACATGCTCGGTATTTCCAACTCAAAGGCATGAAGTCTCGCCAGAAGGAGGACTTCATCGAGCAGAGGAAAGCGGCCTATACGAGGTAAGACCGAGTTGCCAAATTGTACTTCTTTTCTGACGCATTTTGCAGCTTCGGAGTTCCCGCTGTTCTACTGGAGCTGATTCCCGTTGCTGGACTGTTCTTTTCCTTCACTAACACCGTCGGTGCTGCTCTTTGGGCAGCTGACATGGAGCAAAGCAACACTACGGCCCCGAATCTCAGAGACCAAGCGGCCAAGGCGGAATGAAGGTACGGCAATGCCTCTTTATCTGCACCAACTTCGAGCACAAGAATCAGAGTAGTGTGATACCCAACGGATAGCTAGTCTTCCCCCTTGAGTTATGCGCAATTATCTATGGTAAATCGGGGCGACGAGCGCCAACAGTGAACAGGAGTTTAGCATGAACAGCCAAAATCAACCTTTTCATTCCGAATTGATTGTTGCAAATGCATTGTGAAATAATATGTTATCCGTCACTCGCCGAGTTTGAACGAACACGAGCAACTGTGTATGTGGACGAAACAGCGACTGTATTGTAGGCTATGATTTCAGTAATCGCCAAAAAAATGTTGGCAGAAGGCGAGTTCTTGCATTCTTTCAGGTGACAGTGGTTGATGAACGTGAGAGTAACATGCATGGCGTGGAATTATGGGATTGAGTTCTGCATGGGCACACAGGTGCGGGTATAGATAAAGGGCAAATCATATACATACAGCCAATGCCATGTCCCAAAGTACTGTAATTTTTGCCCCGCAAAGTGCGCCTTGAAAATGTGCTCATGCTATGCAATGTGGGGGCTCAAGCCTTCCGGTCCATGATCTCCTGCTGGACGCGGGTGTAGCGCGGCAAGATGACGGGTTGTCTATGGGCACGGGCAAAGGCTTCGGCGACCTGGCGCTCGCTGTCGGTGCGGATGGTGGTGCCAATGGACATGAAGAAGCTGGAGCGGTCAGTAGAGAAGAAGCAAAGCGGGGCTTGTGACGTACCCAAAGGTCGCTGCGGAACCGACCATGTACTGGCCGAGGGTTCTCAGCATGCCATTGGGGCCCGGGCCAAATCTGATGATGTTGGTTGCTCCTGCAATCGGTCAGACGAAGCTACTAGAAGCACTGTTGCGCAAAGGCAGCGACGCACCGAAGATGAAGCCGATGATGAGGCCGACGGCTGGGACGGGAGTCAGCGCGCGCTGTGCGTTAAGTCGATGTGTGCTACGTACAGCCGCCCATCATGGCGCCCATCTTAACTGCGACGCGTCAGTGGAGAGCTGTGAAGACGCAGAGCTAGCGACGCACGCTTGTCGAAGGTCGAGGGACCCGACATGCCGCCACCCACAGGAACGGGCATGATGGAGGTGTTGGGACGGGGGAGTGGACGAGCAGAGGCAGAGGCAGGTCGCGGCCGGACAACACTCGAATCGCGGCGGGGTGCGCAAGCAGTCTTCAGAGCGCGGCGGATGGTGGAGGGACGAAGCTCACACCATTTGCCGCCACCCACCGCCCGCTCGGCTGTTGCCCAGTGCCCAGCGCAAATGGAAAGCACCAACATGAGCGAGCCGCCGGCCTGTGCGATTCAGGCAAGACGTCACGTGATCTGCCGAGCCTGGCGACCCGCCTTCGCGGCGCAAGGAATGCAGCGCAGCGCGAGGCATGTCGGATTATGCGGGCGCGGGTTGTCCACGTAGCCGTGGAGGGGGCTGGCACGCAGGGCCGGCTGTGTTTGGACTCACGCGCAGTGTGCCACTTTGGTGCGAATCTATGATCAGCGGCGCTGTCGCAGCGCTGCGCTTAGCGAGCGCCTCCGCCGGCCAACCTGACACTCGCGCAGACAAGGAGCCGACTTCACTGCCTCTCTCGACTACTTCTCGTCCTGAGCCCTATCACCATCACCTTCTGCGCGAGCCACCCGCTTCACGCCCTCCTCCCGCGCCCCGATCCCCACCGTCTGCCGTCCAGCGCCCTGTCGTCACGGCAGCCCTCGAGAGCGACGCCGCCCTGAAGCCGCCCGGGGTCGCACGTTGCCTGCACACGGGCCAGCTCACGACAGACTTCACTTTGCGACTCGACCCTAAGCGGCGAAGACGAGCCTCCCCGAGTCCGACTGGTTCATGACCACGCCCGTCGCTCGACCCGTTGCACGCCTGCCCCAGCTGCCCTGAGGCTCTCGCCCATAGCCGTGGACGCGCCCGAACGCCAATTGCCTGCGCGCCCCGTAGCGAAAGACAAGCGCTGGAAGGCGACCCTCTTTGAGCACGCTCCATATCCTCCCTGCCCGTCGGACCCATGACGGCTGTCGCTCCTCCCTTGAATTTCCAGCCGAACTCCAGAACGGGATGGAGCGCTCCTAATGCCGCCAACGGCCTGAACTCTATGAGCGCCGACGACGTCTCCAGAATGTTTATGCCCCAGCGCAAGAGCGCCCAGCGATCGAACTCCTCGTCCTCCATCTCTTCCACCTCGTCCACTTCGACCATTGCATCGTCGCCCGCCCAAACCAACGGCGTCTCGCAACCCCAGCCTCAGGACCCGAACGCCTGGGGCTCGCGCAAGAAGCCTGCCCGCGGGCTATGGCCCTCGTCCAAAGCTGAGCCTATCGCTGGAATCTCTACCGCTCGCCCGCAGTCTGTCGCGTCCACGTCGTCCGGTCCCTCGGCTGCCTCTGCAATCTCTGCCCTTCATACACCCTCCTCCATGCTGCCCTCTCAGCACGGCCAAGCCGCGCAAGCGCAGCAGAACGGCGCACCCCGTGCCCAGGGTCAGAACGAGCCGCCTGCAATCCTTCACCTCGTTCCGCTCAACGGTACCTTTGAGCGCAAAACCATCACTGTACCATACTTCCCCGAGGTCCTTCGCATTGGTCGTCAGACAAACAACAAGACAATTCCCACGCCGCTCAATGGCTACTTCGACTCCAAGGTCCTTTCAAGACAACATGCCGAGATATGGGCTGATCGCTCTGGCAAGATATGGATCCGTGACGTCAAGTCGTCCAACGGCACTTTTGTCAACGGCACTCGCCTCTCTCCGGAGAACCGTGACTCGGAGGCGCATGAACTTCGTGAACAAGATATGCTCGAGCTTGGCATTGACATTGTCAGCGAAGATCAAAAGACTATCGTCCATCACAAGGTTGCTGCCAAGGTCGAGCACGCAGGTATCTATCCGAACAACAATGTCCTGGACCTCAACTTCGGCGATCTTGATCCCTCGGTTAACGGGAATCTGCTCGCCTCACCGCTCAGCCAAGGTGTCGGCCAGGGCAGAGGCCGTACTGGCAGCCAAGGTTCCATGGCGAGCAACGGACGTCTCGGCTCGGTACCCCAGAACGTGGCCGGCAATAACATGGCCGGGATGCCACAACAGCGCCATACCAATTTCTGGTTGCAACCTGTTACCATGGAACAGATTGTCAAGAAGCTGAACGTGAGTTGATCCAGAATATCGCGCGCTGGCTTTGCTAACAGGATCGCAGTCTGAAATGAAGCAAGCTAGACAGCAATCTCAGGATCTTCAGCGGACTGGACAGTACATCGAATCGTTGTTAGCGAGCGATCCGAAAAAAGAGCAGAATAAGGCCTCCCCCATGACAAAACAATCGCCACTGAAAGGCGATATCAAGGCACGCTTCTCAGACCCTCCTGCTCCTCCACCATCGCAACCCCTTCCCGAGAAACCGGATGCAGCACAACTATCCTTGCGCCGCGCGGAGACCGAGAAGCCGAAACTGCCCGGGAATGCAAACGCCAGCAAAGGTGATTCTTCCCAAATCACGACTCTGGTCGAGGCTTTGAACAATGCCAAGAAGGACTTTGAGATGCAAAGCGCAAGGTTGAAGGAAGTGGAAGACCTGCTGGTTCAGGAACGTCTTGCACGAGAGAGCGCTGAGGAGCGTGCACAGCGATTGGAGCTGGAAAGAAAGAAAGATGTGGCTGGCAACATTGTCGAGACGTATACCAATGGTGTTGACGACGTTGCAGCGGAAGAGGCGTCTGCTGTCTCGGATGATGCCGTCGGCGCAAAGACGATAACGATCGAGCCGCCACAAGCTTCAGAAACTGGCGCCTCCACTGCTCAGCTTCAACAACACATTGAATCTATGGTTGCGGAAATGGATCGCATGCGGCAAGAGATGGAATCATACAAACAACGCGCTGAGAAGGCAGAGTCCGAAAGTGCGAAAGATCGTCAAACGCTCGCAGAAATGATTGAGAGCATCCGCAAACAAGAGACTGAGCGTGCAACCAAAACCTCTCAAGGAAGCAAGTCGGAGAATGACCGAGGTATAGACACGACAGTTGATGTGGATGGAGCGCAGGATCGAATTTCTCAAGATGGAGAGATCAGAAACTCGTCACCCACGTCTACCTCAATTTCACGAGAGATCGGAATCCAAAACGGACGGCCTCTCCAAAGCGAACAGGGCGCAGTATCCAAGGAAAACGGGCCTCATGCCCTTGTCACCAAGTCGCAGGGAGGCGAACAGCTCGCGCACGTCGGCCCGTATGCATCGATGGTGGGCGTCGTGGTCCTCGGTCTGAGTATCATGGCGTACATCAACGGATGGCAAAAGCCGCTGGAGAGGTGAGGGCCACAGAATGGCAAGCCGTTCTCCGGCCACATAAAATCGTACCAGCGTAGATGGCAGCGACGCACCCAGTGGTGGAAGCACCGCGACGTGCTGCGTGCGAGCACGCTGCCTGAGGCATTGGATAGCCCTGGGCTGAAAAATCGCCCTCGTCCACCGTACAAATGTCGGGCAGACTCGGTTTTCGGCTTGCTTTGATTGCTTGAAGCATGGTCGGATGTCGATCTGGCAGGCGCAATACGACATATTATGGGTTGGAGTACAGAGGAGAAGCACAGCATAACGACATTGCTACGACCAACCACCAGGCAACAAGGATTACCGCCGTAACCTCTAGTAACTATATACCATTCACTCCTTCTTTTCTGTTTGATTCCCCAGTTTCGATTTATCATCCACTCACTGTCCGCCTACTCTCCTTTGTTCATTCCAGCCTCCATACTTCCTTCTCTCGCATTGGGCCTTACGGGGCAGGGCTCATGGAGCATTGGAACATTACAGCGGAGTGGGCGTCGGCGTCGGCGTCGAGAGATGAGCGGTGCTTTATTACCATTGTTGCACTTCTGAGACCTTTTTTATTCCGCTCGGGATCTAGTTGATTGCCTGCGACGTTTTTCTTTCTTGGACTAGTAGTGTAGTTGGCTTCAGGCGTACCGGCAGCTCTTGGCAGCTTCATCCGTGGCTGTTTTCCGTGTATCGGTAAACCATCATCGTTCCTCTCGTATTTCAGGATTGGACGGGTGTTCTTCCGTCTCCTTCCAATGATACATATTTGACAGGATCAGCTGCTGAGCTAGCAACAGTTTGCGAATGCCGTGACTAGGAGGACGGATGCAATGGCTCAAGCTTGTGCCGCACAAGATTCGACACGCAAGGGTACACGTTCGGTGGCATTTTTGGCTTTCTTGGGGCCAGCACGCGGTTCCTCCTCTTCCAGCACCTCCTCGACGCTAAGCTCAGGCCACTGCTCTTTGAGCGTCTCGGCCAGAAAGCGGACGCCCCACTCCTCACAGGAACGGTGCCCCACGCAGATGGCCGGCATGCTGGCGGCAGCTGCAGCCTCCAGGCCATAATCTCGCGCAGCGCCCGTCAGATACAGGACGTTCGAGGCGTCGTCGTTCTCGCCAATCCACTTTGCCTCCTTGGCAGCATGAACAACGCGGTTGATTTCGTCGGGGTGGAAGGCGTTCATGATGGCGACGACGGCAATTCGAGAGTCGGAGCCGAGGGCTGCTCCAGCGGGGAGATGCAGGTCACCGGCGCCGGCAAACTCTCGCCTCACGGCGTCGGTGAGGCTGCCCAGGGAAGGGGTCACGCCGGGCCGGACTTTTGCAACGATGCCGATTCGCCGTTGGGGGTCGCCCTTGTAGCCTTGGATGCACACAGCGCTCGGGATGTGGAGGCCCAGGCGGCCTGCCAGGGTGATGTTCCAGCCCACGGTCAGGTACATGTCGAGGGAGGTGTGGCTGGCAATGACGAGCGTGCCCTTGGGGACGGCGCGCCTGTCGAGCTGCCATGGCCGGTGGAGGACGCAGAGAGGCGGGGTGGAGGACGAGGCGGTGTTGAGAGCGGCGTATACACCGGGAGTGGGTGCTATGCTCAGCACGACGCGGGAGACGACGGTGCGAGAAGGATCGTAGGCGGGATGGCGAGGAGTGTGGTAGAGAAAGTTGACATCATTCGCGGCCGGAGGGAGGAGACTCGACAGGAATTGAGTGACACTGGCATGCGAGGGAGGGCCGCCGCGCGGAGGCAGCACGTTAAAAGTTTCTTGCCTCATGGTATCGAGACAGCACGTTGCAGGGGCGGTGGACGGTGGTGGTTTTCATGGCCGTCTATCTATCGACCAGCTGGCCGCCGCCGGTGCCCATGGCGATCTCCACAAGACGTCATCGGCGTCGGTCGACGACAACGATCCAGTGGCCCCCCACCTAGCTCACCGTCAGTGACGTGGCCTGTGTTCTCAGCTGAACGATCATCGAGACGGGCACCATCATGATGCCCCACCATGGTCTACGATGCGTCGCGCGCGCGAGATGCAGAGCGGCACAAGGGCTGGGGAGAGGTGGCGATCGCCAAGCATCCCTGAGGCCGATCGCGGCTTCGCGGTACAGCCGCAAACACTTTTCCACCCTTCGTTTGCGGAGTCGAGTCTCTTCGAAAGACATGGGTTCCGGCTCGTCTGCTTCATCATCATGCTCCCAAGCACCCCTGTCCAGCACGCGCGACTGCCTGCTCGAGTCTGGGGCTCGTCCTCGGGCGACGGACGATCAAAAGCGGAGCCAAGGCCGGCGGAGGTAGGACGATCTCCAGATGCTGCCTGGACGACGACGAGGAATTGCAGATGCAGCGCCGCTCTGACTGGCTTGTTGCCTGGCTCGCCACGTGACAGCGTGATCCTCCAGGCGCCAGCGCGCGTTGGACCTCAGACACGCTGACCTAGTGCTGACCTACTTAAAAAGCCATTGCCCATCAATGATTCGGATGCCCCTCATCGCGTCCATCTCTACGCCTCTACTCCTCAGGCACCTGGTGTGCTGTCAATTCTTCAGACCCTACACGTCACTGGATTTCCCCACTTGCCATCGAAGAAACCCCAGCTACACCATCTCATTTCTCTCGTCCTCCTCACCGCGCACAATGGGTTCTGCGGCAGACGTGACCGCCCCGTCGGCTCTGCCCAAGGTGCCCGTGAAGCACAATGACTTCCTCTCCTACGTTGCCGCCCATCCTGACTCTCTCATGACGGAGCTCATTGAGCCGTACAAACAATACGACTCGAAACTTCGTGAGGTCTACGCTCAGGAGCCAGACCACCCCGCGCTCACTGACCGATTCCTCAATGTCACGCCTGTGTTCGCTGGTCAGGAATCCAACGCCAAAATCCGCGCGCGAAACCTCGCCGCCGAGTCCGAGGCCGAGAAGGAAAAGTACATCATGCCTCTCGACTCAGACCAGCGGAAGCCCAACGGCAGCCCGGCAGTCGTCCAGTCCTTGAAGGAATTCCAGACGAACTTCACCGTCTTCTCCGAATCCTCACTTGTCGACATGGATTGGAGCAATGTGGTGGCAGTGAGTACACCAGCTGCGAAACTTGCTGAGCCTTCACTGACAAACCCAGGCCGGGAGCTCAGTCGTCACGCCGCTTTTGCCGGTCCCGGAGGAGTATTCAGGCTCGAAGCGAGCGCTTCGCCGGTATTACCATGAAGTCGTTGCCCCTGCCTCTGACGTCGACCTTTTCCTTTACGGCCTGAGTGAAGCAGAGGCCTTGGAGAAGATCAAGCAGATTGAGCAAAAAGTCAAGGATTCCATCCTGGCTGAGATGACAACAATCCGCACCAAGCATGCCATCACCATCGCCAGCCAGTATCCCACGCGCCATGTGCAGATCGTTCTCCGCATCTACAAGTCCGTCGCCGAGATCCTCACCGGCTTTGACGTCGATTGTTCCTGTGCCGCCTATGATGGCAAGCAGGTGTACGCTTCCCCCCGCGCACTTGCCGCGTACATGACGCAGATCAACACAATCGACCTCACCCGTCGTTCTCCCTCGTACGAGAACCGATTGTCCAAATACTCCCACAGAGGATTTGAGGTGTACTGGCCCAATCTCGATCGGTCCAAAATCGACCCAACCATCTTCGAACGCAACTTCGCTCGAACCGTGGGACTTTCTCGCCTGCTCGTCCTGGAAAAGCTTCCTGACAGTTCTGATCGCGACGATTACATGAACCAGAGGAGAAGAGAAAGAGGGAGGCCTGAAGTCAACCAGTACGCCCGGGCTGCTCGAGGCTTGAGAGGGAACATCAAAGAGAAACATGAGGACGAAGTTGCCGAATGGGTTGAAGAGGACGAGGTGGCTGATTACCACACATTCACCATTCCGTACGGCGATAAGTTCCACGCCCGGAAGATCGAGAAGTTACTCTACACGAAGGATCTGTTACTCAATGCTGAGTGGAACAGATCCAAGGACCGCGAAGTGAATCTACACCGTCACCCAGCTTTCTTTGGAAACGCCGAAGACGTCTTCTACGACTGTTGTGGTTATTGCCCGCAGCCGGAAACGCCCGAGGAAGAAGAAGTTGCGGAAGAAGAGGGCAAGACTTTCGTGTCTGGGAAGATCTCGTTCATCAAAGATGATCCAGGCCGCCAGACCATTGGCAGCTTCAACCCCTTGACCGACAATGATTGGACTGAGATGGCATACGTCGGCAACACTGCTCGTTTGTGCCAGGCGATTGTCGATGGCGATTTGGAGCATGTCCAAGATTGGCTCGCACAGGAAGGCGCCGACCCCAACTGCCGCGACTATACCGGCCGGACTCCTCTGCACCTTGCTTGTCACTCATCTTCTCCTGAGATAGTTCAGTGTCTCGTTGATGCAGGTGCTCGCATGGTTGCTCGTGTGGCTGATGGCCGCACAGCACTTCATCTCGCAGCTGCCCGAGGAAGTGCGGAAATTGTGAGGATATTGATGAAGAGAAGCGAGGCGAACGAAGAGGAGGAGGCCAAGAAAGCCGAACTGCGCCGGAAGACAAGACTTGCGGCAAAGGAAGCTGCAGGCCCTCCTGCTTCCAAGAGCCCCTCTGATGCCAAGGAGGCCTCTGATGAGGAGGATGCCGAGATGATCGACAGCGAGGAGGATGAAGACGTGGAAATGAGATCGACTACCACTGGATCCTTTGTCGATGTCAAGAAGAATGATGGGCCCAACGAAGATGACAATTTGCCAGAGGATGACGAAGAAGAGCCTGACGTCTACGACGTTAACGTATTGGCTTGGGACATACCCAGTTCTCCAACTCATCTGGCTATCTTCAACGGTCACTGCGAGGTTGTCAGGGAGCTTGTTCAGAACTTCGGTGCCGATGCTATACTGCCAGTCAAGCTCCTCAACAGCTACAACAAGAAGCCTTCGGCAGCGATCCTGACCCTGTGTCTCGCAACGCACCTGCCTTTGGAAAGAGCCAAAGAGATGATCAGTACACTCCTGGAGGTTGGGGCATCTTCTGCGCAAGCGGATCTCCATGGCGTTACGGCCTTCCACCGTTTCACGGCTCAGCAGACAGAGCTGATGCAGGCGTTGATTGACTACGATCTGCCCGGAGCGAAGAGAGCTCTCAATCACATAGTCTGCGCGGGGCATGGGTACCGCCCTTTCGCTATCGGCCCTCTTCAAACGGCAATCGATGCCAAGAACATAGCCCTGGCGCTCAAACTCCTGGACATGGGGGCTAAGCCGGACATTGGATTCGAAGAGTTTGTGGCCGCTTGGACCTCGATGCGAGGTTCGTATGTCGACAAAGACAACACGGAGAGGAACTTGGAGACTTTCCGAGAAAATGTCTACCAGCCGATTGTCGTAGCCACCCTAAACGAACTCCCTGATGTTGTTCTACAGCTGCTTCAGCATGGAGCCGATCCAAACACACTTACTTCCAATGGCTGGCGAGTTGTCCAGGAAGGCCATACGTACGGAAGAGATGACGCACAGAGCCTGCTTGACCTCGTGCGTGATAAGCTGAAGCAATATCGGAAATACGATGACAAGGTTGATGTCAAGATTCCGAAGCCAGCCTTCAAAGGCTCTGGTCAAGCGTACATCGACGCCCATGAGGACGGCAGCTATCAGCAGTGGGTTGCTGTTCAGGCGGTACAACAAGAGCTCCAAAACCATGAGTCTTCCATGAAGAGTTACAGGGAGAAGGTGGAAGATGCTCAGAAGAGGAAGGGACTTAAGGAGAAAAGAGAGGCGGTAGAAGAGCTTTGCCGTCAGTTTGAGGGCGTTGAAAAAGCACTCCTGGCGAAGGGAGCCAAGACTTTTCCGGAGCTGCATCCAGACAAGGCCTCGAAGAAGCGTGAGCCGAGCTCTGACTCTGATGTACGAAGCGAGAAGGAAGAGCCGTGGAAAGTTGAATTCGGGTTCAGAGTCCCGGATCTGACTGACAAGAAAAGGGAAGGCTATGTCATGCTGTGAGTGCAACTGAACATCCCAGACATTAAATACTGGCTCCTTTCGCAAAAAAAAGGAATATTACTGACACAAAGTTTCTTTCTAGATTCGATGCCGCCTGGAAGGGAGACTTGCTTGCTATCAAGAGACTCACTCTGACATTCTGGGGCGAACTGCGCGACCGATTCCCGCTTAAGATTGCCGTCTACGACACGAACAACCTATCTCCTCTTCATATCGCAGTTCATCGTGGTCACATTGACTGTGCTCGAGGCATCTTGGAGATCGCCAAAGCCCAGTACAAACCGAAGGAGAAGAGAGGCGAGCGATACAACATGGAAGAAGACGAAGACTCGGATTACGAGTCAAGCCAGGCCAGTGAAGCAAGTGAGGACGAGGACAAGATCAAGGTTTTCCGAGAAATAGTCGACGATCAGTTCACCATCGACAACATCGGGGAAGTCTCGACCCAGGTCCGAAGCCATGTGACTCCATTAGCTCTTCTGGATTGGAGTTGCTCGATTCCTCGAGTCAAGATGGAGAAGCAAGAGTCCTCGGTCATTGGTCTTGCTTCACATGCTCTTGCGGGAGAGTGGTCAACCGCCGAATCCAGTGATCTCATACAGTATGCCATCGAAAAGGATGACGTTGGCCTACTCAAGACCTTGCTTGGGTGGGGTGCTGAATACACCGCGCAATACAGCAAGTCTGATACTGAAGAGACGACCTCCCCATTCTATACAAGGAACGAAAACGACCTCACTCTTGCGATGCGTCTCGGCCGCATCAGTTGCCTTGCTGAGCTCATCAAACAGACAGGTGTCGGTCTTCCTTTGGACAAACTTATCAAGAAGAGCGGCGTTGAGATCATTGAAAAGCCCAAGTATTACCAGGGCTTGTCGATCCACGGGAAGAAGCGAGCGGATTGGGCAGCAGCTGGAAGAGGAATCACTACCCAAACAGCGAGTGAGGATCATCCTCCGCTCCTTCAAGCTGCGAAGACAGGTAACGTCGAAGCTACCGAGTGGTTCTTGAGCGATGCCCCGGCAAGGTGCTATGGGGAATTCGCTGAGGCAAACAAGGAGGACAAGAGGCTGCAGCACCTCGCGACAGTTGGAGGCGGCGGCATTCAGAGGATGATCTCCGAGTGGCTGGAGCTAAGACGTAAGTTTTCTGGAATCCTAACCTCATCTACAACGTGCTAAATAACTCCATAGAAAAGCTTGTCCTCCACTGTGCCATTATGGCTCCCTGGGAGGCTGACCAGACGCCAAAGCTCCTAGACTATCTTGTACGCGCCCTTCCCAAGACGTTAGAGACCAAGGCGAACAGCACTGGCCAAACCCCCCTTCATATCGCCTTCGCCATGGGTCGGTATGTCACGGCGAAAAAGCTCATTGCAGCCGGTGCGGACCAAACCTGCCGCGACAATACATGGAACAACATAATCCACGCTGTGCTCGATTCCGGGACCCACCCAGACATCGAGCTGTTCAAAATGCTGGAACTGGTTGATCGTCGCCTCCTCGAATCGTTGTTCACGGAACGAAACTCCCATGCTGCAACCCCGTTGGCGACTTGGCTTCACTGGGCCGACGATTCCTCAGCAAATGTTCTGAAGCATCTTCTCTCATTGTCTCCCACACTCGCAGAGCTCGACATGGTTGACGGTGTGGGCGACACGCCGCTCCACATCGTCACGAAGAAGGGACTGCCCTCGCTCATGCGCATCATCATCGACCGACGCCCCGAGCTGCTGTACCGCGAGAACGCAACCGGCCGCACACCTGCAGAAATGGCAGGGGACGCGTGGACTTCGGAGTGCTTCGGGAAGCCGCCCCAGATCCCCTGGGATCCCAGCGAGCAACACTGGTACTGGCGCCAAAACGAAGGAACCGACCCCGTCCTCGACCGTCCTTTGGAGAAGTTCGTGCCGGGTGACGGAGATGACGAGCAAAGCACCGCTACTACTCCGTGGGAGCTGTGCCGTGAGCGCTTGGAAAGGGACGGCAAGGCGGGGCTGGTCAAGCGGAAGCTCGTGTCGCTCAACGAGGCCAACGAGGTCGCGCGTCGTCTGGGAAAGAGGCAGAAGCGCTCTGCGCGTGGACGTCGCGAGCCCCAAGATGGCGACAATGAAAGCCAAAACGAGGAGGACAGCCGCCGCGATGAGATTATTACCTGGTGGGGGCCATCTTGGTGCGAGTTCGAGTACGACAAGGATGGAAAGCTGTTGACGGAGTAGACAGGGGCGGTTTGGGAAATTGACACCTGGAGATGCGTTCCTTACGACTCGCATCTCTGCGTTATCATAGTGTATCACTACCGAAGGCGAATATCCAACAAGACCTCTGGTACTCGGTTCAAATTGGTTAGCCTGGACCGCCAGGAACAACAGCGTCCTCGGTATCTTTTTGCAAATCTCTTACCTCCCATTTGCAGATAACACTGGGCCGAAGTAAGTGGTCTAGTAAATGATGGCTTTTGAGATTGAAATGCGTACGAGATGAGCCATGGCTCGTGATAACTAGTGCTTTCGATAGAAGATGAGGCGCGCCGCTTGTCGGCCTATATGATGGCTTTTGAGAAAAGGATTTTTTGGGACACAACTGTGAACTTTGGGTATCTCAAGTGAGTGCTACTTCGTAGCCACAGCCAAGAAAGCAAATGCGCCATTGAGATACGGCTTCATCATGGCTCTACATGCAGCTTCGACCATTGGATCGGAAAATCCTCGAACTTGTCTCCTATCTACGCATCATGGCCAGGCGCGCAGGATGGATGCCGCCGTTATCAGCAGAGGCGGCCTCATCGTTGGCACCGTCGTACTGCGGCGGCCCCTGGTCACCCACGGGCTGAGCATTGGCACCCTTGCCCGGTCCACGTTTGGCTTTCTTGTCTGCGCGCACCTTCTCCTTAGCCTCGGTCTCGGCGCGTCGTTTGCGCTGCTCGTTGAGCCTCTCGTTTTTGTTCTTCAACTTTTCTTTGCGGGCTTCGGACTTGGCACCACCACCACCGACACTGGACACAACGTCAGTCAATGTTGGTCTTGCTGCAGGACATTGTTACTCACGTCAGCTCGACATTGATCTTCCTTGCGGCGCTCTTGCCGTCATCGAAGCTGGAATGGTGGTACAGCTTGAGACATGACTTCATGTGGTCGTAGCGGTCAAACTCGAGGAAAGCGAATCCTTTGCTCTTCTTGTTGTCATTGGTCATGGGGGCGCGGATGGAGGTGGGCGACAGCTTGGCGAAGTGTTTGGCGACGGATTCTTTTGTGGCGGTGTATGGCAGGTTGCCGATGAAGACGATGAAGCGTGTCGCAGACTTGTCGTCGCCTTCAGGGACCGGTTGGGCGTCGGACTCGGCGGACTCGGCGGACTCGGCGGACTCGGTGGACTCGGCGGACTCGGTGGACTCGGCGGGCTCGCTGGAGGTTTTGGCCTTCTTCTGCTTTTTTTCCTTCTTGGATGCTTGTTGCACATCGCCCTCGGCAGGCTCGTCAGAAGTCTCTTCATGCTTCCTCTTCTTCGACTTCTCGGGCTTGGGTTCGTCGGCGGGCTTGCTGGGCGTGGGCACACTTGTGGGTGCGTGGTCCGCTTCAACTTTGGGGAGCTGGTTTCTGGCCGCGCCCAGCTTGGCTCTCTCCCGCGCCTCTCTCTTCTCCAGCCTCTCCTGCTTGCCCTTCTTGTACTTGTTCTCCTTGGGCTCTTTTTTTTCCTTGCTGGCTTTCTTCTCCTTCTTCTCCTTCTTTTCCTGTTTCTTCCGCTCCTTCTTCTCCTTCCGCTCCACTTTCCAGCGCTTCTTTTCGCCGTCGTCGACAGCGGCGACGACGGCGGCGGCGGCGTCGGCGGCGACAGCGCCCTCGGGCTTCTCCTTCTTGGACTTCTTGCTGCTCTTCTCGGATTTTGACATGATTGCGACTGGGGGAGATTTTGGGGTTGAGGCGAAGAATTGCGACGGGCGGGCGCATAATGGCTGGGAAATTTCCAGAGCGGTGTGGGGATTGGGCCGGCAGAATCCATCTCACCGCCCAGCCGAGGCGTCTCCGCAAATTCGGGCTTGGCCACCACGACGCCGCTTCTGCTTCCTTACGCCATTGAGCTTCGTTCGACCGCAATGCAGGCCTCCCGCCTCGCGCTCCGCAGAGCGCCTCGCCGACCCTTGCGCCCGCCCAGCCTTTCGCTCCAGTCGCCCGCCTCGCGCCCCTTCACCCACAACTCGCAACTCCTCATCCTCGCGCGCTCTGTGGGGCCGCGCCCGCAGCTGCCCTTCCTACATCCTCCGTCCGTCGCCAATGCATCGCTGCGCCGTCGCCAGCCCATCGGCCAATGGCAGATTGCGCGCCTTCTGACCACCGAACGCAAGAAGTACATCAAGGAACAGGTGTGGCTGGCCGGGAAATGGACCGCCTTCTTGTGGACCTCGGCCGGTCTTCTTTTCATCGCCGCCTTTGGTGTGCAGAACGAGCTTCTTGAGCGCCAGACCCCCAGCCCGCGCGAATGGAGCGCCATCAGCCGGATGAATTATCGCAGCGCGCGCGCCCAGGAGGACCCGGAATTCTGGCCTTCGGGAATGACGGATTGGGCGAGCACTGGCAGCATGTACAAGGATGTGCTGGACCGCCTGGAGGACCCTAGCATTGATGGAGCCGGGACCAAGGACCAGGATGAGGGCGGCCTGCTGGTCCCGGGTGTAGGAAAAGCAGGTCTGGATGTCTCTGCCAAAAGCGAAGCGTGGCGACGCGGCTATCATGAAGTTTTGATGGGCTGCGCCAAGGCCGCCGAGCATCTGGAAGGTTGGGTCAAGGACACCACACGCCGCATTAGCTTCCCGCCCGAAGTGGTTATTGGACCTTCTAACCCGAATCCCCGGCCTTGCCCTCCGTATGCCCACGAGGCCCCGTTAGAGGAAAACTGCGTACCCGCCTTCGCGGGGCCGGAAACTTTCTACATGAAGGTCATCACCACCAAGGGTTTCTCGACATCTCAGAGGCTTGATGCCGCCCTTGCCTACGCTGAATGGCTCGACACGCACGATTTGCCTTCGAGCGCCGCCGAGATGTACAAATGGTCGTTCGACATTGCCACTGCTGCCGTTGAAGACGCTTCAGACGTGGTTGACACTACTACTGGCATCATTCGCGACAGCCCTGGTGCTGCTGGTGTCTCTCCAAACATCACCCGCGCCGCCACGGCTCTCGCTACTCACTATGCTCGTCAGCAGGAGGTCAACAAGGCCCTCCCCATCTTCCTGTCTGTGTTACGTGCTCGGCATAACGCACCCCTGTCTCGAGGCACCGATTCATCCGCTTCGCTTTCTAGGCCGGCTAGTTCGGGAGTAGTTGGCACCCTACGCTCGATCATCATGCCACCATCCTACCCTCCGCCGCCTCCGACCGGCGACGAACCTCTCTCACGTACGCCTGGGACTATCTGTGATGATGCTGCTTTGAAGACGTACATTGGTGAGATCCTCTTCGCGACCAGTTCATCATCGCGCGATAAGGGGCTTTCCTGGACGCGGGATGCAATTGCCGATGCAGAATCCGGAGTCTCTCAGGACAACAACCTCAACGCGGGAGAGAAGGAGAGGTGTGCACAGTGCTTAGAGATCGCGGTGGGGAATCTGGAGAAGATGGCTGGGGTAATGGCCCGCGAAGAGAAGGCACAGAGAGAGGCGAAGAGGTCGAGTTGGTGGGGTGGCAAGCAAAATGCGGCTGGTCCAGGAGAATGGGAGACCGAGCATAACAGCTTGCAAGAGAGGGTTCAGAAGCTGAAGCTGGAAGGGTTGAGGGAAAGGTTTGCGAGGGCCGGCAACGTCACGGGTGGCACGTGGATAGGATAGGGGTTTATTGGGAAATGGTTCTGATACGCATTTTCGGCTTGGAAAATTCCGCATGCTGGGCGGGGCGCAATTCGGGCGAATTAGGCGTTGGTCTTACCAAGCAAGACTGCTCTTTTTTTTTGATTCAGGGGCGCGATAAATGTGGCTCTCGCTTTATGTATTCACTTTGCTTGACAGAAACCACGTCCGCTCTTATGACCTCAACTACGGTCTGCTCCACTCTCAAGAAAGGAAGAAGCGAGGGAATAGTAATGGCTGATCGAGCACGACACAAAAGATAACGGGATCATGCTGGTGAGCTCCCATAACAGAGCGCGGGCGAAGGCAATGTCAGGCTCAATGGACCAGATCCGCCAGCAAACCACCAGCGGTAGCGTCCATAACGATGTGCGGTCATGACATTCCGGCTCTGACGGCAAGTGTGTCAAACTCTTCAATCCATGTTCGGCTCACGAAGTGTTTGGTTTATTACTTAAATATTTGTAAAGAGAGCTCAATTACCTATGCCCGGGATGACAATTTGGGAGACAACAAGAAGAGCGAGTACCGAAAAAGAGCGAAAGGGCACCTTTAACATCTTTTTCATCTCCTCCGTTCAGAAGCAAAGCGACAAAAAGGAAAAGCGGCCGTAATCTCTCCTATCAGTCAATAACATGAGGAGAGAGAGAAAGAGAGAGAAAGAGAGTAAGAAATTCGCTCCCCCACCGACCCAACCAAAAAGAAAAAGGGAGAAAAAAGGAGAGTCGAGAAAAAGATTCAAGCCTAAACACCCTCGCTCATCACAGATTCACTGGGACAGCCCAAGTCGTCCTCACCACCGCTCCCACTCCCCTCTCCGTCATCCTCCTTGTCCTCGTCCCCCTCCTCCCCCACCTCCCCCACCTGCTGCCGCCCCCGCCGCTGCCCCCTAGCCACCTGCGTCGCCAACATAACCAACGCCTTACACTGCCCGCACCGGCGCCACCCCCTCCCCGCCAGATGCTCCGACATGAGCGCGCACGTCACGCCGCCGCCGCCACCGCCGCGTACGATACCATCCCCATTGTCATCATCATCTTCTTCTTCTTCCTCTTCTTCTTCATCCGATCCATCTCCGCTGCCCGCCGCCGTCTCGCTCCCCGCAGTCGATGACGGCACAACGACGGGCGAAGCGTCGGCGGGATCGTATGGCGGAATCGGCAGTCCTGGGCCGATGTCGAGGCCTAGGGTGCACTCGTTGTCTGCGTTGATGGTCGCGTCGGCCGGTGGTGGAGGTGGTGGTGGCGGCGGCGGCGGTGGTGGTGGTGTTAGCATGAATGGAGGGAATGGGATGGGAGGTGGTGGTGGGGCGGGCGGCGCTGGCGGCAGCGTGGTTCCGAACCGGTTCGGAGGGGGAGGGGGAGGGGGAGGGGGAGGGGGGTTTGGGGTTTTGTGGTTATTTTTGTTGTTGTTGTTGTGGGCTTGAGGGGGTTGAGGGGGTTGTGGTGGCGGGGGCATGTGGTACTGGGCGAAGGGCCCTAGATGAGGGGGCCCGATGGCGGTCGGCGGCGCTGGGGGCGGAGGAGGTGCTATAAGCGGAGGCGTGGCTGTCGTCGTCTGCGTGCTCGGCGGGAAAAGAGGCGGTTGACGTGGCATGGCAGGCACGAACAGGTCCGCTACTCCAGGAGGAGGAGGAGGGATATAATCAGGATTTGTGGCGGGGAAACCCATCTGCGCTTTCGGGAATGGGTCCAGGAAGGGCGGCTCGGGGTGGGAGAGTTGAGGGCCTGGCGGAGTGGGAAACCAGCCATCGGTGTATGGTAAGCCGGCAGCTCGTGCGCGCTTGGCTGTTTTCTTCTTCTTGCACTTGCTCTTCTCCAAAGGGGGTGCTTGGCTGCCAGGCTTGTGTCCTTTTGGAGGACACATAACCAATTCTGGATGACCGATCGCTCCCCACATGCCCAACGAACGAGTTTCGGGCGGCGGCATTGTTAGTCGACACACTGGCTCATCTAGCGGCCGAGGAGCTGTTCGAAAAACCCCAGGACGCGGTGTGGCGGTCCGTTCCGAAGACTTGTCATCCTTTCCTCCTTCAAGCTTGTGCGCTGCTCGTGCCCCAGGAGTCTTCGGTACCGGTGGTGGCGGTGGCAGTGGCGGTAGACTTATCCATTCATGCTCCGCATCCATTACGCCAGCTCCCCTGTCAGGAAGGCGGCGAGGCTTGAGAGGGATTGAAGGTGAGGTCTTCACTGTAGGGTTAGGCTCAATGGTTCCAGGACTGGATGGACGGCTCGGCTGCTCCAGCACGGTTGCCTGTTCTGAATCGGGGATCGAAACTGTCGCTGCATCCGGGGACTGAGGTTCATACATCTCGTCGGTTGAGCTGTGTCCGTATCCGCACTCATGGTCCAACTCGATGACATCGGCATCAAAACTCAGCCCCGAACTCATGTTCTCGTCACTCACAGCATCTGGTGCCGTTGGCATCTTCAAAGCATTCCCATCAACGAGCACGTCAAAAGCGGCATCGAGTAGGGAGCGAGCGAAGGTGCTCTTCAGACCCGGGACCAACTCTTTACCCGCGCCTCGCCTCTCGACGGCCGTGTATTTCTGAAGAATTCCCTTCACGTGGCCATCGAGCCAGTCGTCCCGCACTTGCGAGTTTTGGTACGCCATCTCCACATCTTGCAGCATGATCCACGCCGGCACCATCCATTTCAAAGCGTCCGCCCGCTCACGTGCAAGTCTACGCAGCCCACCCAACTCGTGGGTCGTTGCAGCAACATAGGAGAGCAAGGCGCGGCGGTGTTCTCTCCTCCTTTCAACGATGGAGCCCTCGGGCGGTTCGCCAAAAGCGTGCGAGTCGAGTGTCTGGTACTTCCCCGTGTGGAGGTAATGCACAAAGGTATGAGCGACATCGGCATCGACATCTTGTATGTGGACCAAGCGGGTTGCAGATTGGGAGAGGTCCTGGCTGTACCAGTAACGTTGGTTGAGGAGAATCGACCGAGGAATCAAGGTTCGTGGGATGAGATAGAGTTGCATCGAGGAGCCGAATGAGAGCCATACTGGCGCACTGGTGTATGGACTTTCCACTTGGGCATCAGTGGTCGAGCTGCGTTTATTGAGCGATCAGGCATGTACGTACGACGATTGCGGTCGATCTTCATGACGGATGGTACTACCTGGGAAGTCGGCCGGCGGTGGATGATGGTGGATACCGGCAGAGGTAGCCTCTGCCATCTTTACTTTCTCGTGAAGTGGAAGGCGCGGCGCAATCCAGAAATGCTGATGGGTTGCGAGCAGGTGTAAGACATACGATGGATGGAAGTGTATGATCTCGGTCACGACAGAGCAGCTCTCCACTCAATAAGTATGTCCCTCGTCACGCAGCCACAGTCGTTTCCCCGCTTTGTTACGCAACTTGTACGCTCTTCGTACTCATTAGTGCCACGATGGAAGCCTACGAGGCGGACGGTGCAGCCTGGTCAACAGCCACTCGAAAGCGAATCTGGATGGTGGTGTACAGGATACAATTTTCGGATTGGTTGCAGAGCTGCCGCTTACGGTTGCTTGCATGACTTCTGCCTGGAGCGAGCAGCCTTGCTCTTGATATCTGGGAAAAGAACACTTGTGACGAGAGGTTTGTGAAACAATGGCGTAGTGCGGGGAAGTCGGGATGGAGAGCACCCAAACAGCGCATCACTGTAGTGAAGTATATATGCAAGGAAACATGGGTCGCCGTGAGCAAGGCAATTCTCATATGCGAAAGTGTTCCGTGCTTTGTGTGGTTCGGAGTATTTTTGTGGCCTAATGAAGAAGTAGGGTACAACAGCGAATAGCTACTTCTATTCTCTTATGACTACTACATATCATCAGTTCCGAGGGTCCTGAATCTTAAGTATCTGAGTCGTGCGGGATGATGGAACTGGATTTACCTCCAAAGAGGCAGGCAGTTTTGACACTGGAGAGCGGCATGACTGATTGAGAGAACCCCGCGTTGAAGTTGACCAATCTCCGACACGCACTCTGACACTCTACAAGAATATCACGTCAATCACCGGACTCCACACATCGAATCCACCTACGTATGAAGGGGAATGACTCGTCCACTCTTGATTACTTGTGGATCACCACAGTGATATCAGGCTATAAGCAGCGACAGGGCGTTTATCTGCGGCAAGATCACACGACTTCCGCTAGAGTATGATGGTCTATGTAGCGAAACACGCCTGGGCTTCTATAAAACTTGTCCTTCCAGGTGTCCGGGCGATGCTTACGCCTTCACTCATTACCCTAATCCGACTATGCACCACCGATCCTCTGCGGTGATAAGCCACCACTTAGTATTGCAACTACAATATGATAATAGTCTGACCGTACTAAGGCTTTCAGGGCAAGGGTTCGGTCCGGACATATCTCGGAGCTGCTTAAAATGTGGGGAGAGACAGAAGCCGTGCACAGAGATTCAATCTCCTTTGCGTAGATTTTAACCATGGAGAAAAGGTATGTAGTATATAAAGGCTAGCAATATTGGCTTATTCAACAAAGGCAGCTACAACTGTCCAATGGGCGAGGTGGCCGAGTGGTTATGGCGCTAGTTTCAGGTATTCCCCCTCACAGGGATACTAGAAAAGGATTTACTAGTGGAGCAATCCTCGTGGGTTCGAGTCCCACCCTCGTCAACATCTTTTTGCTCTTCTGCCGACTACCAGTCAGCTGGTGAGCATGCCCTTTTTGCCCCTGAGGCCGGAGAATTTCATCGAGAAAGCGGTTGGCAGAGAGTAAAGTCAATGCGAAGGCACAACTGCACTGAAATGCATGCACTTCTTCGACTTTGCTTGGTGTCAATGAGCGGTCAGACGGGAAGGCGAAAGGCGTGGCCGATGGTTCCGCTCCGTGCGTGGCAAACAAAACACTGTTTTTCCGGAGCTGTGCGGGGGGTCAAGGCTCGGGGTGGCGGATCAGCTAGGGCACAAAGTCCTAGTTATATCCACACCATGATGAAGGGGCTTCAGCAAGCTTTGTGAAGCGTTGCCGCCGAGGCCGGGCGTTTGATGACTCGAGCTTAGCCGCCACTTCACAACGCCCTCTGCAGCCTCCGCGTTTCGCAGACGGCGGCGCCCCTGACGGACAAATACATGGCTCCGACACGGCTGAATCAAGTGGCATTCTGCGCTATGTCCCTTCAATCTCGACCACGGCAAAACTGTGTGCCGTAAACCGCCATCACCTGCTGTGCACCGAACATGTTAGCTCTACTGTGGACCTAGGAAACCAGGAAGCATCCAGTCGGAAACGCATGACGGCTGTACCTGCATACTACATACACAGTATACAACAGCCCGCCGCATCGTGGGATACCGCTCCTTTTCCGCATCGGGACCGGAGCGAGGCGGCTGCAGTCTGTACTCACGTTTAGCTCGCAGCACTGTAGATCTCAGATAGATTGCCTGCACGTTTCCCACGACTAACCGCCCTACAGCATGCGGCCCAGAAACGCCTCCTTGCCAAGCAGGCGATCTGGAGCCTGCCGCGGCAATGCCATTCTCCAATTGGGCCTGGCTGCGGTGTGGTGGCGTGTTCCCCAGACTCTCCACCTCGCTTGGCTCATGAAACGGACACCGCTGGAACAACGGCCCCGGATCCGGACAGCAAAACAAACTAGCCTAAACAAGCGTCCAGGTCAGGTGCCATTGGACCGCCCACGGCCCTGCGTCCTTCGACGTCAGTCGAGCCAAGAATCCTACCTGACATGGTGCCGCCTTGAGCCTCAGGGACAACAACCCGGAAATCACAGGACTGGGTCTGATTCTTCCGGTCCGCCACCCCGGCCACCGCCTCGCCGTCGTTGAGATCCACACGGCCGGAGCAGCTGGGAGGGAAACGCCGGCGGGAATGTCGTGCATGCATGAAGTGTTGGGTGGATACTCACAGACTGCCGCATTCAGCCCCAATATACCGTGGTCAGAAACGGAGATGAGCGTGCCCATGTGTGCGCTCGAGAGAGTATAAGACGGCGCGAGGCGCCTCCCCAGATGTTTGCTCACCAGTTGCCGGACAACATTCGCTCACTAGCCCATCATGCATCAGACTTCCGTTCTTTCTTCGCTCTCTTTGCTCCTCGCAGCCACTCGTGCCCAGCAGGTCGGCACGCAGAATGCCGAGACCCACCCGAGCCTGACGACTCAGAAGTGCACCACCGATGGTGGCTGCACCGATCAGTCCACTGCCATCGTGCTCGATGCCAACTGGCGCTGGCTGCACACCACCGAGGGCTACACCAACTGCTACACCGGCCAGGAATGGAACACCGATGTCTGCTCGTCCCCGGAGGCTTGCGCTACCGGCTGCGCCCTCGACGGCGCCGACTACGAAGGCACTTACGGCATTTCGACTGACGGCAACGCTCTTTCCATGAAGTTCGTCACCCAGGGCTCGCAGAAGAACATCGGCGGCCGTGTTTACCTGCTCGCCCCCGACTCGGAGGATGCCTACGAGCTCTTCAAGCTGAAGAACCAGGAGTTCACTTTCGACGTCGACGTCTCCAGCCTCCCCTGCGGCCTGAACGGTGCCCTGTACTTCTCCGAGATGGACCAGGACGGTGGCATGTCCAAGTACGAGAACAACAAGGCCGGCGCCAAGTACGGCACTGGCTACTGCGACACGCAGTGCCCCCACGATGTCAAGTTCATCAACGGCGAGGCCAACATTCTCAACTGGACCAAGTCCGAGTCCGACGTCAACGCCGGCACCGGCCAGTACGGCTCCTGCTGCAACGAGATGGTAAGCCGGTCATCCCCTCTGCGCTCCTTTCCCGGAGGCTCATGCTGACATTCGATCCAAGGACATCTGGGAGGCCAACTCGCAGGCCACTGCCTTCACCCCCCACGTCTGCAACGCCGACATCGTCGGCCAGGTTCGTTGCAACGGCACCGACTGCGGTGACGGCGACAACCGCTACGGCGGTGTCTGCGACAAGGACGGCTGTGACTACAACCCTTACCGCATGGGCAACGAGACCTTCTACGGCTCCAACGGCAGCACCATCGACACCACTGCCAAGTTCACCGTCATCACGCAGTTCATCACCTCGGACAACACGTCGTCGGGCGACCTCGTTGAGATCCGCCGCAAGTACGTCCAGGGCGGCACCGTCGTCGAGAACTCGTTCGCCGACTTCGACACGCTGGCCACGTTCAACTCCATCTCGGACGAGTTCTGCGATGCTCAGAAGACGCTCTTCGGCGACCAGAACGACTTCAAGACCAAGGGCGGCATTGCGCGCATGGGCGAGTCTTTCGAGCGCGGCATGGTCCTCGTCATGAGCATCTGGGACGACCACGCGGCCAACGCTCTCTGGCTCGACTCGACCTACCCCGTCGACGCCGACGCGACCAAGCCCGGCATCAAGCGCGGCCCTTGCGGCACCGACACCGGTGTGCCCGCCGACGTCGAGGCCAACTCGCCCGACTCGACCGTCATCTACTCCAACATTCGCTACGGTGACATTGGCTCCACCTTCAGCTCGACTGCTTAGATCAATACCCACGGGGCATAGAATGCGGATAGAAGGGGGTTTCACGCAAAATCTTCTCTTCTCTTGTACACCATTTTTGATGGCCACATACCTTTCACTTCTTGTGTGTTTTTCGCGAAGCTGGGCTGGAAAGTTTCAGGGCTAGTGAGGTGTTTTTAGAATAGGCAATCTGTTGTCCGCATCCTGGTTTTTGGTGACCTGAAGTGGCCGTGTGTGAAGATGCGATGGCGAAGACGTGATTAACGAGAAATGGCGAGCGCTTGATTGGTCGGGGCCGAAGCACGACTGCGTGACTGGCGATAGGTAGCTGCAGCCTCGCCTCGCCTGGCACCCTGCGTTGGGAGCGCGAGCTCGGTCCCCGCAGCCCGGCCAGCACCAAAGCGCCGGCCCCGCGGCCAGCCGGCGGCACAGCGGCGCGAAGACGCTGATGAGCGGCGCCGGACGAAGCGGATTACCTAGGTACGGCGCGAGCGGGCGAGCGATTGCGGGCCGGGATTAAGACAGCTATCGCCGATCGATTGGCGCGGTGCATTGCCGTCGTCACCCATCTGCTACCTCTGAAATCCACGCCTCTGTTGCCGCGATCCTCATGGCTTGACCTGTTCCCGTCCCTTCGCTGTCGCTGTAGATAGTCCGTCCTCCTGCGCCCATCCCGACCATGAGCGACACCCCACGCGCTGCCCACGGTCGCAGCAGCGCCAGCCCGCACCCCGTCGACCGCCCCCGCAACTTGCTGCTGCTGGCGGATGACGACGACGATGACATGGACTACGTGCCTGCCGAGTCGGGCGAAGACGCCGAGTCTCTGATCGAGGACGAGTTCGACGATGGCGACTTCCATGGTACAGGCCCTGTCGCCACTCCGCCCATGCTTGCCGAGTGGCTGACCACTGAGCACCGCAGATGCCGAGGAGAGCCTGAGTAACGTTTCGCTCAGCTTCACCACCATAGCCGCTCCGGCCGACGACAATGAAGACCTCGAAGCCAACGACGACGACGACGACGACGACGACGACGACGACGAAGACGACGACGACGAAATTGAAGACGACGACGTCGACCTCGACGGGCCCCACGGCCGTTCCGTCTATAGTACTTCCATCGCGCCCCCCACGCGACCACCGTCGACATGCTGACCTCGTCGCAGTCACTCGCGATCAGATAATGCAGCTGCTGGGCCATGCTGGCCTTCGTCGAATCTTCGCCGATCACGCCTCCGGCCGGCGCGCCGCCCTGGACGACGACGACGACAGCGAGACCGACAACACGGGCTATGGCGTCGTCGGCGCTCGCCGCCGGCGGGGCAAAGGTCGCAAGGCGTTCGAAAAGGTGCCCAGCGACGCGGGCCGGAAGCTCATGGCTTCGGGCACCTTTGGCGCAAACGATCGCCCAGAAGACTCGTATCTCCGCAGGAAGAAGCTGGCTTACCGCTTGATGCGGAGGGAACTGGGCCTGGACTGCGTCGGTCGCCACCGGCTGAGCAGTAATCTCATCTCCCAGGTTTGCTTCACTTTCTCTCCATCTCGTTTCGCACACCGTGCTGACGCCCGCCCGCAAGAGCCTCATTCCGTCTTCCAAGGCCGACACCATCATTCATTACGATGCGCGTTGCTACTCGGGCCAGTTCTCCAATGACGGCAACTTCTTCTTCTCGTGTGCCCAGGACTTCAAGGTCCGCATGTACGACACGTCCAATCCATACAAATGGAAGTATTACAAGACCGTCGAGTATCCCTATGGCCAATGGACCATCACCGATGCCTCTTTGAGTCCGGACAACAAGTTCCTTGCCTACAGTTCCATTCGTAGTATAGTCTGCCTTGCTCCCACAGATCCCGGTGATAGTTCAGAGCCGCACCTTTTGGATTTCTCCAATACCGGGACGCGCGGAAGGCGAGGCTTCCATTCATATCCTTACTTTGGTGTATGTGCCGCTCTCCTCTCTTCCCAAGTGCTGTATCGTTTTGCTGAGCATTCGCGCAGATCTGGTCCCTCCGCTTCTCCGGTGACGGACGCGAAATAGTGGCAGGAACCGGCGACCGCTCGGTATACGTCTACGATATCGAGCGTGGACAGTCGATCCTGCGGATCCCCGGCCACGATGATGACGTGAATGCCGTGTGCTATGGTGATCCAAACTCGCCACACATCCTGTACTCGGGCTCCGACGACACGACGCTGAAGGTGTGGGATCGCCGCAGCATGGGCGACGGCCGCGAGGCGGGCGTGTTCCTCGGCCACACCGAGGGCTTGACTTACGTCGACAGCAAGGGCGACGGCCGCTACGTGCTCAGCAACGGCAAGGATCAGACGGCGAAGCTGTGGGACCTGCGCAACATGATGAGCGCCCGCGAGGCCGACAAGATCGACGTCAACCAGTTCACGACCGGCTTCGAGTATCGCACCAACTCCTACGACGAGACCGACTACCGGCCCCATCCGCACGACCGATCGCTCGTCACGTTCCGCGGCCACTCGGTCCTCAAGACGCTCATTCGCTGCCACTTTTCTCCGCCTGGCAGCACCGACTCGAGATATGTCTACTCGGGAAGTTACGATGGATCTGTCTACGTATGGAACCTGGACGCGACGCTTGCCGGAAAGGTCGATGTGCTCAAGGCGACCCGGAACTCGCGCCCCCGCGATGCCGATCTTCTGGCCGAGACGTACGACTTCATCGGCCGCAACGGTGGGACCTGGCAGACATGTGTGCGTGATGCAAGCTGGCATCCTAATGCGCCTGTCATCGCGGGTAAGTACATGACCCTGGTTTTACATCTCCCCCTGTGGCTAATGGTGCAATACAGCAACGTCTTGGAACGGTTGGGGGACATCTCTTGGCACGTGCACTGTGCACACATGGAATGACGGTATGGAAGACGACGAAGGGGATCCAGCCATGGGCCAACGCGTCAACGCCCAGCTGGCGCATGATCCGGAGCTGTACGGAGGCACCGATGGTAGCAGAAGAGCGAGCTATTTCTCGAGGAGAATGAGGGCTAGAAGGATCGACGACGATTGAGTTGGCGAGCATATGTGGCGGCTCTGATAATATGGCTGTTGGATTTTGCTGTACATATTAAGAAGTAACTTGGGTCGAGTTGGAGGGAAACCGGTCATGAGCGGCGTCGGCATATATCAAGGCAACTTTGGGCGGCGAAGGTAGGATTCATTCGTTTCGAGAGGCTAGGAATGCACAGCCTGGAAATGATTCGATTTTGATGGTATCCGAACTCCGCCTTTCGTGCCACCTTTGGCGCATTAAATTTGTACAGAAGTCGCTCTTCAATTTGGCGATTTGGTATCACGTCGTCTCCCTTCTCGATGGTGCGCCTGGTGCACGCATTCTCCGGAAGAAGCTACCTGACCGGCGCATGGCCCCTCGCAGCGCTCGTTGCAACTACGAGCCGCCAACCAGGATGTTGTTGACGGGGATGTGTACTGTCGCGGCGTTGGCGCAAGTTGGAGGAGGTCAAAATTGGTGCGCAACGTACCTAGCTTGACAATGTAGCCAATGGCGCCCATGACGACGAAGCCCACACCGACGGCTTGGGAAATCTTGATAAACTCGCGCTTGTCGGCTGGGGCAGTGTTAGAATTCATGCGGAGACGCTGCTGCGGACGGTCGGGGGGTTGGCGAGCCGGCCGTCATACACGGCGTCGGAGCCGCGTTACGCACGGCAGGCGGGCAGAAAGAGGAGACGTACGCTTGGTGCATCTACGGTGTGGATTGTTAGCACATGCATGGAGACGGGCAGTTGAGCAGCTGGGGTGGCGGCGGCGACGGGGAGCTCACCTGTTGATGAATTGGGTGCCGTCCTTGATGAAGTCCTTGGGGACGTCGGCGAAGTCTTTGATCTGGTCAGACATGGCGGCGAGAGGGCGGCAGAGAAAGCTGGTTGCGAGGGCGAAGAGTAGTGAAGAAGCGGGTTGGAGAGGACAGGCGAGCAGGGACGTGTCTTTAGGTCTGGGGCTGCTGGCGCGGGAGGCCAGATTGTCGCTCGCACCCCGGCATCCTGGTCAGGCCGGGCGATTGATTGGCGTGCCAAGCCGCGCGACCTCCGCCCGCGAGCAGGAGCCTCACTCACCTCGACCTCAGATCCCGCGCCCGTGCTTCCTCACTCCTTCTCCATCACCTCCCGCACGCCCTGGTACGCATCCACCCATTCACTCTGTCGCGCCGCCACCGCTGACTTCCGGTGCAGCAGCACCGCCCCCCGCTTCTGCAGCTTCCGCAGCCATCAGTCTACGCGCTTGCGCCCGCGCCCCGTCTTTGCCTCACGACTTGCGACCGCCTGGCGAGAGGGAAGCAGTTGGAGGAGGACTTCTGCTAGCTGCGATACGCGCGGTCGTCCTGTTGTCGTCGTTGAGTGGAAGAGCATATCGTGGTTCTGTCTTTCCAGGGATTCTAGGGGCTCTCTCATCCTGTACCGGTCCAAGTGACGCTCCACGCCTGTCTGCACTTCACACACCTCCTGTTTTCGCGCCTGCGCCTGCTCCCGAGGCGAAAGGACGCTCAAGAACTGTCTCACACACACATACACACCTTTGAGAGCGCCGTTTTCGATCTGTTTCTGCTGAGCAAGAGGGAAGTGTACGTATGACCGCCGACTTCACTCTGCATGTATCACTACCTCTCCTGTCTGCGCATTGCTTGCTTCATGTCTTTCCTTGCTTGGCAGCTATCGGCGGGGCTCGTGTTGACGCCTCTGTATCTTACCCTGCTGATCAATCCCCAACCGTTGCAGACTCTCTTCCGTTCGAGGCAGAATAATATCTACAAGATCTCTCTAATTTCATCATGGCTGACGACGATAACTTCGACATCGACATCTACGGCGACGACGCCCCCCAGGACTCCTTCAACAATAACAGTGATGTCAAACAAGAGGCCCACAGGGGGACCCTGCCTGACGCCTCTCAGCAATCCGACAATGCCCAGTCCAATGGCGCGATGAAGCAAGAGAGTCGCGATAACTCTGTCAAGCAGGAAGATGCCCGTAGTGCCAATGCTGATGAGCGCCAACAAATCTCGAGCACTGGTGGCTCGTCCCATAATCAATTGCAGCCCCCGAAGCAAGCCCCCGTTCAGCAGGGCGTCAAGCGTAAGGAAGGCGCCGACGACCGGCCCGTCGATGCGAACGCGACCACTGCCCTGCTCATCAGCGATCTTCACTGGTGGACTAACGAAGACGACATCCGAGGCTGGACCAACCAGAGCGGATGCGAGGACGAGCTGGTCGACGTGACCTTCAACGAGCATAAAGTCAATGGCAAGAGCAAAGGGTAGGTTGCTCATTGGCCATGGTCCTGCACAAGCGCGCATCCCAAACAAACTAACTTTTGTCGTGCAGCCAATGCTTTGTTGAAATGGCATCGCCGCAGGCCGCCACTGCGCTTAAGCATACAATAGAATCCTTCGGCCAAGGCCAGCAATATGCAAAGAAGCATTCGGCCTCCTACCACGCTCCCCACGTCAACCCTTACCGGACTCTGCCCAAGGACGTCCCCAACCGCAAGGACGGAAACCGAAACGACAATCGCTCCTCCTCAGGAAGCTTTGGCGGCGGTTCCGGTATGAACACCAACTTCAATAGCGGAGGTGGGTTCCGTGGTGGTCGCGGCGGCTTCAACAGTCGTGGTGGTATGAATAGTATGGGCTACAACAACCGTGGCGGCTTCAATGGCCCGATGGGCGGCGGTAACATGGGACCCGGTGGTGGGTTCGGTGGCGGCCCTATGGGAGGATTCGGTGGTGGGCCAATGGGAGGCATGAACAATATGGGCTTCAACAATTTTGGTCGTGGTGGTGGTGGCGGTGGCGGCGGTATGATGGGTGGGATGCGGGGCGGTATGGGAGGCCGTGGAAGAGGTGGCATGAATGGTGGTATGAACGCGGGCATGATGGGTGGCATGGGCCCGATGGGTGGCATGGGGGCCATGGGAATGAATCCAGGCATGATGGGCGGCATGGGAGGAAACATGAACATGGGTATGGGTGGCATGCAAGGTGAGTATGCCTTGAGCCGGGACGACCGCCATCACAGAAATCGGCAACACCAACCCAATCACAACGCCCGATATCACAATCGTCAGCGAGGTATGGACACGCAACGGCCGCCGCAAAAGAACGTGGCGGCTCGTGGGTGCCAACAGAAACCTCGGCAATATTCTCCTTCACAATCACTTCTCGACTCTCATCCCTCTCCTCCAGCACAAAATCAAGCATTACACTGCCGTCCTGGTTTCGGCTTCGGTTCAGACACAAGCTCCGTGTTAGACTACAGTATTGTTAACAGATCCATCGTTCTCACAGGCGGCTTCGGCGGTGGCGCACAACCGCATTTCAACCCTGCCTTTTTCGGAAACCAACAAAGTGGTGGTGGTGGCGGCGACGGCAACTGGAATCCCCATGGTGCGAAGCGGCCGCGCCCCGAGTAAAAGGCGCTCGGGTGATCACGACGACATCCTGAGCGGATGTTTCAAGGTTCGCGCTTCAGCGACACCGCAGAAGTTCCTTTCGGCATTTTATTGACATTTGTTGGACGAATTGAGCACGCATGGCGGGTTGGAAGTTCCGACTTGTGCAAGTACCTCGTCCAGACCAAAGCAAAAATCCCGATTAAACGGCGTTCAGGGTTGGGGGAAAACAGTATGTGATTAGGACGGGTAGGACAGCGAATCTCTTTCTCAATTGTTGTCTGCATCTCTCTTTCTCTTTCTCGTTCCTCTCTCGTTTCCTCTTGCTCTTCCTCTTTCACCATGTTTCTTTCTTTTTCACATCTCATGCTTTCCTTCCGTCAGCGGCTCAGTGGCCTTGGGGTTATTTTTCTCCTGCTTCCTCGTCAGTTTCTCGCCATCTGGTCTCGCCTGGACAGGCTCTTTGTAAACTAATTTAATGGGGCATTGGTAAAATCATCTCTCTTCTTTTTGGGTTCGTTGAATGGCTTGGCGGAGATGTGGTACTGGCAAACGCAAAACAAGACTCTTTGGGTTGCACTGTTGGCTGTATGGAGCAGTTTTCATCATAAGGTGTTGGTGACGTTCCGAGTGCTTGAAGATTTGTTGCCGCCTTTTCTTACCATCTTCTCTCCGGTGCTCATGGTTCAGCAGCTGTTGCCTCGTTCTTGTCCACATGGCTCAAGTGATGGAATACTCAAATGAGATTGTGTCATTGTAATCTATCAGGGACAAATACTGCCACGGGAGAAGGAATCGCGCTCGTGTCGCGATGAGGTTGTAGACATTGCACGAGGTAGTAAGTAGTTCATTCATTTTTTTTTCCATCTGTGTCCCTTTGATATGCCGTGAGCTACGTAAGCAAATCCTTGCTATCATAAGGCGCTATAAGCAAGAATAAAGCAACGAGCTACTGTGATAAGACGAGAGTAGGGCTGAAACGATGGTATGGAAATCTACGTCAAGCATGATGACATGAAAGAGAAAGATAAATTGAGCATTCCTCAAATACAGTGCACTATCCATTAGACTTGATTATACTACTTTCAATTTTTTTAGTTTGTTGGAGAATCTACGGTTTTGGGTCTTTTTATTCGTCTTCGGATTTGGCTTCGGCTTCGTCTTCACGCTCGACAGAATCGTAGAAGTTTGGACGGACATTTGTAGAGTTCCTGAATTTTTCTTGTGGCAGCGGCGGTATGACCATCGAACATCGTTCTTGCTCCACACCCAATCCAACGGATTATCTCAGGTTCTTCGTCAAGCGGCACTTGGGACATACGGTAGACTTCGGAGTAGCGTGACTTTTCTTGGCTCCGCTTGGGTATTAGGATCGTTGGACGAGAGCAATTACCTCGGCGCTTGGCGTAGCAACCTTTGTATGTCCAGCAATCGCCATCAGCACCTATTTACCCATACGATTTGGCGGTTGTTGGTGATCCTGGCTTTGCCGCATTCTGGACATTTGTCGGGCTTGGGCGTCGTCCTCATTGACATGACCCGGATGCCTGGTTCAGCTACCTATGAAGAATGGTCAGGAGTGGTTCTAGAAACAGAGAAGAGAACCACAAGGCTGAGCTGTGGCGATATTGCAAAATGTAGCGGATAAAGCCGGACAGTGACATCAGGCCGGCCCGGTGGGATGGTGCTTTCGAGGAATTTAACCCCGCTGTTTCAGGGGGCTGCTTGGCTGTGACAATGGCTGCCGACGATCGGCAGCGGCGGACAATTGGCGGAATAACCGCAGCGGGCGATGGTGCATTGTCGCGAGCGTCTCTGCACCGCTGGAGGGTAGCTTGGGACCGGAATCAACATCTGCATAGTGCGTGCGGCAGAGGCGTTGTAGAAGGAGAGAAGAAGGGACCAAGGCAAGGCTCGCCAATGCGGACGGCGGACCGTCGGTTCCTGGGTGTTGACTTGCCGCGGCCGAGTTCATTTATTTTAACTTGTACAGAGGGGCTTTACGTCCGGAGGCTAGCGCGAAGGTAACGGGGCTTTAAACAGGGGTGGGGCGATGTGATAGGTCGAGTGGCTGTCAAGTTGCTTACTTTCTTCGGCACCGCAGCGAACAGGGAGATGCCGTAACCGACAGCTCGTGTTGTACAAGAGCACGGCGCCCGGTGGTGCATGACTTGGCCTCTGTTTCAAGCGGGGGCGTTTCAACTGGACACGGACCCTTCGCTTCGCAACGAGGAGAGCGACGGCATTGGACACTCCACCATTATGCTTAACCATGCAGATTGAAGGGGGCGCTCTGCTGCTTCGCTTTCTGGGATGTGCGGTCCGGCGGCTTCCAGGGCAGCCGTTGGCCGTGCCGGCTTTTGGATATAACCTCACCTGCCGCCGCCGCACTCTCTCCCTGATCAGCCCTGTTCATTCGTTCTTTTTTGGCTGCCACCTTCACCATGAAGTCCTTCGTTTACGCTGCCGGTCTCGCGCAGCTGGCACGCTCGGCTGCTGCTTTGCCTCTTGCCGCGGCCCAGTCGTCCGTGTCTGCTGCCACGTGCAATGGCACATTCAACTCCATTACTGCGCAGCAGTTCGTCGATGCTCTCAACCCGGGCTGGAACTTGGGCAACACCCTGGACGCTGTCGAGGACGAGGGCGACTGGGGCAATGCTCCTGTCACCGAGGATACCTTTGATGATATCAAGGCTGCCGGCTTCAAGGGCATCCGCCTTCCTAGTAAGTGTCAACCCACTATCAGAGGAGCCTGCTCGTATGGCTAACCTTTTCTCAGTCACCTGGGCCTACCACTTCACTTCCGAGTCGCCTGACTGGACTGTTGATCCTGCGTGGCTGGACCGCGTCGATGAGGTCGTGGACATGGTGGTCTCCAGGGGCTTCTCTACTATCGTGAATGTGCATCACGACAGCTGGATTTGGGCTGACGTATCAGCGAGCGGAGCCAACTACACGCTCATCGAGGAGAAGTTCTATAGGCTCTGGTACCAGATTGGAACCAAGCTGGCTTGTAAGTCCGAGCTTGTCGGCTTTGAGCCCATCAACGAGCCTCCGGGTGACACGGCCGAGCACGGCGCCGAGTTGAACAAGTTGAACAACATCATGCTCCAGGCCATCAACGATGCTGGCGGATTCAATCCTCAGCGTGTCGTTACCCTGCCGGGTCTTGCCGAGGACAGCATCAAGACTAGCACTTACTTCGAGCCGCCGAGCGCAAACTACACCAACCCCTGGGCCATCCAGTACCACTACTACTCTCCTTATGACTTCATCTTCAGCGCCTGGGGCAAGACCAGGTGGGGCTCCGACGACGACAAGGCCACGCTCGAGGCCGACATTGCCAACATCCGCAACAACTTCACTGATGTTCCGCTGGTCATTGGCGAATGGGCCGCCTCTCCGGTGGCGACCGAGTCTGCAGCACGCTGGAAGTACTTCGACTTCATCCTCCAGATGGCGAACAAGTACAACACGTCTACCATGCTCTGGGACAACGGATTCGACTTCCTCGACCGCACCGCTCACTCCTGGCGCGACCAGAGCGCCATTGACATCTACATGAACGCAGTCAAGGGCGTGGCCAACTCGCTGCCCGACAGCACTGAGGACGGACAAGCCACGAGCCAGTTCACTTCGGCGTACATCTGGCACCAGGTGGGCACGCCCGTGGCGGCGCAGAGCCTGCCCTTCCTCTTCAACGGCAACACGCTTTCCAGCGTCAGCCTCGGCGGCAACCCGCTCGCCGAGGGCACTGACTACTCGGTCAACGGAACCAGCATCAGCTTCACCCAGTCTTTCCTTGCACAGCACGTGTCCGAGGACGCGGCGCCCGGCATCAAGGCGAACCTGACGCTGTCCTTCTCGGCCGGCGCCGACATCGAGGTCCAGATCGTGCAGTGGGACGTGCCGACCATCAGCACCAACACCACCACGGCGGCGGCAGCCGACACTGGATCCGCCTTCTCCATCCCCATCACCTGGAAGGGCCTGAACAAGCCGGCAACGGTCAAGGCCCTGACGGCGGACGGCACGTTCCTAGTCGACGAGTGGACGCAATACCTGGGCCCGCTGGAGGCGGCGCACATGACGTACAGCGGCCAGTGGAACTGGGACGCGTCCAACATCATCCTCACGAGCAGCGCGGTCAAGGCGGTCGTGAGTGCCGGCAAGACGACCACCTTCACGCTCGAGTTCTACCCCCGCGTGCCTGGCAATGCGGTCAACTACACGCTCACTGTTTGAAAGTGAGCGACGAGAGACGAATGCACGGAGACGCGACGCTTTGGGATTTCTTGTATATAGCTCTGCAAAAATGAAGTTTTGTGCACGCAAGCCTCGGACAAATTTAGAAGAAATGAAAACGTGATTTGACCGGCAAGGACGGGCGCATTGACACCGGGGCGGGTCGACGCCTGGGCAGAGACGGCGGAGCGGCGCAAGTAGGCGCCCGACAGGGCAGCGACGGCATTGCGCAATGGAGGAGACGGAGGCTGGCGTTCGGTGACGTCTGCGGGGGTCCGTCTGCGTAAGGAAGCTTCCTGAATGTTGACAGCGAAGCGGCGGCGAACGGTGCCAGCAAAGGGTCGTCAGTCAAGGCAGGCGGTAGGGGACGAATGGCAGGCGGGCAGACGAACGAGGCCCTGCAGCAGCGCAGCACGGGCAACGTCACCGTCCACGAAAGCGCGCAAGGAAGGTTGGGTTGGCGTAGGGATTGGGCAGCTGGCGGGCGGCGGAAGGCGCTGACGCACAGCCCGCTACAGTCCGCCGTACCTTGGCGCGATCGCCGCCGCCTCCTCTCCCACTGACAACGGAGCTTCACCGTGCTGCAGCGCCAGCCTGGCAATCGCAATTACTCGACATACTTCTCCCACCGACCCCCCCAACCCCCGACAACTGCCCCATTCTGCTCCCGCGAAGCTCGAGCGATCTTGACTGCGCGCATCGTCCCCCGCCGCCGTGCGCCGCCCCGCAACCGCCAGCAGCCCATCCCCCGTCTCCCCACCGCGCCTGAGCCCGGAAGCGCCAGGCACCCGCCGTCACCATGTACGGCTCACGCAATGTCGACATGGGCAAGCAGGTGCGTGCCGTGCACATGCGATCCGTTTTCCCGCCCGCGCCGCCAGCGATCCCGCTTGCGCATCCCACTGACTGCCGGATAGGAGTCGGAGCTTGCCATCAACATCCGCAAAGCTACCAGTATAGGTGCGTTGCTCCCGCAGCTGCCCCAATCCCCCCCGCCGCCTCTTGACTAACCGCAGCCCCCCACAGACGAGACTGCGCCGAAGCGTAAGCACCCTCCGCCCTTCCGGCTCTCCGGGCCTCCACTCACGCACCGCCAGGAAAGCACGTCCGCGCCGCCATTGTCTACACATGGGACCACAAGAACTCCGACTCGTTTTGGGCAGGCATGAAAGTGTGCGTTACTCCCCGGGAACTGCGCGACAAAGGCGGGCTTGACGTAAATCATAGGCAACCCATCCTGGCCGACGAGGTTCAGACGTTCAAGGCCCTCATTACCATACACAAGGTGCTCCAGGAGGGCCACCCCGTAGTACTCAAGCAGGCACAGACGCACATTGGCTTCCTCGAGAGCCTTCAACGTGGCGTTTCCGGCGGCGAGGGCATCAGAGGTACCAGCCCTACCCCGCCCGGCCATCCCCTGTACTGACCTTGTCCGTCCTGCAGGATACGCCCCGCTGATTTCCGAATATGTCTACTACCTCATGGCCAAGCTGGCCTTCCACAGGCAGCACCCTGAGTTCAACGGCACCTTTGAGTATGAGGAGTACATCAGCTTGAAGTCCATCAACGACCCCAACGAGGGTTACGAGACCATCTCCGATTTAATGACCCTGCAGGACCAGATTGACTCCTTCCAAAAGCTCATCTTCTCTCACTTCCGCAACGGCTCCAACAATGAGTGCCGCATATCCGCCCTTGTGCCGCTTGTGCAGGAGAGCTACGGCATCTACAAGTTTATCACCAGCATGCTGCGCGCTATGCACACCACCCTTGGCGATGACGAGGCCCTCGCTCCTCTGCGTGGCCGTTATGACGCTCAGCACTACCGCCTCGTCAAATTTTACTATGAGTGCTCCAATCTCAGATACCTCACCAGCTTGATCACCGTACCCAAGCTTCCTCAGGACCCGCCCAATCTTCTGTCAGAAGACGAGGATCGTCCCGCCTTGCCCGCTAGACCTAAGAACGAGGATACCCCGAAGCGCGCTGCCTCCGTCGACCCCGAGCCCATCAATGAATTCTGGAAGAACGAGCAGAAGAGGCAGCAGGAGGAATATGAGGCCGAGCAGAGAAGGTTGGCCCAGCAGTGGGAAGAGGCCCAGCGCCGTCAGCAGGAAGATCAAATGCGTGCCCAGCAACAGTTTGAAGAGCAGCAAAGACTGGCAGCGGAGCAAGCGCGAATGGCTCAAGAGCAGCTAGCGCGTGATCAGTTCGCTCAGCAAACTCAGGGGCACATGGCCGAGCTGGAGAGAGAGAACCTTGCTGCTCGCAACCAGTACCAGCAGGACCAGCTTTTGCTGCAGCAGTACGACGCCCGGGTAAAGGCCCTGGAGGGGGAGCTTAACTCCATTCAGGGCAACTTTGCCCAGCAGTCTCAGTCAAAGGACGACCAGATCCGCGCACTGCAGGAGCAGCTCAACACGTGGCGTAGCAAGTACGAGGCCCTTGCCAAGCTTTACTCCCAGCTGCGTCATGAGCACTTGGAGCTCCTTCAGAAGTTCAAGGCGGTGCAGCTCAAGGCTGCCTCGGCCCAGGAGGCCATTGATCAGCGCGAGAAACTCCAGCGCGAGCTCAAGACCAAGAACCTCGAGCTGGCCGATATGATCCGCGAACGTGACCGCGCTCTCCACGACAAAGACAGGACGACTGGCGGCCACAAGGACGAGGTCGAGAAACTGCAGCGTGAGTTGCGCCTGGCCCTGGACAGAGCCGACCAATCAGACCGCAACAAGGGCTCTGAGCTCTCAGCAATGCTTTCAAGACACAACCGCGAAATCGCGGATCTTGAGGAGGCACTGCGCAACAAGAACCGCCAACTTGAGGACGTGCAGTTGAGGTTCCGCGAGGGTGATTCTGAGCTTGAGCGCCAACTGCGTGAGAAGGAAGATGAGCTTGAGATCTTCAAGGCAGGAATGGATCAAACGCTACTGGAGCTCAACGAGCTTAAGATGAACCAGCAAGTGTCGAACACTGCCAGCGACGAAGTCTTCGACACGGTCATTCTCGACAACCTCAGGAAGATCAGCGAGATAATAGACTCCGTCTTGCAGAGTGGAGTGCAGCGCGTCGATGATGCCTTGTACGAACTCGACTCTTCGATGCAAGCGGGTAACCAGAGTGCTTCTGGTCCTTATGTCCTGTCTCAGATAGAAAAGGCGGCATCCTGCGCCATGGAGTTCTCGACAGCCTTCAACAACTTCATCGCGGACGGCCCGAACAGCACGCACGCCGAGATCATTCGCACCGTCAACATTTTCTCTAGCTCAATTGCCGATGTACTGAGCAACACCAAGGGTCTCACGAGGTTTGCGTCGGACGATAAGAAGGGCGACCAGCTCCTTGCTGCTGCACGCCACTCTGCTGAATCAACGGTCGGCTTCTTCCGCTCGCTGCAATCTTTCCGTCTGGAGGGTATGGAGGATCTGCAGAAGACGGACGTGGTCCTTAACTGCAACAGTGAGGTCCAGCTGAACCTGCAGAAGCTCTCGAAGCTCGCAGATGCCTTCGCCCCGAAGAACAAGATCTCCGCAAACGGGGGTGACCTGGGTGATCTCGTCGACCGCGAGATGGCCAACGCGGCAAATGCCATTCTCGCTGCCACGGAACGTCTTAGCAAGCTCAAGGACAGATCGCGCGACTCGTACTCGACGTACGAGCTCAGGATTCATGACGCGATCCTCGGCGCTGCCATCGAGGTTACCAACGCCATCGCCCGACTGATCAAGGCGGCCACCGAGTCGCAGCAGGAAATTGTGCGTGAGGGCAAGGGCACTTCCTCCCGGACGGCTTTCTACAAGAAGAACAACCGCTGGACCGAAGGCCTCATCTCGGCTGCCAAGGCGGTGGCCAACTCGACAAACGTGCTCATTGAGACAGCGGATGGTGTCATTGCCGGACGCAACAACCCTGAGCAATTGATTGTTGCATCCAACAACGTGGCAGCATCGACGGCGCAGCTTGTGGCAGCGTCACGCGTCAAGGCTAGCTTCATGTCGAAGACGCAAGACCGCTTGGAGTCTGCCAGTAAGGCAGTCACCATGGCATGCCGTGCGCTTGTGCGGCAGGTTCAGGACATCATCAACGAGCGCAACCGCGAAGGAGATGAAGCCGTGGACTACACCAAGCTTTCGGGCCACGAGTTCAAGGTCAGGGAGATGGAGCAGCAGGTACGTGGATATCCTCAAGCCCCCCTTTTCCCTTGTTCCTCCCTACTAACAATGTGCAGGTTGAGATTCTGCAGCTCGAAAATGCGCTCTCGGCGGCCAGATTCCGTCTCGGTGAGATGCGTAAGCTGTCTTACCAGGAGGAATAGACACGGGTTACATCTGCCCATACGACATGCCAGACGGCGTCCTTTTTCTTCATCGTTTGCGATCGCATCTGGCACGTCTCGACCCTTGTGAGATATCCTAAGCCCCTGTCGGCTCTTAATTTTCCTTGGCTGTGTTATCGAAGAAGGTAGGGGAGCTGGACGGCACAGGTTCATGAGATGCATTGTGGCGGACAGATGGCATACTCGGTCATTTTTATTCCCTTTCAGTTGTCGGTACTTGGTTGGCTGGGGGGGTCTTCACCGTTATTCTCATTGCACTTTTTGGTCTGCGGTGGCATGTGTATACCAGAATGCATTCTTTTTTTTTCCCCGTTTGCTTTGGATGCATGTGGCTTGCAGCGTTGCCGCGAAATAGGGGAGTCGAAGCATTTGCTCAGCCAGGAAAGATGTAAAGCACACCAGAGGATCAAGATTCAGGACGGCCGGATGATTGGCGCAATACCAGCTGTAATTCTTTTGATTGTGAACACAGTGCGTGCCCAACGGATGAAATGCTCAGCATGCCTTAACTGAATCAGACACTATTGTCTTGCCCACGTAGTGCTGTGGCGCGGAAGCTAACAGCACGGTCGTGTGCCCGTGAAACAGGGATACAGTCAATACAGCTATCATCCCTGCTCTCCGTGACGTCAGATTGACTAGTGAGCCGGGCCTAAGTCATAGGTCATCCTCCTTGGCGGGCAACTGCACACACCTCCCCTTCCCCCGCAAACTTGGAAAGTCCATGCATGAGCAGTATACCTTTTTTTGCACCAGCCAGCCACCTCCTCATTTTAATATCCCCGGCCTCCGATCTTGGCAGATCCGACGATCCGATCTAGGCCCTCACCATCATCATCATCATCATCATCGCCGGACGTGAACGGAAAAGAAAAAAAAAATTAGCAAAGATGGCTATGCTCGGGATGGGCATCTTCTACGGCGGCGTCATCACGGGGATTCCCGTGGTGACGGGCGTGGCCGAGGGCGTGCACCATCAGAAAGAGCAGAACAAGGAAGCCGCCAACGAGACGCGCATGGTCAAGTTCTACATGGACGTCTTCTGCGACGCCAAGAGCAGCAAGAGGGACGAGCTGGACGGGGGCATCATTGTGTTACACAAGGAACGAGTAAGCTTTTTCCTTCTTTTTTCTTTTTTTTTGGTTTTTGGTTTTGGTCTATTGGTTTTGGTCTATTGGGTTTCCATCAAAAAAAATCTTGTTCTCATTCTTTATACTTTCTTTCGCCGCACAACTAGCAGCAGCTTTCCCAAACATACACTGACCTCCCTTTTCCATCGCAAAAAAAAAAGGTCTACGTATGCCCCAAGGACGAAGCGACGGGCATGCCGGCGTCGCCCGGGAAGCCGGGCGTCGCGACGCCGCCGCCGCCGCCGCACCCCTTCACCGGCTTCTACATCATGTACCCGGACGACGACCGCGACCCGCGCGAGCGCGGGCTCGTGTCGACGATCCCGACGGAGCCGCCGATGCTCAACTGGCTGTACGTCGACCGCGACGCGTGCTTCGTCACGCACGGCAACCGCACGCAGAGCATCGCCCACCTCGTCGGCCCGTGGGACTGGACCGACGACGAGGAGGGCGTCACGCTCGAGGGGTGGGAGGGGTTCGTCGCCGTCGAGCTGGGCGAGGATGAGGCGGTGGACGGGCTGCGGTGGCAGCTGTATTACGATCGCTGGGACGACAAGCTCGGCAAGGGCAAGGCGGTGGGCGGCAGGAGGGTGCTGCCGGTGAGTTTGGAGAGGAGGGTGCTGCCCGAGGAGCTGAGGAAGCAGCAGGAGGAGGAGGCGGAGAAGAAGATGCAGGTTAAGAGCACTGGGGACTTGAAGACGAAGCTGGATCTGAAGGATCCGAAGGAGCATCGGCCGTGGAAGTGATGGGTGTTTTGTGAGCGTTGTTTCTTTTTTTCTTTTTCTTTTTTTTCCTTTCCCGCCCCTTGTAACAAAGGAACGGGTAGGGTGGCGGAGGTGAGCTTTTGAAATTCTAGAGGCTTGGAACTGGGTAGGGTTCGTCCATCTTCAGAAGGGCCATGGCGTTTTTCAGGAATTCGACCTTGACTGCGTTGAAATACATTTGCGGAGGTTGATACCCAGCAAAAGCAGGTAGTGTTGTACATTGTCTACTTGTATATACACATGGCCGAGTCATATAAGAATCATCAGTCGTTACCTAAGTAAACCATGCCTATCTCATGCCCATTGTGGTCTTCAATGAGCGAGAAACATGTTGCTCAATGACCGACGACAATCATCACTCATCCTTGTAATTAATGGTTGCGCTGAACAGGGATGTGGGCTTCTGTTGTAGCTGTTGCCTACGTTGCTTACATCGCTTACATTGCTTCCGCGCAAACGCGCTGCGGGCTGTGCCGGAAGGATTGGCCAAGACGTTGGTGTGCTGCGTGCTGAATAATACAACCCAGGCAACAGATCAACGAAAATCAGCAGCTGGGGCCTTCGGTAGCCATGTGAATCCATTCCATGATGGTCAAGGCTCAAGAAGAATCAAGCGCTCAACCACGTAGCATCACGAAACTCACACAAACCTTCCCGTAAGAGGCAATTGGCAGCCTTGTTCATAGCACAGGGTAGTGACGGTAAAGAGATAAGCTCCGCGGCTCAAACATGTTCCATGTTTGCCTCACGAAGTAGCGCCAGCCGCGAGCCCCAGTCTTTGAAACTCTGTTGTTTAAGAAAAGAAAGGCATCGGGAGAGCGAGGCAAAGCGCTATCGGGGATCGAGATGGGGCCTGCATGGTTTCATGCAGCATTGTAGAGCCGCCACGAGATGCGACGAACCACAATGCATGGTCCAAAGATGCTTAAGCGCCTATATGGATCTGAAGGGCCCGAACAGGCGAAAGTCCCGTCGGGACTCGGGGCGGGGCATTTTCTGCGATGGAGACCCACTTGTCCGGGACGCACAGTGTGAGAAGCCAGCTCGTCGTTCTCAATGCGGTGTTCCGAGACCATGCAATGCGCCGTCCAAGCCATCAACCAGCATGACAAAGGACGAGGCTCCCATGGATGGTGAGGCAGAGCTGGAGCGGCGAGCTTGCTTGCTCGGGGCACCGGCTAAGCCCAGGGCGGCCGCCGGATGCCAACACCGCACCACCGGTACCCGCGGCCCCACGGGCGCGTCAAACACCGTCCTGTGGCAGTTTCAAGTCGACTGCTAGCAGGGCCCGGTGCATATTCTCTCAGACTGTGCGGTGTTTGCCGCCGGAAAGCTAGGCGGCCCACGCAGACAGCGCGTGTGATAGGCCGGCCACCCGCGTCAGTTTGTGGATCGACGAGGCGTTGGTGGCTGAGTTGGCTCGACGTGGCGTGGGGCAAGCGCGGTGCTGGATTCTAGACCCTGTCGCTGCTGACTCGTCAGGGTCGTCCGGGGTCGGCCAAAGGACGGGGAAGGGCCTCGGTGGGAGTTGTTGGTGGTGGCTCTACTTCGGTCTCCCGTTGAGGTAGTGATGCGAGCTGAGCTGCTGAGCTGTGGACCCGTGAAGATCCTGTCGCTCCCGCTGGAAAATCCCCTTCACCATGGACGGCGCAATTGAGGTCTGCTAATATGTTCATTGACTGCAACCTCTGTCTGCTCCTCGTGCGCCCCGGCATCTATGCAAGCCGGGCAGCTAGATATGTCTGATGTAGACATCCGTCTCTCCCCAAAGATATATGGATCCGTCTTCCTGTAACCCAGAGCTTCCTGCTCCCAGTAGCGATAGTGGTATCATGTGTAAATGCCAGAATAACAAAGAAAATCCAACGCGCCGAAAATGACCAAATCATGCTGCTCGTCGTGACGACGTAACCAGTACAGATCGCTAACAACGGTGATTACAAAAGAGGTAATGTGCACAAACAAGACAAAAAATATAAGCGACAGCCTGCACTCAAGGCAGTTGGGTATCATCTTCCTCTTCTTCGGCGATGGACTCCAGGTCCGGTCTGTACAAGGCTTTCTCGCCGCTCGAAAGCCTGGCGGAGCTCCTGCGGGCGCTTCTTCTTCTGCGGATGCTGCACGAGAATCGTTAGTCTGGGAATTGGCGCAGTGTGGAGACTGGAGAGTGCGGGACTTACCAAGCAAAGACATCGTCTCCCAGCTCGACCATGCACAGCACGATGAGCACGAACACGACGAGCTTCAGCGCGAACATGTGCCTCTCTGGCCGCCGCCACGCGTCGGCGATCTGGTTGAAGAACGACATCTTCTGGGTCTTGCCGGCACAGCCGTCGCTGTGCTTGGCATCCGGCGATTCCTGGGCCTCGATTTTCCTGACTTTTTCGGCCGATGTCGTGTCGGCGTAGAGAGCGTCCTCGAAGCTGCCGACAGCTTCTTCCGTCACCTCGACAGTGCGGCACACTATCCTGCCCTGCGGCTTCGCGTCCCCCTCGCTGGACCGTTGTGTTCTCGCAGCGACCAGGGCAGCGGCGGTGGGAATGGGTCTCTTGCCCCAGAGCAGATCGGTTGCGGCCGTCGCGACCTTGTCGTCCTGCTCGGCGATCCACTTTTCAAGACGGGCAGCCTCGTCGGCGGCGCGGTCGGTGGGAGCTTCGCGCCAGGCCTGCAGCTGGGGGCCGAGGGCGGCACACGAGTCGGTGACCAGGCGTTGCGACGAGGCGGACGAGGGTGAGACGGGCAGCGAGGGAAAGAAGGGCGTGCTCGCGGGCATGACTGCGCAGCGGCATTGCTGAGACGAGGCCGGCAGCGGGGCGGCGTGGGCGAGGGAGGAGAGCAGGAGGAGGGTGGTGAGCATCATGGTGGGCATGGTGGGCGGGATTGGGCGGGTCGGATGCGTGGTGAGCGGGAGGTGAGGGCGGTTTTGTTTGGAGCCACGGCGTTGGCTTGGCTTGTGGCACGAGGAGCGGATGGTTTGACCGGTGGGCTGGGCGGTGACAATGCCGGTCGAATGAGAGCGATGCAAGGGCGGGCCCGGCTTCTGGAACGAAATGTGGAGAGGGGCGCTTTTGGCGGACAACGCAGGCGGGCTCCACCTATGCAAGATTCCAGAAGAAAAAGTCTGCCGCGGGCTGAGGATGGCGGCTCTCATCAGCTCGGGCAGTGGTGAGTCTTAAGGGCCAGCGCATGCACGCATGATGGCCGTCGGGCGCTACTCGGGCACGGGCTAGCGCGGGGACTGCGTGCCGCACGGGACCGGGGCTGGCGCGCACCGAGCTTGTTTCCTGAGAAGCGGCGGCGCGGGAGGAAGCCAGTGGCGGAGCGTCAAGATTGGCGGAGGGCGGGCGTCTCGCTGGGTCGCGGTTGTCGCTGGTTCCTGGGCGGCAGCACGGCGGGTGCCTGGCAGCGCGCAGGATTCGCGCCAGCCGAGGCCTCCGACCGACCCAACCGTGCCGCTGCCTTTATTTTTGGCTGCCTCAGTGTCCGTCGTGCGACAAACATAGACTCGGCATTGGCAGCGCGTACACAGTAGGCAGTCGGGCAGCCGGGTGCTGCTGAGAGGACGGAGCTGCTGACAGCGGGCGTAGCGCGCCCCCGCGCCTCTGCCATCACCGCTACCGCGCCGCGGCCGTCACGCGCTCGCGTCTAGCGGCGCACCGTCGCGGGTCGGGCTTCTGTGAGGCCGGAAGTAACGGAAGTCTTCTGGAATGAGAAGTCAGGAATGGGCCGGGGGCTGCCGAGCTTTGGTCAGCCATGCGTTCGCTTCGGCCTCTTCCCGCTGTCCGCTGCGTTTTTCGTATCCAACTCGTACCAGAGATCACCGCGCTGCCCATCGTCATCGCCCACGCCGTCCATCGCACCACCGCCCTACGGCGCTCTCGTCGTACGACTCGGCGCAATAAGACCATCACGAGCCCCGACGGCCATCGTCCTGCCCATTCTCGTCTGCTCCCGCGCCGTTGAGCCCTGCGTCCGGCACTTGCCCGCCGCGACCCACCCACCGCCGTGTTCTTCACGCCCCGCACGCCAAATTTTCGCTCGTACGGTTCACGGGCTCACGGGCTCACGGGCTCACGGGCTCACGGGCTCACGGGCTCACGGGCTCACGGGCAATACGGCGCTCCACCGCACCCTGGCCTTGAGCGGTCAACTCGTCGAGTGCAATCCTCGTCGAGAATGTGAGAAGGAGCTCGAAAAATGCTCTTTCAATAATGGAAGCTCACAATCTAACCCGCGGCTCCTTTCCGGCCTCTTGCTTCGCCTCCTTACTACGTACTGTATGCATCCGTAGTCTTGCGCTCTTCGGTCCCCACCAACTCTCCTATCTCTCCTGCTGCGCCACACTTTGACCATGGACACTATTGCTCCCGCTCGCTTGTCTTGTGGTTGTGCCCTCTGCGCTGGCACATATGCCCATGCGCTGCCCTGTGCCTGATATTGACTCCTATTCCGCTCTCGTCGTCTTGACCATCAAATGAAAAACCCCGCACCGGACAGCCCTATTTTGCGGACGGACGGTCCATGTCGAGCCAAAGCAAGCAGGAAAAAATTTTTGTTGCTTGATTGGGAGCGGCGCTGACCCTGATAATGCCGTGCGATCTGCAGCTCGCCTTTGACCATGGCGCACGCGCCAGCAACACTACCCGAACAAGCACCACATGGACTGGTGTGGCTGCTACCTCACCGAACGTCACTTTCTGGGCGGGTTGGCTGGACGAGCCCAGGGATGCTTCCTGCCTCGACGCATTCCTCCCTTGCAGTGTTGATGTTTCTCCCCAGGCATGTAGCGTGGCCAGGACGAAAGATTCCATCCTGAAACCCCGCCTCATTTGCTGGCCTTAATACCCCAGCTCAGCGTGCAAGCCACTGCGCCCGCTTTCGGCTGTGCAAGTCGTTCGCTACTCCCCCACTGCGCCCAGCTTCAGTCTCTCATTATGCTTTTCGCTTTCTTTGCGCTCTGCGCTCTTACGCTCTTTGCTCCAAGTGTTTCGGCCGCTGTGCGCTTCAGGCATGAGGCCCATGGCCTGCAGCGCCAACGCCAGAAGCAGCTCGCTGACGACGGCAAGGAAGAACGATCCCTCGACAAGCGCCAGCTCGTTGTCCCTTCCATTGATTCGAGTATTCTGGAGAGCATCATGACCCTGGCTGCTGAAGAGGCCACCGCCAGTGCTGCTTTGCCCACGCCCACGCCCGATTCCACCGTGTATTCTTACTACTACCCTTCGCCCTCTGCCATTCCAACCCCCATCACCCGGCAGAGCCAGGTTGAGACCACCTACATTCCCCGCATCACCACATGCAAAGGCCCTCCCGTCGCCTTGGACGTACTCGAGCAGTCCACCTTCCCCTACCGCAACTCCACCTCTACCATCTTCGGCCGAGGCCCCATTACCTGCGACACCCTCTACTACACTGACACCACCACCATATGCGCCACAACACTCACCGGTGTCGCCAGCAAGGTCACCATTTCTCGATGCACCCAGGATGTGACCTTCTCCAGCGAGTTTGACGCCACCATGGTGACGTCACGCTCCATCGTGACCGGCAGCGACGGCCACCTTTCGACCATCACCGACGCGCCCTCCTTCCAGCTCCGCACTACTTACTACATGGCTCCCTGGCAATCTCTGACGGCTAACACTGGCGTGCTGCCTGCCGACGTTGACGTCAAAGTTTGCCATCCGCGCCCCGGCAACGGCACCATGGAAGACTGCATACGCATGGAGGAATCTTGGGCCGTTCTTCCCGTCACACTGACGTCCACCTTCACCAGCTCCGTTGATGTCCTGGCTACCCTGACCGAGGGGCCTGGTGAATATCTTGTCGGCACTGTGCACGGCCAATTTGTTGGTAACACGACCACCGTGAGCCTGTCGACCGAAATGATCCTGAACCACGTCTATGAGGCTGAAACGATAAGTCGAGCACCAAGGATTGGACCGTTTGCAACCGACTCCGGATTGCCGGGAACACCAGTCAGCGCCCCGGCCATAGCTACTGCAACCCCAAGTGATACTGGATCGCTGCCGACAATACATTTAACAAGCACGAGGACAAGGACAAGAACGGTAGAGGTGGCCTCTTCAACTGCCTCTTCAACTGCTTCTGAGGACGAGTGAGTGCTTTCATTCGAGGGATACAATACGAATTGGTGGGATGCTGATCAAAAGCCTAGGGAAACAACCACGCTCACGGATCAGAGCACATCAACACTCTACACCGGCACCTCTACAGTCTATGTAGACGATAATCTGCTCTTTACTGAAATACCGTCTGCTGCAATGTTATTCGCAGAAAGTCAAGTATCGACTCCAGCGGTGTTTGCAATTTCGGAGACTTCTACGACGCCACTTTCTACGCCGCCCGATTTCTCCGATAGCCTAACCACAACTCCAACAGCCATCGTGAACAACATCATCTCTCTCTGGATGCAGGCCCTTTATCCTTCGGTTGTGGAGCCTGCTGTTGTGGAGTCCACCCCATCTTCCGTCGAACTTCCACCATCCTCCCTGGCTCCGTTAGTCGCTGAATCAAGTTCAGCTGCACAATGGACCCCTGAATTTGCGCCTGTCACGCAAAGTCCAAGTGCTGGAGCAAGTCCCGTTTTAGTGCCGCCCCCTTTGTTTTTGCATTCATACCCGACAGTGCCTTTGGGAGGGATTGAGCCATCAGCTACGCCGTCTCTTTCAACCCCAGTGCAAGCCGCGACGTCGGCTACATCAGCCAGCCCCTCCTCGTTTCCAATAAAATGGCTTAACACAACGATGTGAGTACTCGGACATTTCCAGCAATGACTCTAAAGAGGCTGACCTTTCTGTAGTCCGCAACGTCGTTAGTTTTATGCGCGAATGAACATTTTAAAGGCACATGCCAATGGAAGTAACGCCTACCTACGCTCATTTGATCAGGTGCACACCAATCCCTCAGTTTCTTTTGAGCAAAACGCTCACGCAGCTCGAAACACAACAGCTGTCAAGTTCTTTGCCGGTTGTCAGCTGGGTCGGAAAATCCTTTCCCATCATGTCTACCCACTTGCATGTAATATCTTAATGTTCATTTATATCATGAAGTCCTTTTTGTCTCTCTCTCTCATTTTCTCTCGTGCCAGCTAAACCACGCGTTCTTGTCTCCCACGAGGCTATTGTCAGTCTACCCATAGGGGCGCATCTGACTTGCCCATCGCAGGCCCCCTCTCTGGTACAAAAGCCTCTATTTAAACCCTCACTTCCTCATTCCCCCTCGCCACCGTTCTCACTGCGACTTACTTATCTTACTGCAGCAAGGCAGCTTCACCGACCACCAATTCAACATGAAGCTTCTCATTTGTCTCACGGCCATGCTCGCGGTCCTCTTGCAGAGTGGGCTCAGTAATGCTATGTCCTTGGATTTCACCATGATCACCTCATCCAGCAATGACAAAGACATTTTCACCGTAGCTCGGGGCCCTCAATCCACTAACATCAATGACATATCCCCCGTACAGCCGGTAGTCGTACCCATTTCTGAGGCTGACGAAATATCCATTGTCACAGCCTCAGGTATTGGCTCAGTCCCGACACGTACACAGACCTCAACCTGTCACACAACCTCGACGGACACGGCAGTTCCGCCCGCGAATATAAAGAGAAACGAGGGAGGCTACCAACCCTACGGAGATCCTTTCGATCCGCCGCCGCCGAAGAGTGCTGCGGTTGCAAACTCGTGTGCGTACTCTCTACTCCTTGTTGCGACAACCCTCTGGGTGACTCTCCTTTTGTTTTCTCTCCCTCGGTCAACAATCGCCGCCACGATCCCGCCAGCGCCTTCCGCACCACTTGCATCTCCAAATGTCAAGAGTAATGGAGGGGGATACCAGCCTTACGGAGACCCATTCGATCCACCGCCGAGAAGTGGTGCACCGCAGGGAGTGAGGCTGTGTGCTTCGTTGTCCGTCGCAGTCATGGTCCTTTGGGTGGTTCACTTCATCTTTTCCATTCCCCATGGGGCAGCCGCGGAATCCACCACCACGCTTGGTATGCCGCAGCAGCACAAAAGAGTTGCAGGAAGTGCAGTTGCTGGCGGACACGGTGCGGACGGCGAATGTGCTTTAGGACAGAAGGCTCAGTCAATCCTGCTTCCGCTCATCGAGACACTCCTTGCCGCTCTCTGGGTACGTTATGTGTTCAGACAGCGCCAGGCGGTTGCTTCCGGAGGCGACCTCGCTCGTGCCAGGAACTAAACTCAGGGCTCTTCGTAGGTAGACTATTGACATCCCTTTCACACTAAATGGTCAAATGCGTTTATCAAACGGTCAACACTCGCGACTCTTTTCAGGTTGCTCTTGGATGAGGATGATTTTGGGACCAACGACTCCTTAAGTTGTTGCCAAAGTTGCATGATGATCAAAGTGGCAACGAATGTTCAATAGCTTCAATGGAGATTATGTGCTTTTGTATAAAATTCCAACGATTGGCTCCGGCGACATTCCGCAAGTAGTGACACGACGTCCTTTGAGGGATGGCGGAGGACATATTGAGTCTACGTAGATCCAATACAATTTCAGAAACAAAGCCTAAAAATTTGTTATTCATGAGGGGTGGGTATATTAAATTTCAAAGAAGGAAGGAACAAAAGAAAGGCATCGTTGATCATTTCGAACATGAGCTCAATTCAGTAGTACTAGGTCTGAAAATTCCCAGAAGAGGTCCAGATACACAAAACAGGGTTGATTTGTATTCTACATGTGCTATGAGCAACGATTTCTAGTATACACAAGCAGATTGGTTAAGCCGGGTCCCCATACGACGCCGTCCAGTGCGCTCTAACGAGACTTCTATTCTACAGATCCATTCCCCGGCAACTCTAATCCAACATGATATCATAGCCATCCTTCTCTATTCTAGCAGGATTTGCAACCAGGCCGTACTTTCTCCGGACAATCTCGAAAACGATCAGTCCGGCGCTGGTACTTGGGACTTGGCGAACGGTGCTCATAAGAAAGTCTTTATAAAGCCAGTGTCTCCACCCTCCCATGCGCCGAGCTTGGAGACGGCACTGCTCGAACGTCTTTTCGTAAGCATGATAATAGAGGCGAAACACGGAGCGCTTGTTATTCTCTTGCTGCGCAGCAAAATCCATAGACTCCAGACGGCTGTAATGCACGTTCTGGATTTCTGTAAGGGGATGTGCAACGGCCTGCTGGGCTATCGAGGCGGCAATTCCCGCCATCAAGAGGAATGTCGGCTCCATCATGAAATGAGGCTTGATCGTCGGGCGTTCGCCTTCAATGTACTGGATGGTCGACTTCCAGGGGTGCCATTCAAACACGGGAGTGTGTCTCCCGTAGTACTCCCTCACAAATTGGTAGTACATCTGCGATTTGATGTACTCAAAAGTGGTGAAGAAAACCCCTGCACCAAAAGAATCCTTCAGGACAGATAGAGACCATCCGGCAAAGACACCCCGGAGGCCGATCTCGTGGAGCTTGTGGGCTCCGTACTGCCACATATTTTTGTAGCGTCCCTCAAGCATGTCGCTGGTTTGGAAGCGGACCTGAAGGGCATCAAGGGGAGCAGCAATAACAGACTGGATGACTCCGGCCGCGAACCCAGCCGCAAACGTATCCTGCGGGGGCGCGGGTGGGTAGACTCTCTTCGCAGAATGGGAGGACGGCTCGTGAAGGGCTCCCAGACACTGTAAATAGCCAGTGTACAGGACGGCTCCAATCCTGAAAGCACTCAGCAAGTATTTCGAGCGGATAGCGAGGGGGGTGCGGCGTACGTAACGTTTGCTAGCATAGGCGGCAGAACCTGGTTCGGAATAAAAGTCCATCCATGTTCCCGCACAGCGTGGGCGAGGATCGCAGGGGCCGTCATCCGCCATGACCACGGTAGGTTTGCCTGGACGCGTGGGTTGATTGCTCTCGCATAGGCCTGGAGACGGAGCATGAGCATCGGCATTTCACAGAGCGCGGCTAGGGAGCTATACCATGTAACTGCGAAGTGTCAGCGCGAGCGAAGGGGCAGGCGGCAGCGGCAGCGGCAGCGGACGTACTCTATACGAGACCTGAAGAAAGCTTTGATCGGAGCACGGAAATAGAAAGTCATGAACTGCACCGACAGGGCGCGGATGCCCGCAGCGGAGGCGCCCGTGGTCGCATTGGTCTTGGGATGTCTCTTCTGGCGGCGGTCCTGGATGTCGGAGTCCGGATACGGGCCATCGCTGACGGCGGTCATCGTCCGGAGGTGCGACGGGTTGCTGGAGAGGACAGAGGCATGAGGGCGGCGCAGGTGAAGAAAGACAGTTGGCAGCGAGGAGCAGGTGCGGCGGTCACTCGGGCAAAGGCATCCAGCGCGCGCACGCGGAACCTGGGCGCGGCGGAACTGGGCGCGTCTGCATTGGGCAACGTCATTCTCTCGGCGTTTGGTTTTGCCGGCAACCGCGACTGCCAGGGATCCATCAGTCAGTGCGGCGGCCTGCCCGTGCACCTGTCGCGCCAAGAGCTTTCGTGAAGCGCGTTCGCCTGCTGTCTCGACATCCTCTTCCCAGCACCGCGCCTCTCCACCCTCCACCTTCCACCTTTCCGCCGCTCTTCCTCTCGCAATCCGCTTGCGAAGGCGTTTCGCGCGCCTGCCGTCACCATGGCCGAGGAAATCTCCATCGACAAGAACGCTTTCCACGACCGCCTGTCGTCTTTCATCTCGCAATGGAAGGCCGACAAGCGCTCCGGCGATGCCGTCTTCAACGGTGCCAGCTCCATCGTCATCATGGTCGGCAAGGCAAACGATGCCCAGGCCTATCCTAAAAACGTCGCTTTCCAGGTGAGCTTCATCCCCGGCTGCCGTTTGTTTGCTTTCCGCGAGCTCTGCTGACCACCTATGTTGTATAGCTTTGGCTGCTAGGCTACGAGTTCCCCACCACGCTCTTCGTCATCACCCAGGAATCCATCCATATCGTAACCACGAAGAAGAAAGGTAAATGCTGCAACGCCCTGCGGCGAGCTTCGGAAAAGCTGATTTCGTCGCAGCTGCCTACCTGGAGCCGCTCAAGGGTGGCAAGGTCCCGGTCGAACTCCACATTCGTGGCAAGGATGCCGAAGAGAACGCCAAGCAATTCCAGCAGTGTCTGGAGGGAATGAAGGCTGCCGGCAAGAAAGTTGGTGTGCTGACCAAGGATCAATCGACCGGTCCATTCGTTGAGGAATGGAAGAAGTCCTACGGGGACATCTTCAAGGACGCCGAGGAGGTCGACTGTGCGCTCGCTCTTTCTAGTGCTGCCTTGTCCGTCAAAGACGAGAAAGAGCTGGTGGGTTCCAATGACTTTGCTAAAAATAATGCACCACTGACTAAGGACAGAGGGCCATTCGCGATGCCTCGAAAGCGTCGAGCGGTATTGCTAACTACTTCGTCGATGAAATGTCCGAAATCCTCGATGCCGAGAAGAAGATCACCCACCAAGCCCTGGCCGACCGCGTTTCCAGCAAGCTTGACGACTCCAAATTCTTCCAGAAATTAAAGGTCTCGAACAACTTCGATCCCATGAATCTGGATTGGAGCTTCCAGCCCGTGGTGCAGAGCGGTGGCAACTACGATCTTAAGTTTTCGGCGGACTCGGACAAGAACAACCTCCACGCAGGTGTCATTGTGGCGGCCCTGGGCCTTCGATACCAGAGCTACTCTTCGATGATTGCCCGGACCTATATGGTGGACCCGAACAAGTCGCAGGAAGCGAACTACAAGCTTCTGTCTCAGGTCCACCAGACCGTGCTGAGCAGCATCAAGGATGGCGTTCAGGCGAAAGAAGTCTACGCCAAGGCCATCGGTTTGGTGAAGTCCAAGAAGCAGGACCTGGACAAACACTTCCCCAAAAATGTGGGCGGTGGAATTGGCATCGAGATCAAGGATCCCACGCTCCTGCTCAATGCCAAGAACGTCCGTACCTTGAAAGACGGTATGACTCTGCAGATCTCTACCAGTTTCAGCGACTTGGTCAACTCGGAGCCTCAGGACAGCAAGAGCAAGAAGTATTCTCTTATCATCACGGACACCGTCCGCGTAACTGCCAGCGACGTGGTCATCTTCACTAAAGACTCTTCTTCAGACCTGGAGTCATGCTCTTTCTTCTTCAAGGACGAGGAGGAAGAGAAAGCCTCCAAGCCTAGCAAGGCGAAGAAGGATCCGCGCGTTGGTGCTGTGGCTTCCTCTAACATTACGAAGACTCGGCTGCGCCACGAGCGCCAGACCAACCAGAACGCCGAAAAGGAAGAGGCACGGCGCGAGCATCAAAAGGAACTCCATGCCAGAAAGCAGCGCGAAGGTCTTGATACTTACGGTACTGGAACTGGAACTATAAACGGGACGGCAGAGAAGAAGTTCAAGCGCTTCGAATCGTACAAGCGTGACAACCAATTCCCGCCGAGAGTCAAGGACCTGATCGTTCTTGTCGATGACAAAAACCTTACTGTCGTTCTTCCTATCATGGGACGTCCTGTCCCATTCCACATCAACACCATCAAGAACGCCAGCAACAGCCCAGAAGGTGACTTCACGTCACTCCGTATCAACTTTCTATCTCCGGGCCAAGGTGTGGGCAGAAAAGACGACCAGCCCTTCGAAGATCCGACTGCTCACTTTGTTCGAAGCTTGACTTTCCGTTCGAGGGATATTGATCGTATGGAGCAGATTGCCAAGCAGATCACGGAACTGAAGAAGGAGTCGGTACGCCGCGAGCAGGAAAAGAAGCAGATGGAAGACGTTGTGGAACAAGACAAGCTCATCACTGTCAAGAGTAAGCCTACCTTGCTTACGCATCCTCATCGCGTGCTAATTTTGAACAGACCGCAAACCTGCCGTGATCGACATGATTTTCGTCCGCCCGGCTCTGGACGGCAAGAGAGTCCCCGGTGCGGTGGAGATCCACCAGAACGGTCTTCGCTACAACCACGGCAACGGCCAGCATATCGATGTTCTGTTCAGCAACATCAAGCACTTGTTCTTCCAGCCGTGTCAGCATGAACTTATCGTCATCATTCACGTGCACCTCAAGAATCCGATCATGATTGGCAAGAAGAAAGCCAAGGACGTGCAGTTCTACAGAGAAGCTACGGAGATGCAGTTTGACGAGACGGGCAACCGGAAGCGCAAGCACCGCTATGGTGATGAGGAAGAGTTTGAGGCTGAGCAGGAGGAACGCAGGCGGCGCGGTCAGCTCGACAAAGAGTTCAAGGTATTCGCCGAGAAGATCGCTGATGCTGGGCGCAATGAGAACGTTGGCGTCGACATCCCTTTCCGCGAGCTGGGTTTCAACGGTGTCCCGTCGCGGTCTAGCGTATGGATCCAGCCAACGACAGACTGTCTCGTGCAGCTTACCGAGCCTCCGTTCCTCGTCCTTACTTTGAACGAGATCGAAGTTGTTCACCTCGAACGTGTCCAGTTCGGGCTAAAGAACTTTGACATGGTCGTCGTCTTTAAGGATTTCACGCGGCCGCCGTCTCACGTCAACACAATTCCGGTTGAGTCTCTCGATGCAGTCAAGGACTGGCTGGACAGCGTTGAGATTCCGTTCTCCGAGGGACCGGTCAACCTGAACTGGGCAACCATCATGAAGACGGTGCAGGCGGACCCGCATCAGTTCTTCGTGGATGGCGGCTGGTCGTTCATCGCAGCCGACTCAGACGAGGAAGGCGGCGATGAGAGCGAAGAGGTAGAGAGCAACTTCGAAATCAGCGACTCGGAGCTTGCCGAGAGCGAGTCGGAGTCGGAGGAGGAGAGCGACTTCGACGAGTATGCGTCAGACGAGGAGACGGACGCACCAAGCGATGTCAGCGAGGGCGAGGATTGGGACGAGCTAGAGAAAAGGGCTAAGAAAAAGGATCAGGATGCTGGTAGCGGTTCGGAGGATGACGATAGGGGCCAGAGGAAGAGAAAGCGGTAGATTCCACCGTGCGGGCTGCTTCTCCACTCTGCGGTGGTGTAGTTCCTCTTTTCCACTTTTTCTGAAAGGCTTTCTCTGACGATCGATGTTGCTGGGGCACGCAGGCTTTAAAAGCTGCGTTTGGATTTCAAAAGGGATATTCACTATAGCGGCGTGGCTGGATGGGTTTTCATTTTCGTTTGCATTTTGTTTCTTGCAGCCGGTCGGCTGTGGCTTCTGCCACGGTGGAGGCCGAGCTATCAATCGAACTATACCCGCACGAGTCGCGTGTACACACACCGCCGACGCAGCAAACCACGGGCTCCACCCCTGCCAAGCGACGTACCTGCACTGAGCTTCGGGCATGACGTGTTTAGGAAGCTGCGCGCACCAGAGAGCGGACGTGCGGGGTGTTCTCGAAGGGATTGACTCGCAACGGCGGCGGGGCAAGGCAGCAATTGAGCCGTGATAGCTCCGGCAACCACGGCGGTGGTGTTTTTGTGGGCTCGCGTGCGAGTCGCGGTGACGGGCGGCTGGCTTCTGGAAAGACGGGCGGGCAGCTCCAGGCAGCTCCAGGCAGCTCCAGGCAGACAGCCGGCCGCGATGCCACTAGCAACGCGTCCTTGGTGGTGCGGCAGATGGACGGAGGCACAGAGAGGGGCGGCAGCACGCTTGCCCCTGGAGGCAGCGCGCTCGAGGGTCGGTGGTGAGGTGCTGGGGCGCGTGAGGCAGTCGCTCAGGCACGCAAGGGCTGCGGCGCGTCCTGATAGGCTCCCGGACGCGTTCGCCGGCACGCCTCCCGCAGGCTGAGGGCTGGCCTGGTGGACGCAAGCGGCAGGCTTCGGATGCGGGCTGGCGGGCTGGCTGGTGTTTTTTTTAAAGGCGCTGGCTCGCCTTCACACAGCGCTGCCTCAGCACGCCGTCGGGGCTCGAGGGCGCTCGCCGGCTGCACCAGCCACAGGCCCGCGGCGGCGGGAGGGCTGCACGGCTTGAGATGACGACAGGGAGCGCTCCGGTGCGATGCGTTGGCACCCACCAATTTGTACGCACATGCCCCCAATCCTCTGGCTGTCTGCTGCTGAATGCCCGGACCGCGCGCCCCGCTAGTACAGCCGTCTCCAGGCCCGGAGCAGTCGCCGTGCACTGGCTGCCGACCTGACCACGACGAGAGAGGCCAGGGATCGCGGCGAGGAGGTACAGGCTGACCGGTGCGCGCAAACGCACTGCGCGACGATAGCATGCGCCAATTGCCCGCTCCGCGCAGCTCCTTGTCCTCCTGCACCTTGCCACCAGCCCGTTGAAAAGTGCTCGCGCCCAAGACGTTGCGGTGACGGCCCAGCTCCACGACTGCTCCAGCTCCCGCCGCCAACACCACCACCGCCGCCGGCCACCGACCCTTCCGCGCCCTGCCCGCAAGCACCCCGACCTGCCCAAAGCGAGCGAGCGCCGGCATGCGCGCGCCTCCTACGTCCGGCGCCGAGACGTTCCTGACCCTGCCGGCCGCGGTAAGTTGCGAGAGCGCGATGACGCCGTTGGAGTTGTTCACCTACGTCCTCGCTTCACCGTGCACTCCAGGCCAGCCGCCAGCCCGCGCATTGGCCCGACCTCCCCATTTTCACCACCACCAGCCTCTTGCCATTGTGCGCGGCCAGGTCATACTACTGCCTGCGCTGGCGCGCCGCTTGTCTTCAGCCCGTACTAACTCCCGCCCTCTGCAGAGCCCCAGCATTCCTTGTGCTTCTTTCCCGGACCAGCCCGTCTGCAACCCGACATCCCGCTGCAGCTGCCCTGACACCCTCGGCCTGGCCACACCAGCCGGTCCCTGCGAATAAGCACTCTCCAGGGCCGCTCGCCCTCAGTCGAATTGACGTCTCCAGCCCGCAGCGCGCAGCTGTCGACCAGCGTGTCGGCCGCAGATCCGCCGCCGCAAGCTCACGAGACCCACGAACGTTACGAACCCTACACGACCTCCCTCCAGCAACGCCAGCAGCAGGCCCACCAGTACTACCGCCAACACGAGCCCCTCTCGCGCCCTTCCAGCTCGTCCGGAAGCATCCCCCACACCCTCCGTCGCACTCCAGAGCTACAGGACCTCAATCGCCAAGCCTCCGCCTCCGCGCCCAGAGACACCGCCCAGGAACATTGGGAGTCCGCCCGCGAGGCCGCCAACTCGCGCAGGAACTCTGCCACTGAGGACGACCCCGGCGCTCCTCACCCGGCGCTCCGCATCTCGCGGCGCACCCAGGCCGCCATCCTGTACGCTCTCGAAGAGGCTCTCCGCGGTCCCAACGAATTCTCCCCCGACCTTGCCGAAGAAACCGCCCAGATGTCTGACCTTCTCGGCGGCAACGGCCGCGCAACCAACGGCGGCGCGCGCTCTGCCGCCGGCCCGGTGCCCGTCCAGCAAGCGCCGGCGCCTATGCGCACCCCGCAGCAGATTATGAGGGCCCGCCACGAACGCGAGACGGCACGCAAGCAGGCTGAGGCTGAGGCAGCGAAAGAACGAGAGGAGCAGGTACAACGGGCGCAACAGGAGGAACAGCGTAGGAAAAACGCCGAGAGGAGAGCTGCCGCTGCTGGCGTTGCTGGCCAGACCCAGGATTATGGAAGAACCGAGCCTGCACTCGGCAGGTCCTCTGCCGAGGCTGCGTTCCCCAACTACACTACCGCCGCTCCTCGCCCTGGTGAACGACCCCAGGGTGGTGCTGGAGGTCCGGTCATGTCACCAGGACGTGGTCAGCCACAAGACCCCGCTGCAGCTGCACGCTCTCGAGGCCCGGCACTGTCACAAGGACAACCACGCGCCGCGCCCCAACAAACCGCACCAGCTTCGGCACCAGCTCGCCCCGCGCCGTCGTCTTCTGCGCATGCGAGGCAAAATTCCGCGTCTGCCTCGCAGGCCCGCCCAGGTGCATCCGCGGGCCCGTCTAGCACCCAGACGCGGGTAGCCGGAGATGGCCAGGCACGTGATCCGACCGTCTCTACCTTCCCGCACGCGTTCGAGCGCTGGGAGCAGCTGTCTTCTCACTGGGAGGGTCTCACGTCTTACTGGATCCGCCGGCTCGAACAGAACCAAGAAGAGCTTGCCGGCCAGTCGCTCACGCAGCAAATGTCGCGTCAGATCACCGATCTTTCCGCGGCGGGCGCCAACCTTTTCCACGCCGTTGTTGAGCTGCAGCGCCTGCGTGCTTCTTCCGAGCGCAAATTCCAGCGTTGGTTTTATGAGACTAGGAGTGAGCAGGAGCGCCAGCAGGAGGGACTTGGTGAGCTACGGAAGGCTATTGAGGTGGAACGCGCGGCGCGTGAAGAGGCGCTTGAGCAGTTGCGCGGTGAGAAGCAAAACAGCATGAAGGCCAACAAGATGGTTCAGGAGATGCAGCGTGAACTCAGCATCTCCAAAGATGAAGCCAGAAGGGCGTGGGAAGAGTTGGGCCGTCGCGAACAGGAGGAGCGCGAGCGTGTAGTTTCTCTGCGCGAAGGCCAGCCAACCCTTGTCGGCGGCGTTCAGGTCGTACCCATGCTCCCTGGAATGAGTCGGCACGGAAGCATCTCGCAGAATGTAGCGCCAGGCGCTGGCCACGGCCTCCAGCAGCCTGCCAACATCGAAGGCGGCTACAGCTACGAAGACCCGCAGTCACCCACAGACACCGATCCGTTCACCGAGCCTTCTCGGTTGCATCACGAGCCTGACGTACCATCGCTAGCCCAAGGAACTTACCAGCCAGCGCACCCAAGCGTTTCGCAGGGCTCCGGTAGCACGGCGGCAAGGGCCACGATGCCGTCCAGCATCTCGCCGGCCCCACTCCAGCCGCACACGTATACTCCCGGTAGCACTGCGGCAGCCCTGCCCTCGCCATCCGCAGCGCCAGCAGGCGACTTCTACCAACACGATGGAACATTCCTGCCCGGCGGACGCACACCAACTAGCGGTGTGATGAGCCCCCCAGGCGGCGAACGGTCTTACGTGCCTTCTTCGGTCGGGGATACAAGCTCCATTGGAGGCGAAGACGATTGGCTTGTCGACCAAGATGGCAACTACATCCACGACAGCCACGGACGGCGCATTCCCGCGCGGTATCGTGACTCGGGTGCCACTTATGGCCACGGACGTTCGCGTTCTCAGCAGAGCGGCGAGGGCAGCGAAGATGACTATGATGTTCATTCGGACATTGCACGCGAACAGGAGCTGGCGCAGCGTTACGGCATTCCGTCCACTTCAATGGGCTCTCCCAGCGGAACCAGCACTTCTGGGCCCCACGATCCGGGCTACGGCCCGAGTGGGAGTGCTCCAGACTACAGCGGTGCGGGCTATGGCGAGTGGGCTGGCATGCGCCATCATCACCCCACCCGTCTGAGCGATGTCCTGGAAGAGGATGAAAGGAGCCGGACGAGCGCAAGCCGGGCTAGCCAAGCTAGCCGGGGAATGTATTAAATGGGAGGGATAGGTATATGTGAGGTATGAGCAGGGCATGAATGTTAGCGGGCGATGCGGCACGAGCGAAGTCAAACAGTAAACTTCGATTCTTGCGTATACATGTTCGGCACGACAAGGAAAAAAACTTTCTGTTGAGTGGTTTGCGTCTCTTTTTTTTTCCTTCTTTTTTTTCAGGCTCTATACCTCCTAAGTCTGTGTAATCACTTCTCGTTATCTCCCATACTTCAATTCGGTGTTCGTTTTTGTTGCTTGATACCCTCGGACTCCCTAAGGCTAAGGCCGACAGTTTTTCCTTCCGAGTTCGTCATCGGCATCAGTAAGCGTTAAGGGGATTTGGTGTTTTTCTTTTCTTTTCGTGTTCTCATTGACTAGTCGAAGGGTTGTGGTTTCGTTGATCCAGCTTTTTGTGTTTGCTTGTCCGGGTTCTTTTTTTTTTTTTTTGGTTTATGCATTGCATTGTAGCATATTACTTCCCGAGTCCCCCCTGTCCCGCTGCAAAAGCTTTGCATGTTGAGGATTTTGCACGTTTTTATTTTATTTTTTCCTCGCACGCTCGGCATCTGCTTCGTTGTTCTAGGGATGAATTTGATGGAATGCTCGAGGGCAGAATAGTGGATATGGAGGACGGTAAACGGTTAATGGACGGATAATTCTTCGAAGCTTGTGTTGCCTACAACGTGTCGTACTCTGACAGGAAGGCGAGAAGTGAAAAACCATGGAGCGTCAGGGAAGCATGATACCAGCTGTTCGTGACACCCAGAACTGTTGTCTGCTGACCTGTTCCTTGTCAATCTAGCCATGGATTACTCGGCTTCAGGCAATGTGAGTCAAGAGGTAAACTGTGGGGGTGCTGTCACGCCGGTCCAAGAGGAAGTTTGTCAAAGAATACAGTGTCAGTACTCTTATGAGTGCCTCCAGCGGCGACCGGACGAGGCCTCGACTATTTCATCATATGTCGTACATCTAGTTACATATTTCCCCAACCTCTACTCAGCGCTGACAGCGAGATACTAAGTGAACTAGGCTTTAAGCCCTGCGCTCGCATTGAATTTCTTCTGGATGTCCCCCGCCTCGGGCAAAGCTTTGTGAGAGGATAGAACAAAATCTCACGCGGGGGTTCAAGGGCTGCCATGCTACTTGGAGTCGGATATCCGACCCAGATTCAGACGCTTCAAATACTACGTCCACACGACCAGAGCCTCAAGCCACCACCACTGCACGTTTTCCCCTTGTGCGACAACAACATCGCATCAACAACAGCGACAGCGACAACAGCAACAACAGTGATGCATACTGTAAGCGCCTACCAAACCTACCTCTTAAGCAACCCTCCCCCTATTCCGTCTCGCTTGTATCCCCAGCCACATGAACACAAGCGGGTAGGCAGTAGGCCAAAAAGCGCGCGCATCGACCGGGAGGCGCCAAAGGGCAATTTTCCAGACTTTCAGATGCGACGTCCGACGTTGGCACGCGCCGACGTCAACAACATGCAGGAAACCCATTGTTATTATTCCCCACCATCGCGTTCAAGCTTGATTGGGTGTCTCGAAAAGGAAGGCAGGGCAATGTCTCCCACGCTTTCAGATGCGGCGTTCGACGTTAATGGCAGGCACAAACGAGCCTGACATCACGAAGGGGGAAAAAAAAATCCGTCTGGTCTTACCGTGCTCACGCATGTTCGAATGCGAGCCTCAAAGGGAGTAGTTGCCCGCTCTTTCGATTGCGACGTCCGACGCTGGGTTGTGGACCGTCGTTGGCAAAAGAAGGTGCAGAAAGCTGTCCCCTACTCAAGCATCATTCGGGGTGCGTCAAGAAGTAATTTCCCAAACTTTCGAATGCGACGTTCAACGATGGGTTGCGGACCGTCGTTGGCAAAAGAACGTGCAGCAAGCCGTCCTCTGCTCAAGCACCGTTCGGGGCGCGTCGAGAAGTAATTTCCCAGACTTTCGAATGCGACGTCCGACGTTGGTATGAACCGGGCGTTGGCATATTGTGCAGAAAGAGCCGGTCCCGTCGTGCTCGCGCGCATACATCAAGCGCGTCAAAGTAATTTCCCAGACTTTGGATTGCGACGTCCAAGGTTGATGGCATGATAATGCAATAAAAGCCGTGCGGTGAGGCTCCAATGGCACCATGGCATCACTGCGCCTCCCGGATCGAGCCCGGGCGTACCATGCAACGGCTTCCGACGTCTGAAGTTGGTGGAGAGGGTTGGAGGGAGAGGAGATTAATGCGAGCCGACCGGTCTGTGAGGCAGGAACCGAAGGGACCGAAAGAAACGAAATGGGGGAGAAGAAGGCCGTTGCTCGACCGGCCGTCTCTAGGGCCCGGGTTGGAAAGATAGAGGAACGGAAACACGAGAAAATATCAGTTTTCCCATGGAAACGGAGGAGACCAAAAGGGGAAAAGAAAAGGGGAGGAAGTCGTCGGCTGCCTCTCGCGTTTAGTTTGGTACCGGGACGTTTCAGCCTCTTTTCGTGCCAAAACGTTTGGCTACCTTGGCGCCCGCCACCCGGTCCCAAACTTGCAGGTTTGGGTGGAAACAACTCCAGGAGCCGAGTGTTTGGGCCGTGTTTCATGTTTCATCATCAACTTTCTTTTTTTCCTGCTCAACAAGATGCTCAAGTGAGGAGAGTCTGCGACATAGGGCTCTGTGGCCTGGAGAAGCTCGCGCGCAAACGGGCCATTCAGTCTGGCCATTGGGTTAAGAGTGCAAACCGGAACATCAAAATAGATCAGTAAAGAAAACTTTTAACAGTTGAGAATGATTGGCATTTCCCACATGTACACCTCCGACCAACGAGGTCGGGAGTGCAACGAGTGCTACCAAATGGTGACAGGATGGACAACTGTTTCCATCGAATTAGCGTGTGAAATATGGGACGCCTTTCTAATGTAGTAAATCAAGGCCGCTATAACAAAGAATCTCAAAGCGAAACGCCAGGCCATGCTTCGTGAAATCATGCGATCATCGTGTACAAGTCGAATCCAAAGGTCGGCGTGCGCCTTAGATCATCATGTCGTCAAGAAAATACCCTCAGATGCTTAGAACTTCTCCATCATGTTCTTCCGGACCGTCCACATGCGGGCTCTCTTCCCGTAGATGTACATGGGGATGGTGAAAACGAGGAAGGCGAGCTGAATGCCGCCAACGGCGAGGAAAACATCTTTGGCGCCGTCGGCTTCAAGCCAACGGGTGAAAAATAGGGAGAATATGAAGCCATGAAACACGTCTAGATGAAACTGTGAGTATTTGGGTCAAAGTGGATTGATCCTTCGGAATACTTACTCTTCGAAAAGTTAAGTGTAACCAGGGCTTCACCTGCATACTGACGATACGAATCGACGCAGAATGTGATGGACGTTGTGCTGCCGAGAGAGCAACCGAAACTGATGATACCGAAGAATACAGTTGGCACTTTTACAACGTCAGCGCAGCTTCGACATCGGATTGTGAGGGTCAAGCTTACCGATCCAAGCGTCCTTCTCTTCAGCACTCCAGCCGAAGCCCATCAGACCAATCACTGTGCAAATCGTCATTGGAATTGCCATGACCAGGCGGAACTCGGGCTCGTAAACGCCGTCGTTGCGTCTTGACATCCATCGAACTATGACATCGCTGACCTTGCCAGCAACGGCTGTACCCAGCACGCCGCCGATGAACGGGCTGATGTAGATCAATCCAGTCTGCAAAGCGGTGAAGTTGTAGGAATCGCTGTTACGGTAGATGTGAGCGACCGACTCGGACAAGACGATCAGCCAGCCAATGGAAAGAGAATAGACGACGGTGCTCCAGAGCACAGCTGGGTATGCAAAGAGGATAAAGGGACGAGCCATGACGCGGAACCAGTTGTCGCGGGACAAGCGGCCTGAATAAGGAGCAAGAGTTTGGAGATACGTCTTCTTCGGACCCTCACGGTAACGATCGGTATAGTGGCACACGGGCGGGTGGGGTGTCGATGTTCCCGATGCAGCCTCGAGATCAGGACCCAAATGCGCAAGCGAAGGCTTCTCAGAGAGGGGCGGTGACATGTGGGGACTGTGCGGGGCAGACAGCGCAGGAGACTTCAGAGCGGAGCGAACGGGAAGGGCAGAATGCTGTTGGTTCGCATCGCTCTTGTCTTGCGCCTCAGCATCAGGACCGAAGTAGTCCTCGCCGTGGGTTTCCACCTTCGACTCAGACTCTTCCTGGGCTTCGGCGGACGGTGCAGGAATCACCTGAATCTCAGGAGCGTCTTGTCCAGCATCTTCAGATTTGGGTGCCGGGTTCTCGGCATTCTCCTCGGGCTTATCATCGGCGAATCCGACATGAGCATGAGGATTGTGTCGCTTTCTCGGGCCCATGGAGCCTGGAGTCTCCGGGAGGGTGAGTTTCATGTCCGTCGACTGATTGAGCTTCTCGTTGACGTCATTCAAGTCTGGGTGAGATGGATGAGATGGTCCCGGAGACTTTGCATGGCTGTGGAAGAAGTCGCCAAGATGCTTGGATGAGCGACCGGCTGGCGATGTGGCTCGGGACTTGCGGTGCCTGCGACGAGGGCGAGGTGTTCTGTCCCAGAAGGTTTCGGGCACGAAGAAGAACAACAAAACGCCGCTGAAACCAACGATTATTGCGACGATCCTGAAGAAGAGTTAACGAACAGCATTAGAAAAGGTTGGCTCAGACATTACCAGAAAACCCATCTCCAGCCGAGTGATTGGATGATGGCGGCGCTGACTAAGGGCACCAAGTTCTTGCCACCCAAAAGCAGTAGGGTGTAAACACCCAGACGATAAGCACGCTCATGCAGGAAAAAGATCTCAGCAATGGTCGCAGAGGGAAGGCACTCGACCGGAGAGACAGCAACGCCCTGAACGATGCGAGCTATCAAGAGCGAGACATAGTTGGGTGACAAGGCACACCAGACTGAACTCAGGATGAACAAAATGACACCGAAGAGGTAGACAGGGCGTTTGCCGTACAGAATGGCAGTGGGGGAGGCGATAACACTACCAAGGCCCAGGCCCAACATGTAAAGACCGGTTGTGAGGGCGACGCTAGCGGTCGAGACGTCGTATGTCTCGGCAACGTTGTTGAAGCCAGCAGCCAAGATTGGCGTCATACCGCCGCCCAGCATACAAAAGAATCCCAGGGACAGCAGCGCAGCGTCGCGGCGGACAGGACGCCAGTTGAGAGGATCGTTGTGTGACTCATCTGGCTGGGGATCGAGGATGATCTGGCCATCTGGGGTTCGCTTTTTCTCGGTGCGAGTGGAAGCGGCACTTCTAATGGAGGGAGGGGGATAGATGGAAGGCAGAGAGGAGGACGAGGTTCTGGCGGGAGCGTTTCGGAGGCCCAAGGGTTCGTTGCGCTGATTGACTTTGGACAGGAGAAGAACAGAGCCTAGGCAAATAAAGTCAGGACGGGGGTGAAGGTCAGGATGGTGCGGGTGGACTGACCTGGGACCTCGTCTGTTTCTCTATCGTTCAAGATACCCAAGCTCCATCTCGGCACGTTCTGCTTCTCGTCGTCGTTTTCCGAGGACTCGGCGCGAGCGGAGGGGTCCTGGCGCTCGCGGCGCGCAGGGAGCCAGCGGACCATAGCGGGTGGAGGGCAGGCGGAGAAGCTGCGGCGGACAGGTGGTTGCTCGAGGCGGGTGGTTTATAAAGGAAACGAGGGCAGGGTAGCGCAATCCAACAAGGTGTGCGGTGGGGCTCGGCGCAGGGACCAGATAGCTCTCCCAGCGGAGCACCAGGCCAGCAGCGATCCTGGATCCTGGGTGGTCGAAGGCGGGTGTCGGCGACGCAGCGAGGAGGCTGTCTCTTGAGGCTCGGGCGCGGACATTGCATCGAGGGCGGCGCGGGTTTCTTGTACGAGGGCGAGGGGCGGTGATTGTTGCGCGAGGTCAGGAAGACCCCGGTCTTCCCCGGGTTTGGTCGTGGAGAAGTCGAAACAGTGTGACGTCGTGAGGCGGCGAAGGATGCAGAGCTGATGGCGCCGGGGTCGCGCCGGGGGTCTCTCCCTCCCTCCAGGACCCTCTCGCCCGCAACGAACGTGTCCAGACGCGCCTGCAGCAGCTGCCTCGCCCGCTGCCTCGCCCGCTGCCTCGCCCGCTGCGTGCGCGCCGGCAGCTGGCACCTCCAGGACGCGCGCGCCAGCCAGTCGGAAGCCATGGCGGGCATCACGAGAAGCTGTCGAGATGGGTGTTGCTTTTTGGTCAGTCGCGACAGCCGCCGCCACACCGCTTGCAGCAGGCAGCTGGCGATCGCAGACCCTGGTGGGCGCGTGAACAGTCGCCTGCCCGGCGTCTGACTGCACCGCGCGCACCGGTTGCGCGACCAGTTGCCCCACCGATAAGCCTTTCGCCGCGCGCGCGCGGCGCACTGGCGGGCCCCATCGTCTTGTCGCCTCATCGCACGCAGACCGCCTCATGGCTCGCTCGCAGATCGACCCGATGGCTTGTCGGCTGACCCAACCACCCATCCTCATCTGTCGCTTCCTTGTCGTTTCCGCATTTGACGTGCGCTTGGCGCCCAAGTGCGGTGAGTGCGGCGTGAGTTGGTGTGCATCGATGCGCAGCCGCGTGGTCGAGTTCCACTGCTCGATGTGCGTGCTGCCTGCCAGGGCTGACGATGTTCTGCAGCCGCCCCAGAGCTGGGCGCGCCTCTACCTGCGGCACCTACCGACCGCCAAGCGCCCGTCTCTCGGCTGCCCAGGACTGCGTACGCGCGCAAGCAACAGCAGCAGATGAAGTCAAGCACCCGTGTTCGGTGCTAAGGCGCAGGCTAACGCAGGGGAGTCTTGACCGAATTGCCTTCGTGCGATGTGGGCCGCGACGATCGAGTTTCCGCATTTGTGGCCCTATTGTGGAAAACTGCTACGGTGGATCCCAAACCAAGAATTCGTCTGTCGCCACGGCCAATCATTAATATCCACTCAAGCACGCGACCAATGGCTCCAAAGCTCGCCTCTGGTTGCACCATGAGCGGTGATGCCTCGGCTAACCCAAACCAGATCAACCGAGTCTCTATATCTCACCCGCGACCGCAATCCTCAATGGTGCGGTGAGCGGCGAACGAAATTGACAATCCTATCTGGAAGCATAATTGTACAGTTTTAATTCTCACATCTCCACCCGGATATCTGCTTCGGCTACTACTTATGGGAACCTACAGGTACACTGTGCTTGCTTCGACTGCCCCCACAATAGATCGCCGTAGGTCAATCTCTTTCGCCACCCACTGTACACCCCCACACACTTCAAGTCCCAGGTGCCAGCAAACTCCCAACTGTCTTTGCGACCGGACAGGGCGTTTCCATGTCGGAGAACAAGCTTACGCAGGTGGCAAATTCCTCAAGGCAACAGGGGTGCTGGCTCCATTGTCGATGCTGTCCGAGTTCCACTCCAAAAGGTAGGTCTGGTTGAGGCTGTCCAACGGGGTGGCGTAGAACAAGGACTCCATGCCCTTGGTGCCGCTTTGGAACAAGGTCCTCCCGTAGAACATGAAGCCGCTGTTGGTGTATCCGCTAGCCGACGACACGATTTTCGCCGCCTCATAGGCCCCGGAGTAGTTGTCGATGTACAGGCTCTTGCTGCCAGTCCATGTTGTGTCGGTGGGCGTCACGACCACGACGCCGGAGCTGATGCTGACTGGGGAAATGCTCAGTCGTCTGGCATCGCTATTGCATTTGGTACTGACCAGTGACATTGGTAGCAACCGAGGCATTTGATGGGGCACTGCCGAGGTACGCAAGTCCTGTGCGCTCTTGTCAATTGAAAACTGCTGTGGACCGTTGCGAAGGCCGGCGACAAACCGTCTGCGTAGATGAAGGGGAGGCCCCCGATGTTCACACCATAACCGTACAGGCTGTCGGCTTCGGTGTCGGCCCGCGAGACATGGACTGAGGCCGTCACAAGCGAGGCAAGACTGCCGCAAGCAACACTGAGCTTCATAGTATAAGTTGAGAGGTGCAATTGGGAAGCGGCGGAAAGAGACGGAGAGAACGGCAAGCCGGCAACCATGCAGCGCTCCGCACCCACAGATATAGAGCACAAAGTGAGCAGGACAGGGGAGGGAAAATGGCAGCATCGCTTATCACAGATCCGAAGATCCTCCACATTGCGTGGCCATGGGCCTAAAAATGGAAGCTAATCTGCCTAGGCCGGGTCCGAGCCGCAAGCTACAAACGCCTCGCAAACTGCATCCTCATCAGAGCGCCCAAGCGAAACAGCCGACCAGGCACCACTGACGCGGCCTTTGAGACTTTCCGCAGACCAACCGACTAGACACTGTTGACGATGCGCAAATACGAGGCTGCTACCGAGCTCCACGGCCCAGTCCGTCTCTCGCTACCATTTGGTGTTTGTGCCGAGTGTATGTTATTCTCTCCGGAACATCAAGCTACCAGCGGAGCTTGACTCTCCGATAGATGATTGTACGTACATACCATTTGGTAGGGCTGAACGGAGCTCTGGAGCCGCCACCTCCACGTATTGAGCGCGCCAAACTCGACACCTGCCAGCCGACATGGCGTTTGCCCCCCGCAGAAACAAAAGCCGCGCGTCTCGTCGTGACTTTCCAATTGCGTAAACGAAAGGAACAGTTGCCGTGTTCGGTAAGCGCCACTGCACGGTGAAGGGACGGAATCAGCCGAGATGCTGCGTTGAAGCTGCCGTCTCCTTCCATGCGATTTGAGTTCTTCTGGATATGCTAACGATGGGTCCATTACCATTCTCCTGAGCGTGGCTCGAACTATGGTGACGCTGGCGACGCTGGTGACGCTTAGCTCTCGCTCAAGCCCACGTCAGCTGTGGAACTGGCAGCCCCTGGCGCACTGTGTTGGACGAGGGCGGACTTTAAATGCTGTGAGGTTGTTCGAACGAATTTTGAGATTCATCCAGGCATCTTGTTCAGTCGCTCTCTTACGAGACTTGGTCTCCAGACATTCATTCTTTTAATTTCTACTTTTTCTTAATCGTCGTTCTTTATTCTCGCCATGGGGTGGCTTCAGAATCTTGTTGTGTATGCTCTTCAGGCCTCTGGAGGTACGCAACAAGGATCACAAGGACAACAGGGCCAGCAAAGCCAGCAAAACCAGCAAAACCAGCAAAACCAGCAGAACCAACAAAGCCAGCAGAACCAGCAAAGCCAACAAGGACAGCAGGGACAAGGCAGTCAGCTTGGGAGCAATGTCCAAGCAGGACACGGCGCTCCTGGCAGCCAGGCCGGAAACGTGCAGCAGAACGTGGCCGTCGCCCCATCTCCTTCTATCACTGTTGCTGGTAGCATCATTACAGCATCTGGGGGGACATATGTCTACGATCACAAGACACTGTCTCCGGGCGGCTCTGCCATTACCATCGCGGGAACAACGTACAGCTTGTTTTCGGATCCCCATGCTTCGACAACCTACCTCGTAGTAAAGTCCAGTGGTCACTCAGCTACGACTCAGACGGTGCAGCAGCCAAAGACAACTAGCTCGAGCTCGACACGTACTTTGACTACCACTGGCACATCCTCCAGCCTTTCTTCCTCTTCCAGCACCACATTGGCTACATCTACAAGAACAACCTCATCCGTCAGGACGTCGAGCGCTAGTTCGAGCCTTCGACTGAGCTCCTCATCGTCTGCCCAGACATCTGTCAGCGCATCCACGAGCTTGCCCACAACTTCGTCGCTCTCTTCCAGCAAGGCTTCTTCAAGCTCGATTGCGTCCGAGTCGGCCTCATCGAGCGTCGTGTCAACCTCTTCTTCTTCGAGTTCAGTCGTGTCGAGCTCAGCCTCGTCGAATTCGGCATCATCTCTTTCTTCATCATCCACTCTTGCTGCGTCTTCAACGACTTCGACTTCTACCGGCACTCCTTGTGCAGGCAACACGGCATCATCAAGGACAGCATGGTGCGACTACAGCATCGACACTGATTACTACAACGTCGTACCCGATACAGGCGTCAGGCGGGAGTACTGGTTCGACCTCCAAGAGGTTACGGTGGCGCCGGATGGCATTGAGAGAATTGCTTTGACTGTCAACGGAACGGTTCCTGGACCGACAATCGAGGCCGACTGGGGCGACACTGTCGTTGTGCACGTCACAAACAACTTTGCATCGAGTCTCAACGGCACCAGCATCCACTTCCACGGCATCCGCCAGAACTACACCAACCAGCATGATGGCGTCGTGAGTATCACGCAGTGCCCGACGGCACCGGGTGAGAGCTATACCTACACCTGGCGGGCAACGCAATATGGAACAACTTGGTAAGCCTCTCGTCAAGCGATTGAAGTTAGCAGAAGACTAAAGGCAATCAGGTACCACTCTCATTTTGCTCTCCAAGCATGGGAGGGAGTCTTTGGTGGTAAGTTTGCTTGAACTGACGGTGCCACTTTACGTGCGGCTCTGATGCATGGTGTTGCAGGCATCAAAATCAACGGACCCGCAACTGCCAATTATGACGTCGATTTGGGCCATCTCTTCCTGAACGACTGGAGCCACGAGACTTCAAGCGCTCTCGAGATCGTATCAGAAACGCAGGGACCGCCGACGTTGGAGAATGCGCTGATCAACGGAACCAACGTGTACAACGATTCCGGAGTGGTGACCGGTTCCCGGTTTGAGACAAGATGGGAAGCCGGTACATCTTACCGACTGAGGTTGGTCAGTGGTGCCATCGATAGCCAGTTCAAGTTCTCTGTCGACAACCACACCATGTTGGTGATCGCGAACGACCTGGTACCCATTGTTCCGTATAACACGACCGTGCTGAACGTTGGGATGGGTAAGATGCGCTGAGAAACGACAATGCAAAGCCCGCGTCGCTGACACTTGAACACAGGTCAACGCTACGATGTGATCATCACGGCTGATCAGGAATCCATCGCGACAGATTTCTGGATGCGGGCGATTCCGCAGACGGCTTGCTCCAACAACGACAGCCCCGACAACATCAAGGGGATCGTCCGCTACTCGACCAGCACATCGTCCGACGACCCCGAAACCACGGGATACGACTACACCAACGAGTGCGTGGACGAAGCCATGAGCGACCTCGTGCCGTGGGTGTCGAAGAACGCCGAGTCCGGGACATCGCTGCTCGAGGCGGTGGCGCTGGGGCGCAACTCGGACAACTACAACCGATGGTACATGAACAGCACGTCGATGGTGGTGGAGTGGAACAACCCGTCGCTGCTGCAGGTGTACGAAAACGACACGACCTTCACCGACACCAGCGGGATGGTGCGGCTGGACACGGCCAACGAGTGGGTCGTCTTCGTCATCGACACGACGATGCCGGTCCCGCACCCCATCCACCTCCACGGGCACGACGTGAGTCCTTTTTTTTCTCTTCTCTTTTTTCCAAAGCTGACATGTCGCAGTTCAACGTGCTCGCCCAGGGAACCGGGACGTACGACTCGTCGGTGACGCTGAACCTGGACAACCCGCCGCGACGGGACGTGGCGCTGCTGCCTTCGGCGGGCTACCTCGTGATCGCGTTCGAGACGGACAACCCCGGGGCGTGGCTGATGCACTGCCACATTGGCTGGCACACGTCCGAGGGCTTCGCGATCCAGATCCTGGAGCGGTGGGATGAGATTGAGCCGTTGATCGACTACGACGTGCTGGAGGAGAATTGCAATGCGTGGGACTCGTACGTGGCGGCCTATTCGGTTGAGCAGGACGATTCTGGGGTGTGAGGGGATGGATGGGTTTGGTGTTTCTCGATGTTTGGAATTTAATTTAGTCCTTTTTTAATTTGATGGCATCCGGTCTTTGATTCCCAGCGAGCAGGGGCGGCGGCGAGGGGCTTTTGAATGACCACGTCGGGCCGGGCCGCATCGTGCCCCGCATGCCGCATGCCGCATGCCGCATACAGCGTCTCGGCCGAGCATCCAGAAGGGTTCGTGGTTCGTGGTTGATGTGCGGCGGGCCGAGATGATGGCGGTGGTTTGTGCACGTCGTCGTCCGGGCGCTGACGACGACAAAGGCCCCACCGCGCGTCACCACGTCGGCACAGCCTTTTAAATGGGCCGCTCCCCAGCCACCTGTTTTCCATCGCGTGGCTCCGTCAGGGCCGGTCAAGGTTTGGTTCCCTTCGGGCTGGCTGCGACTGGCTGCGACTGGCTGCCAACACGCGGTCGACTGCCCCTTTGCGTTAAGCCGTGTCGTTGCCTCGCATGACCCTACGCCAGCAGCGCACTCACGCACTGTACCTGCGCCCGCCAGACGCCTTGGAACCTTCGCCCAGCCCCTCCATATTTTGCCGTGATAATGAGAGCCGCGACCCTGGGAACTGAGGCTCTTCCAACCATCCACGCCGCTACTGCACTGTGCATGCCCTGAATCCTGGTCTCTTTTTTTCTTAGCCGTGATCTCTGTGTACACCTTTAGCATGCGTTGCATTTGGCCTTCAGTTGCTGCATTGGCAGCCTTCGCACCAGCATCCGTCCTGGCCCAAACCTACACCGACTGCAACCCGCTCGAGAGCAGTACGTCGTCGTCGATCCACACCCTTTTCACGCAACCTCTCCGCTGACCATCCCCCCCAGCATCATGTCCCTCTGACGACGCCCTCTCGTCGGGCTCACACACGGCCGACTTCACCCAGGGCGAAAACGACCAATGGACGGTGACGGCTGGCAGCGTCGACTACGGCAGCAACGGGGCCGAGTTCACCATCAAGCAGTCGGGCGACGCGCCCACCATCGCCACCAACTTCTACTTCCTGTTCGGGCGGGTCGAGGTGCTGCTGCGCGCCGCGCCGGGCACGGGCATCGTCAGCAGCGTCGTCATGGAGTCGGACGACCTCGACGAGATCGACTGGGAGTGGCTGGGCGGCGCGGCGGGCCAGGTCGAGTCCAACTACTTCGGCAAGGGCAACACCACCAGCTACGACCGCGCCGTCTACCACGCCGTCGAGCCCGACACCCAGGCCAACCTGCACAACTACACCGTCCTGTGGACCGCCGCCTACACCACCTGGTACATCGACGGCGTCGCCGTGCGCACCCTCAACTACGCCGACGCCGTCGGCGGGTCCAACTACCCCCAGACCCCCATGCGCCTCCGCCTCGGCACCTGGGCCGGCGGCGACAGCAACAACGACGCCGGCACCATCGGCTGGGCCGGCGGCACCACCGATTACTCCGACGGCCCCTTCACCTGCTACGTCGAGAAGGTGTCCATCGTCAACTTCTCGCCCGCCACCAGCTACAGCTACGCCGACACCACCGGCAGCTGGCGGAGCATCACCGTCGACGGCGGGACTGTCAACTCGAACGAGGATGGCCAAGTCGATGACTCCGCCACTGCCACCGGGTCGTCGGCGGCGGAGACCACCGCGACTGCGACGAGCGGCTCTTCCAACATGTGGTGGACGGCGAGCGCTGCGGCCGTGGCCAAGGCTGCGTCGGGCGCGAGTGTGCATGGCAGAGCGGAGGTGTGGAAGAGCGTGGTTGTGGCGTTGGGCTTGGTTTTTGGCTTCACCGTGATATGACGACGGTGATGATGGTGGAGTGTGGTCCTTTTTTTCTCTCTGTTTTAACATGGGTGGCGTGGCGCTTTGATGTTTAGATATGATAATGATCTTACGATGTAATATAATGAGAGGGGGATTGAGTCCTGCTCGCCTACTCCAGGTCTGGAAGTTCACCATTTTTCAAAAGAGCCCTCGTGCACTTGCAGCATATGTAGGATCAAATCCGGTTCAATCCCCTTCCACTCCAAGGGAAGGGATTGGGGGAAAGCGCCCAAACGAAGCTCACCAACTTGTTGGACAATATAAGACCATTAGCCAGCACTGGAAAAACAGTGCGGCGTCGTAGTCTGATGGTTGTGAATCCGGATCTCGCTATATAGTCCAACACAAGGACTCAGGGCGAAGAGTAACCCATATAGGGCGGGAAAACAGCCCACACAGATAAGGATTTACAGTTCGAACCACGAGCGGCGCCAACTTTCCGACACAACTACTTGGCTGATGTGCCGCGCCCACTGGAACGACGTTCTGGTCGCAGTCCACGCCGCGATCCAAGAGCTCCTCAGCCGTCGGGGAGATAAGAGGGCATCGGCAAGGACCAACTTTGGGCGTTATTCAACACCACGGCCCGTAGGATCGACATTGACTTCTCGGCGGTGGAGGCGGGTAGAATCATCAAGGAAGCCCAGAAGGTCCAGGAGCAGTCCAAGGTGCAGTGCTTTACATGCGAGCAACAGACGCTGGAAGTCGGGGCGGACCGTCCACGGTGAACAAAGCCCGGATGTGGTTCTCTGCGCCAGGCTTCAACATCTCATCGACAAAGGCCATCTTGCCGGGGTTGGTTCCGGTCTTGATGTTGCTTTCATAGCTCCTCCACCTGTGAGCCATTCCCTTGGACTTGTTGCAGGACGAGCCGACGTACGCCATGGGCGGTTGGTCCGGCAGTTCCACGACACCGACATAGTTGCCGAACTTCTTGAGTCGGTCCTGCGAGGGGCGTGGCAGGCGTAAAATATCGGGCACTTGGATGTCCGGCATGCCAATTGCGGCAACAACCTCGTCTTCGACCGCGTCCAGTAACTGTCCGACGGCCAGGTGTCGTACGTCCGCTGTCTTTATAAATTGCCAGAAGATCCTGGTGGTGCCCATCCTCTCGGGCGGCACTCCAAAGGGATCGACCGACTTGGTCAAGTCCTGTAACTTGGTGGCAACCACCGTCATGGCGCTCTCGTAGAACTCCCGCCGACGACCCAACTCCTTGCCACTAATCTGCAATTTCCTGGGAGCATACTTACCGAAATCGATTTAAGTCGCACTGAGAGGCCCCTCATGTCACGGTCCTAAAGGAAAAGAATTGATTGCTTAACAAGAGGTTGGACGGTCCTTCGAAGAGAAGACCGTACGAGAAGACCTTGGATCTTCATCGTTGGATGATGTCGTATCTGTTGTTCTACCAATCTCTTGCTGTTCACCAGCGGTCTGTTGTTGACCCGTAGGAGGCGCATTGACTTCGGGGCTTGGTGAAGAAGCCGGCGACGTAAGCGGCCGGTCGACGTTGATGCGACGAGCTTCCAGACGCAACCGAAAGGAATCATAACGGCGTAGATTTTTGGTGAGGCCGACGTAGTACTGGAAAATGGCGGTTTGGCTTATGGAAACACATTCGCCGGTCTCTGGGTCCACACAAGTAAAGTGGACCTGCGAGAGTGAACATTCGAGGATGGTGCTGGCTCTTTTGCGAAGTATATGGTCCGATAAGTGGCTAATGTATCTGACTGGTGCGTCTTGCTTGGAGCCATTAGAAAGTGCACATAGGTCCGCAGCTACGAATAAGATGGGCTGGGCTGTCGCAGTATCCGGGAACGTAACCTCGATAATGAAGGACTCGAGGTTAAAGAGCGGTGGCGGAGGAATTTGCGCGATCTGATGCGCCGTGCGTCACTCTGTGAGCTTGACGGGAGAACTGAAGGCTTTGACGCGCTGCTCTGGGTGAGGGAGCTGGAACCCCGACATCAGAATCCACATTGCGAACAGAACAAGAACAAGAAATAGAATAAATACAACAAGAAGCTCACACTCGCACTTTCCAATCTGTTAGTATGGTTGCCACTCGCAGTTCGAATAAGTCCTCCGGAGCCAGTGCGTCTGGCCGCAATTACAACGAAGCAGGAAGCCGCAAGCGCGAGCGGGACGACCATGACGACTTCGTTCTGGTTTCGCCGACCGACGACGACGACGACGACGACGACGACGAACCGCCGGTTAATAAGAGTCGCTGCCAGTCCAGCAAGCAGCCCCAGCCTGCCGCCAACAAGAACTACACCGGTAAGGGGCATCAAAGGAACTGGACGTCATGATATTATGGTGTTGAGCACCGTTTTCGGCTGATGACGACGTCCGTCATCAAAGAACAAGCATGTGCTTCATCATTATAATCTTTTGATGATCGAATGAGTGTTGATTGATGGCATAAGGATCAGGAGGGTCTGCCCCGCCGGCATGTCCTTATATACCCCGAAATGTGACTAAGCTTTGTTTGCTCATCAACTTCCCATGTATTCTTCCCGACCGAGTAGTTGTAATTTTCTTCGTGCTTCGATCGCCTTCTTCGGGATGGCAGGCTCCTTCTATGAGTTTGTATCCGGAACCTACGAAAGGTCTGGCTCACTAGAGAAGATCATGTCTTCTCCCGCCTCACCCCCCTCACCCCCCTCACCGCCCTCGCCCTCGCCCTCACCATCACCACCGTCAGCGGCCTCGGCAGCGGCCTCGGCCTTAGCAGTAGCAAGCTCGGCAGCGGCGGCGGCGGCAGTAGTAGCAGCAGCGGCGGCGGCGGCGGCAGCATCCAGGCGGGTGTTAGCGCGGCCTTTCCGCTTCTGCGACTATATATCTGTTAATATGTTTCCTCTTAAGAAGAAGACAGTGTTGGGTGTAGATAAGAGTATCCACTTACCTTGGTCACCCCGGAGGGCTTGGAGGAGGGAGGGGGAGTGGGATTTTCCCCCTTGGGTCAGGCTTTGGCCAGATGGCCCAGTTCGCCGCAATTGTGGCATTTGCGGCCTCTACCACCACCGCCACGACCACCACGGCGGCCCCGACGGCCACGGCCGCCAGTGTACTAGTACAACTGTTAGCTATATAGTTCACGTGAAACCTGTAAGGACCAAGGAACAGAGGTGACTTACATAGATCGTGAAATTAATGGCGTCAGTCTTCATCTTCTATACACTGTTAGCACCTGTAAAGACCGAGGAACACAGATGGCTTACAATATTGATTGTGACGTTGTTGGCGTGGATTTTCATTTTGGAAGAGCTGGAGAGAAAAGAAGAAGAGAAGAAACGCGGGGGTCGAGCGTCTTTTATCTCGCCTCGTTCCTTCCGTTTTGCTTGGTAAGTCGACTTGGTCACGCGCGGACCAGACTATGGATGTGGCAGCTACGAGGCAGTGAGACGGGGCGCGCTTGCCCTCTACGCCATTTTGTAACGTTAGGTGACCGGGACGTCTCACCTCAAGTTCACCTAGATGTGGCAGCCACGAGGCAGCGAGACTGGGCGTGGTTGCCCTCCACGCCATTGTGTAACGTCAGATGACGACGTCTCGCCGCAAGTCCACCAAGCAACCCCAGCCCGCCGCCAACAAGAAGCGCCGCTCGATTAAGCTCACGACTTTCTATATCACTGCACATGACGAAGCGGAAAAGGGAAATCGAGAGCGGGCGGTTCTGGATGATTTGATTGATGAAGAGATAGGCCATCCGGCTATGCGGCCTGGCTATGAATGCATCGAGGACGAGAATGAAGGTGAGGAAGAAGTCGTTGCTTATAAGTGTCACGATCCGCCCCATGAGTCATCCCAGTGACCGGTCAAGAAAGAAGAGCAAAGTGCGGGTGAATGCACACTTGTTGAGCAAGCTTATGTGGGATATGGAGTGACTATGTGTCGTGCGAGAGGGTTAGGCGCTGGGAGATATTTCGTCCCAGATGTCCGGGGCTCAAAACAACAAAGGTGATCGATTCATCGCCCAAAGGCGTTAGTGGCTTTGAGGTGGAACAGATGTAGATTTTTGTTTGGAAGCTTGGGACGTTGGGAAAGGGAGTGGGTCCCAACTATACTTCACCGACCAAAAAAAACTGTTCTAGCTCTCGCCAACTCTTCTTGCAACGTGAAAGAAAGGGCAAAAAAGAAAGTATTGGGGCTCAGCCGGGGATCTGATATCTGTTAGTTATTGCTCGGATAGGAATCGAACTCAAGAAGCTCACCGAACCCGGGACCTCGCGCATGTCAAGCTTGTGAGACCTCTAATGAGGACTGGGCACTTCCCGAAGCACGAATCATTCCACTAGACCACTGAGCCGTTGAGAGCGGAGTCCAGAAGTTATCTGGAGTGGCTTACACGTGATTGATGGAAGCGGCGCTGGATTGTTTGCAATATATTGCCCAAGCCACGCGTGTGCGGGAAGACCCACTTTAAGCGAGATCCCGTATGCACCCTTCTCGCCGAGATCCGCGCTGTACAACCTATTCACTACGACTACTCGTTGCTCTGTTGCGGAGCGTTGATGGGATGCTACGAAACCGCCCCTTTTCGCCGGCTTCCCAAAGCGCAACCCTACTATACGACTGCTTGTGGCTGATACGCTTGCTGATAACACCTCACATCAGTTTACAATCCGCAAATATCCGGACGCATGTGCTCAGTCAAAGCAACGATATAGACGTCCTGAGGGCTCCCCATGTCTGATGGTGACGTTATGGCAACGCCAATGGAACCGCATACGCAGTCGAAATCTAAACGTGTGCGAATGATTGAGCTCAAATCTAAAAACAATGACAGATAAATACAAAACCTCCCAAAGCATGCAAAATCACCACCACTTCCCATGTCTTCCCTCTGCCGCGCAAGAACCTCACACTCCCCATGCCTCTGCAGCCGTCCTTCTCATCTCAGCCTTCTCCGCATCTCCCGCACTGCCCGTTTTCACAGCCTCCTTCAGCGCCTCGAGTCTTGCCGACTGCTCCTCGTCCAGCCCAACGACAGTACCGTCGGCTGCTGCGCCCTTCGCCATCAGCTTGACCAACTTTGGCGCGAACTTGCCCGTCGCGTAGACGACCCCATCTGCCCGCTTCGCCCACAGCGCGACCGTCAGCTTCAGGAACAGCCGGGGGGCGTCGCCGTCGCGCTGCATGTCCCGCACCATGTCCCGCACATACGCCTCCTTGCGCTGCGCAACGTCCGCCACGGGCGGCACGTCCATCTTGGCGGCGAACTTGTGCAGCGACGTACGGACGGCCGCCACTCCTTGCTCGCCGCTCTGCGGGGGGGATTGCTCTTTGAGGACGGCGAGCAGCTTCTTGACGTTGCGTCGCGCGCGCGCGCTGCGCACCAGACCCTTCGCTTCGGCGCGGGCCGCGGCGTCCGGGACGAGTTCTTTGACGACGTACTCGCGCAACAGGTCGAGAAGCTGGGCGCGGACCTTGGCATCCGCCATGGCCGTCTCGGTGGTGGCCGCGGCGTGCAGCTCGAAGCGGGCGGCGACGCGATCCAGCCAGAAGGCGGCGAGCGCGGCGTCAGCGTCGGCCTCGAGGCGGGCCAGCGTGGCGTTGAAGACGGCCTTGGCGCCGCCGTCGCACGAGCATCGCAGGAGGATGGGGAGGAGCGGCGGCGGCAGCTGCAGCTCGTCCATTGCGGGTGCGAGGATGGTGGGCAGGTCGCCCAGCCCGCTCGTCAGCTCCGCGTCCGGCAGCTGGTGCGAGTTGGACCAGAGATGTTCGACATGGGCGCGCACGCGCTCTTTGAAGGCGGCTTGAATGGTGAGGAAGAGGTCCATGCGGATGAGGTAGGGGAAGGTGCCTTCAGAGACGACGGAGCACTCGTCTTCCGACCGGACGATGGCGAGGATGTCGACAAGCGCTTTGGCGGCAGCAGAATGCGAAGCGTCGGGGGAGAGGTCTTGGAAGGGATCCTGATGGGTGTGGTGTTAACAGGTGGCGGCAGCAGGGGGTGCCAAATGGGATGATTTACGCTGATGTTGACGACGGACTTGTCCGCCAGTGTTTGCAGGAGATCTGCGGTGGCTTTGTCGTGCCATGCCTTGGAGACGGCGGTGTCGAAGAAGATGAGAATGTCCTCTGGGTGTTGCGTGTTGACATACCTCTCCGCGGCGCTGATGTCCGGGTACTGCTCTGGCAAAAGATCAACAAGCCACTGGAGGGGACAGGAAGGCGTTGTGCCATCGAGAAGCTCGTCGATCTTCTCATCGCGCGCGCGTTCGAGGTAGCTCGTTGGCGTGAAATCCACGGTGCCTTCGCCGACGGACATCCGGCCCTGAAAGTCAGACCCAAGCCTATCGACAATGAGCTGAAGGAAGGCAGTTGGCAAGACGCCATCTGCCGGAATGCTTTCGGGGCTGCAAGAATGTCAATGGCTCGCTCCATGCCCCAGGAATATGTGACTCACACGCCCGATTGCTGAGCAGCGTCAAAGGCTTCTTGAGCGTCTGCGATGAGTCCATCGAGATAAGGAGGCGAGAAGATGATGGACTTGCGGACCTCTCTAGGATCGCTGGTCTGGGGGTAGAGTGCAAGGCGCGGCCCGTCCCCATCCTCGCCCTTGGCACCATATCGGTTCATAGCAATGAGCTTGTTGATGCTCTCAAGCGCGAGGTTGTTGGCTATGGCGACTCCGGCAGCATACACTACCCGGCCCTGAACCAGCTCCTTGAGGTCATCCTGCAGGCGCTCTGCTTCATGCCTAGAAGCAGGCATCAGCACGGGGAAACACAGAGTTGCTTGCAAACACCGGAACGTACTTGGAGATGGCATTCTGGCCGTCCGTGCTCAGAAGAAGCTCTGCTTCAGGATCTCTCACCAGGGCGGAGAGCTCCTCTTTGGAAATGTCGAAATCAGCGGCGAGGCGAGATAACGGAAGACGGCCCTGGCCCTCTGGGTCCACATTAGCTTTGCAGGCAAGCGAACAGGATGATTAAGCGTACCGGCCTCGATGTGCTCGTTCAGCTTCTGTAAAAGGACGTCTGACCTAATGAAGCCGTCTCCAGAAAGACTAGGGACGAGGCGGACCTCCTGATCGCTCTCGGAAAACGCACGGCTACTGGCGTCCGGGAAGGCGAGCGCGAGGTCGCGCATCTCGTCCAATGAGAACATCTGCGGCATGGTGTCGAGCGGGTGGCAGACTCAACGTACACTTTCGAAGCGCATTCGTCGGGGTTATTTCTCGGCTGTGGCCGAAAGGGGGAGGTGAAGGGGCCCTGGCAAGCAGAGGGCCAAAGACGAAGCTGAAGCAATATGATGGCACACGGACGGAGATCAGCTGCAAGGACCAGGCGGTGCTCGAAATGAGGACGACGGCGTCCAGCGGCAACGATATATGCGAGAAGGGCGCGCGGGTCAGCGCTCGCAGAGGATTCTGTCGGCTGAACAGCGCATTGCAGACGGGCGCAGGCGACGGTGGATGGCTGAGGAATCCATGAGCGCCTGTTTTTGCAAAGCTGCAGCCAGCTGGATGACTCACGGAGAAGGAGGTCGCGTTGATTGCAGCGACGTGCCCTCCAGGCCGCGGCGTCGCCCAAGTCGCGGATCATCTCCGGTGCCGCACGCGCCAATCACCAACTTTCCCGGCCGCCGCCAACACCACCGACAGAGCATCCCACGCCATCCGCACTTGCTGCCATCGCCCGCCGCCCGCCGCCCGCCGCCCGCCGCCGCCATGTCGCAGTTCCGAGCCGCCCGCCTCGATCTGGGCGCCTTCATCAACATCCGCAACATTCGCGACCACACCAAGCGCAAGGTCTTCGCCGAGTTTGAGCCCGAGAGGTGAGCAGAGCCCGCCCGCCTTGCACCGCCCACCTCATTGCGCCCGCTAGCAATGCTAACAGAGCTCGCGCCGCTCAGGCAAGCGCTGCGCTACATGATCCGCAACACCACCCTCCCCGCCCGTGTCCGCGCCCAGGCCCAGCTTGAGCTTTCCCAGATGCACGCCTACACCCGCTCCACCCAGTTCAAGAACAGATGTATCATGGGCGGCAGGGGAAGAGGTATCATGAGCGACTTCAGGATGGGTAGAGTAAGTCTTCCCCGGACCATTGGGGCCGTACGCCGTGCGCTCTGTTTCCGCTGCTGACGTCGATGCCTCGTAGTACCAATTCCGTATCAATGCTCTGGCGGGCAGCATCCCCGGTGTCAAGAAGGCTAGCTGGTAAACGGCGCCGACCAGCAGAAGGTGGTCGTACAACATCGCGAACATTCACAGGGCATCGGGTGGCGTTTGGGACCTTTTTTTCAATCAGTAGCCGAAGCAGATGTCCGGCTGTACAAATGCATCTGGCTGTAGGATTCCTCCATTACCCATGTGAACTGGATGTAGACGGGTCGATTTCTTTCGTCGCCCACTGTGATAGTGGCTCGGCACGTGGCTATGCCTGGCCATGTCAAACTGCATATGCGTGTCTAGTTCGACAAACACCGCCGCCTTGAAAACCACTTCTCAACGCAACCACAGGCTGCAGAAAGAAACTGGCCCACCGACATGCACAGTGGAATACTATGTGGATGCATTTGTATGGTCTTGGTATCCGCATCTACAACCTGGTATCTGCTTCACCTCCTCATAAAGGAAGGCTGGGTGAACCTGCATCTACGTCGGGATATGTGCTTCGACTGCCTTCACAAAGGATTGCCGTAGGTCAATTTCTATCCGCACCCACAGTACTGCTGTGCAGGTGGTCGGTCTCGTGCCTTCCCTGTCTTTTTTTATGTTTGACCCGGCAGGTGCCTGTCGTTTTTGACAATTCAACGACCTCATCATAAATCACCCGTCCGCCTCGCTCGCCCTCCACTACCCAACAACAACTCCCATCCACAGGAGCTGGTCCGATCGGCTTGCTACTCACTCATCATTGGTTGGCGCCGCGATGTTCAAGCTCAGTCAGGCGGGAATTCCTGAGGATCCGTCATACCCGCGGAACCTCTCACAGCTTGGGTATGTGCAATAAATTCATCCAAGTGAGGCTCTGTCTGACAGTTTGCAGGTACTTCATCGACAAACAATCTGAGATCAGAACCATCAGGCCGCCTCACAACTACTACAACTTCTGGATCTCCAACAACGACCGCGTCAACGAGGCCTTTCGCGAGTCCATGCACGCCTGCATCAACGAGGAGATCATTCACCGCATGACGGCTCTAGGAATTCCGCCCATCTACTTGCCTCACCTAGCTACCGAGAAGCCGCATGGCCAAGCCAACGTCCCCATTCTCGTCACGGAAAAAGAAGAATTGAGAAAGCTGAAGAAGGTCACTGTGGTTGTCAACGATGATTTCCAGGACCTTGGTCTCTGGGCATACCGCATCGTTAGCAAGGAACGTGGCCTAGAGGCAGGCTCGGTGGTATCTCTTGCCAAAGCGCTGCACAACTCAGACATTGCGTCTGTCAAAGTCCGCGCGCACTGTGCAGAGAAAGACGAGAGTGGTCCGGATGAGAGCCCGATCTCCAATCCCGGTCCGCACGACTCGGGCCTTGAGCCTGGTGAGGTTCCTACACACCCTGCACAGGAAACCGCGGAGAACGAGAAGCACGACCTGAAAGAGAGCCTTATCTCTAAGCCCGGCGCAAACATTGGTCCGGAATCCCCGATAGCAAGCAAGACGCCCGTGACGAGCACCGAAGACGTCCCATTCAAAGTTCCGGAGAACTGGCAGGCGCCCGGTTTGGTCGTGCTGAACCCAGGCCAGCTCCTCTACTCTTACCGGCTCGACAAAGCTGTAACGAAGCAGTCTTGGGATTCGCAGCCGCGTCCGTCAGCCATCCATCCTGTTCCCAGGATCGATCCTGTCCAGAACAGAGCAGAAGGCCACAGGACGGTCGATGAACATGTCAAGTCGACCTTTGACACGATCCTCAACAGCTCGGACTGGGTGGCGCCTGATGCCAAGATCTACATGATTGGCATTGGAAATGGCGGAGATGCTATATTGAAAACCCTCAGTAAAGAGTGGCCAAAGTACCAGGGCCGCGTCGAGGCCATTGCCCTGACAGATCCGACACCCGTTCACGAAGTGTTCGAGGACCAGGGATTCGTCAGGTTCCTCCGTGACCGTGGTCGCGCACTTGTCCCATCTGCTGAAGCATTGGGCGTGCCGCTTGCTGTCCCACCGCCTGGCTCCAGTGACTTGCCTCAGCACAGTTCGGACTGGGGCTACCACTACTATCCGATCCAGTCCTCCGGCGAGCGGGTCTTTGGCGAGATCATCTTCCCTACTAACCAGCGCGACATCCTTGACTGGTTCGACGGTGTTGCCAACACTGCCGACTACCGCAATCCGCAGATGCAGGTCCCCGAATTTCTTCCTGAGGGTTTGGAGGATGCGGAGATCTTCGATGCGACGAAGGATGCTCCAGAGGAGAAAGCCAATGAGTGAATGGTCAATATGGATGGGCAGTTGAAGCGGATAGCCGAACGTAGAAGCAGGCTAGGTAGTCAATATGCATGGACAGTCAAAGCAGACAGCCACAGTGAATAATACCTACACGTGAGCCGTTGAAGCAGCATGTCTGTGTTATCATCGGCAATATCGGCACCTGCTTGCTGCCGATTTCGGCGCTTGACGAATCCAAGGCGAGGGAATTGTCGGTCAGTGGGATATGGGCTGGCCGCGGTAGGGCCGTGGGGGCACGGAGAGATTTTTTTTTTCTCTCGCCCTACGGATCGAGAGGCAGCAGAGCTAGTGCAGCATTGGTACCGATAGGGGTGCCGTATTCATACAAGTTATCCTAAATCCGCGGTATGTCCGGCCCACGTAACATTGCATAAGCCACAAGGCTGAAGAACAGCTGTGCCGTGGCCATGGCTTTCGCTTCAGTAGCCAGGTTGAGAAAGACCCGCCCCCGGTTCTGGGGAAATGCGGAGAGCTGGAGCAGAGGCGGCAGCCCCAGATGGAGCGGCGAGGTCGATTTTAGGTTGGAGGAGATTCCGTGGGCGGTCGCGACAGAAAGATGTGTGATGATGCCATGGGCGATGGACGGAAACGGCAAAGCTACATCATTGGCCGGCTCGGTCCGCCGTAGGGGGCCACGGGCGGAGATCCACCGCTCCTGCTCCGGACGGCGGCGGACGAGGGCGACCCTCATCACAAAGAGGAGCCGTCACACCGGCACCGGTCAGCAGCGATTGTTAATCAAGCGCCGCCGCACAAAGCGCCAGGGCACAGGGCGCGAGGCCATTGTCAGCGGCACACGGCGGCACACAGGCCCTTCGCCCGGCTGCGCGACTGCGTCGGATGGAAAACCCCACTTCCGCCTCCGAGCTGCTCGCCATCCGCGCTATTCTGACAAATTAGCACGCAAGGAGCTCGGCGGCCGGCCACGTCTTTGCCTTCCGGGCGAGCCCGAGCCCAGATTCCCCGGATCCAACGCGCCTTCGCCGCGGGTGTAGGGCTGAGGAAAAGGGCGAGATGCACGTGAGACGACGCCGGCCAGCTAGTAGCCGCATCGCAATGCCCGTCGCGATCGTCGGCCATGCGCAAAAGACGCCAACGCAGGTGCTGGCGGAAGCCTGACGACGGGCGACGAAATGGCTGCATCATCGCCAGGTACCTTACGCCTCGGAGCAGCCGCCTCGATTGCTCAGCAGGTTTCGATGATTCAGCGCGGCGAGGCTGTAACGCGAGGCCGTGGTTGGCCGTGCGGCGGTGCGAGCGGGCGTACCCCGTCCCGTTTAGGCACGCTAAAATTGCGTGATCAAGAAAACTTATGATGCCTTCAGGTCTGTGATTTCAAAGATGGAGCCGCTGGCGCCTGCCGGCGTTATATGCCCGATGTGACTCTCGGACACGCCGTGTTAACTCGTCTCCCTCCGCTGTCGCACCTCTCTTCATCAACAACTCTTCTGTCGCAAGTCACCTCGCGGAATTGCTTGAGAGCGCGCCACAAAGCTTTCGTCAGCCACTACAGAGCCCCTGCGCCATCTACGCGAGACCCCACCATGTCCGAGTCCAACTTCGACTGCCAGTCTCCCAGGGAGGTCGAGTCGGGCTATGCCAGCGGATGCTCGAGCGAGGCTTCCCTGCCCGACATCTTCTTCAGCAAGCAGCACCTCAAGTTCATCAACCAGCAATTAGCCAAGCTTGAGCCCGAGGGTGCGTCTCATTGTTGCCCCGCCTCGCCGCGCGCCTCACTAACAAAGGGGATGCAGAAATCCTGAGGTGGTGCTTGATCACGCTGCCGTCGCTCTATCAGACCACGGCCTTTGGTCTGACCGGTCTCGTGACCCTTGACATGCTTTCGCGCCTGCCCAACCCCACCAAGACCAACGTCGACCTCATCTTCCTCGACACTCTGTACCACTTCCAGGAGACGCTCGATCTCGTCGACCGCGTCAAGAAGCGGTACAACCACTTCAACCTGCACGTCTACAAGCCCGCCGGCTGCGAGACGCCCAACGACTTCGCCGCCAAGCACGGCGACAAGCTGTGGGAGACCAACGAGGAGCTCTACGACTTCGTCGCCAAGGTCGAGCCCGCCCAGCGCGCCTACGCCGAGCTCCAGGTCAAGGCCGTCCTCACCGGCCGCAGGCGCAGCCAGGGCGGCAAGCGCGGCGACCTGGACATCATCGAGGTGGCCGAGGATGGCCTGATCAAGATCAACCCCATGGCCAACTGGAGCTTCGGCGACGTCAAGAGCTACGTCGAAAAGTACAAGGTGCCGTACAACGAGCTGCTCGACCGCGGCTACAAGAGTGTGGGCGACTGGCACTCGACGCAGCCCGTGGCCCAGGGCGAGGACGAGCGCGCGGGCCGGTGGAAGGGCCGCGAGAAGTCGGAGTGCGGCATCCACAACAAGAAGTCGCGCTACGCGCAGTTCCTGGCCGAGCAGGAGCGGCAGGAGCGGAAGAAGCAGGAGGAGGCGTTAAGTAAGGCGCTGGAGTCGGCGCATGTGGGGGCGGCATGATGCTCCCCGTGGCGATCCGGCTCGGCACCTTCTTCTTTCTTTTGCAGCATATTAGCATCGGCGTTGGTTTTAGCATTCGGATGAGCATGATGCCCCAGTCTGGGACGGCGTTTTGAATTGCAGGGCGGAGATATCAATTGGATTTCGCGGGTTGATTGGTTGCTTGAAAAAGGACAGATTGAACACGCAAAGGGGGGAAGCAGGTAGACAAAAAGGCAGCCGACAGCTGCGTAGCAGGCAAACAATCGAGGCGGCCAACGGCCGGGTTTCGCATGGACGTTGATCAGCGTGGCCGCTTGGCGTTTTGGAGAAACAAGCAACCTTTAATTCCAGCGTCCCAGCCGGGCCTCCCGCCACGGGCCACGGCCCCCTCTCCGCTGTAAATCGCGCACGCCCCGGTGGTTGCGTGGAGCAACCTTCAGCCGACGGAGGGGCGGCGGAGGGGCGGCCACACAGAAAAGGTCCGGTGCCAGGTGGCCGCAAAAAGGCGTTTCTTGGTCATGACGTGACGGCGGCCAAGGGCCTTGTCAATGGCGCGGCAGTTGGCGACAGCAAGGCTTGCGGGTGCGACAGCAACACGCGCGGACGCGGACCAGGAGGTGGAGGCATCGCGGCCGGCGACGTAATCGCCCATTACGGTTATGCGGAGGCTGAGACGCGGCAGCCCGCAATCTGCTCCCGTCGCAACACCTTGCCCGCGCCAGCGCGTGCGGGCGCGCCGCAACTGGCCGGGCGTGTCGCGCGGGAGTGCATCGGCCAACGCTGTTGACGCGGCAGGCTGGGTGTGATTGTCATTAGCTCTACGTACTACCGTGCCTGCTGAATTTCGCAATCCCTGCCCGCCAGGCCACAAGTCCACACCCGAAACGGCCACCACGCCTCCAGAGCCCCATATATATCCGCCGAGTGCCCGCCGCCAGCATGTCTTCGCTCGCCGCTGCTGCTGCTCAGACTTCTCTCGTTCCCTCACTCTCCTCCTCTTCACATCAGTCACGAAATATGGCCAACCCTCCCCACGGTACGCCCGCCCGCCGCTGTCGTCGACCGCCCGCGACTGACTTTCTGCAGGTGGTGTCCTCAAGGACCTTATTGCCCGCGATGCCCCCCGTCGCAAGGAGCTCTCCGAGGAGGCCGACAGGCTTCCCGCCATTGTCCTGTCCGAGAGACAGCTGTGCGATCTCGAGCTCATCCTGAACGGTGGATTCTCGCCGCTGGAGGGTCAGTAGTGCCCCGCCAAAACTTTTTGCGTCGCCGCGGCACCTCCGCCGCCGATGTCGCCCCCGGCCCGCATGCTCACGCCCATGTACAGGTTTCATGAACGAGAAGGACTACACTGGGTGAGTTTGGCCCGCCCTCGAGCCCCGCCGTCCGCGCGCTGACTGAGTTCCGCAGTGTTGTTGAGACCGAGCGTCTTGCCGACGGCAATGTCTTCTCCATGCCCATCACCCTCGATGTCAACCAGCAGACCATTGACGAGGTCGGCGTCAAGCCCGGCGCTCGCATCGTCCTCCGCGACCTCCGCGACGACCGCAACCTCGCCATCCTGACCGTCGAGGATGTCTACAGGCCGGACAAGTGAGCACCCCGCAGTCTTGCGCTGAGGAGGACAAATGGACTGATACCGTCTAGGGAGAGGGAGGCCCGCCAGGTCTTCGACAAGGACGGTGACATTGCTCACCCCGCCATCAAGTACCTGTACAACACTGCTCAGGAGTTCTACGTTGGTGGCAAGCTCGAGGCCATTGACCGTCTGATGCACTACGACTTCGTCGGCCTGCGCTGTATGTTGCTTCGGCGCCCTCTGCAGCTTCAGTTGCTAATTTTCCGCAGACTCCCCCGCTGAGATCCGTCTCCACTTCGACAAGCTTGGCTGGTCCAAGGTCGTCGCTTTCCAGACCCGCAACCCCATGCACCGCGCTCACCGTGAGCTGACGGTCCGCGCTGCCCGCCAGCGCCAGGCCAACGTCCTCATTCACCCCGTCGTTGGTCTCACCAAGCCCGGTGACATTGACCACTTCACCCGTGTCCGTGTCTACCAGGCTCTCCTGCCCCGTTACCCCAACGGAATGGCTGTCCTGGGTCTTCTGCCCCTGGCCATGCGTATGGCCGGTCCCCGTGAGGCTGTCTGGCACGCCATCATCCGCAAGAACCACGGTGCTACCCACTTCATCGTCGGCCGTGACCACGCTGGTCCTGGCAAGAACTCCAAGGGCGTCGATTTCTACGGCCCGTACGATGCCCAGGAGGCTGTTTCCAAGTACAAGGACGAGCTCGGTATCGAGATGGTTCCCTTCCAGATGATGACTTACCTTCCCGACGCCGATGAGTACAAGCCCAAGGACGAGGTCGATGCTGGCGTCAAGACTCTCGACATCTCCGGCACTGGTAAGTCACGCCTCGATGTGGACTCGAATGCAGCTGCTAACGGCTCTAGAACTCCGCAAGCGTCTGCGCACCGGTGCCCACATCCCCGAGTGGTTCTCGTACCCCGAGGTCGTCAAGGTCCTCCGCGAGTCGCACCCTCCCCGCAACAAGCAGGGCTTCACCATCTTCCTTACCGGATACCAGAACTCTGGCAAGGACGCCGTTGCGCGTGCCCTCAACGTCACCCTCAACCAGCAGGGTGGCCGCAGTGTCTCGCTGCTGCTCGGCGAGACTGTCCGCCACGAGCTGTCGTCGGAGCTTGGCTTCACCAAGGCGGACCGCGACCTCAACATCCACCGCATCGGTTTCGTCGCGTCGGAGCTCACCCGCGCCGGCGCCGCCGTCATCGCCGCGCCCATCGCGCCCTTCGAGGAGAGCCGCAAGGCCGCCCGCGAGATCGTCGAGAAGTACGGCTCGTTCTTCCTTGTCCACGTCGCCACCCCGCTCGAGTACTGCGAGGCCACGGACAAGAAGGGTGTCTACGCCAAGGCGCGCCGTGGCGAGATCAAGGGCTTCACCGGTGTCGATGACCCGTACGAGGCTCCCCCCAAGGCCGACCTGGTCGTCGACCTGTCCAAGTCGAACGTCAGGACCATCGTCCACCAGATCGTCCTTCTGCTCGAGGCTGAGGGTCTCCTGGACCAGTTGTAAAGTCTTAAGAAGCGAGTACAGGGGTTTTTGGTATAACGGGATATGTTATGTGTTCTGTGTTTCTTTTGGGCGCGAAACGAAAAGGAAATCGGTATAACTGCAGTATGGGCATCTTTTGAATACCACGAGATATCATAGACGAGGCAAGCAGTCAGTCGTTCGGTCGACTGGCTATCATCACATCCATCTGGTAGATTGGATGTAGTGCGCTTGTCAAGGATAAATTCAGAAGCGATTGTTATGATGATTGGACCAAAGTACTATGATCTCCATCGTGAAGACTCTAATTGAGTTGGAGCTGTCCTCTGGGCATGAATGACCCGTATGATAAGGGGCAAAGCGTTCCCGGCTGAGTAGCTGAAACCCATGTCGGTATATTTGCTCCCTACTACCTTCCTTCCCGGGCTTCCGGATCTTCACTTGTGTTTACCGCTTATCGTGGCATTGGCTGGATCAGATGAGAACATCACTTTCCAAAGCTCATTCTGCTTATCGTTGTCCCTGACATCGGATACGAGGTCACGTCGGATGTCCAGGAGCACACATCCACAAGAACATCCTTTATACCCGTACAAGGTGAGTATAGCTCTCTCTACGGTTACGTCAGGATCAGTCAATCCTTTTGTGGTCGTCCGCTGCTATGTTTCGTGACGCTCCGTGCCGTAGAGTCGTAGCAGATTCCGGATGGGGTGAGAAGCATTTATCCAGATGCAAATGCGGAACTTGGACTCAGGCAATTGGCGTTTGAATCCGGACATCAACTACATCCTTACTAATACTTATGGAGGGTTGGCGTCACCTATACGGGCACGAGTGTCTTGAGTTTTCCGCTTTGCAGTCACGTCCCAACAACCTCTTTCAATTTGCTGGCCCCTTACCACCCCATCGATTCCGTTGTGATCGTCGACGACGAGGACGAGGGTGCAGTGGAAAGCCGTCTCGAGAAAACCTCCATGGTCAAGGCTGGAGAGGAGGGCGAACGTTTCTTACTGCACTCAGAGTTCTCCACGTCGAACTCGATGAGGGGTTCGATGGCTGGATAATTTAGGGATGATATCTCCATCAACGTCTTCGCTCGACGAGGGCTCAGAATATGTCAGTGGTATATCGAATGATGTTACTTCATTCCATTCTCTGATGGCCGGCCCTGCTTAATCGTGAATTGTGTGGCCGTACCAATGCATCCAGTCGTTCCATTTGACTGCCCACGTAAGTTGGGTGCAATGGTGCCGGCTTCGAAATTTTGCATTCTGCTGTGTAGGCGACATCACATTGAATTGCAAGAAGCTCCGATCCTCGTGTGTCCTGCAAGGGACGCCATGTTTTCACTAAGGGGTCCAAGTCAACATCTAAGCGTGAGTGCGAGCGTCAAAACTGTAGACACGTTACGACATAGGAGAAGTCCACCACCCACGTAATATGGTACAACCTCATCATGAGACGGAAATCTACGATCGAAGACCAGCTTCACTTCTGGATCCCTGTTATCGAGCCAAGCAAATCATCCACCAAAACTTCATCCTCTAATGGTATCTTCCCAACTTTTGCGCACACACATAAGGGATATCTATCGGAACGCCAGGCCCAATGCGTACAGGCAAGCAAAAAAACAATGCAACAACAGCATGACCATTCATCCACAACCACGACTAAAAAAAAATAAAAAAAACCTCATACTCAAGGAGAGTCGTCGCGCGTCCGGTTATTCCCGCTCCACTTGGAAGCAGAACTCAAACTGTCCTCCCTCTCCTTCTCGCACGAGTCGGCGCCGTCGGGCATCATGCGGCCGCGAGCGTACGTGATGCCGGCGATGTCGTCCAGCTCCATCGGGTCGCTCCGCACGATGACGGTCGTCTCCGTCTTCACCGCGAGCACGGCGCGCGGCGCCAGCCGGGGCGGGTTGAGCAGCTCCGTGCTGTCCTGCCGCACCAGTACGTGGTCGCTCCCGCCGTTGTGGATGAGGATGGAGCCGCGGAAGCCGGGGCCGGCGCCGGCGCCGGCCTCGATGGTGGTGGTGGTGCCGAAGAGCTGGCGGTTCTTCCAGAAGGGGAAGGAGGACTGGAAGGTGTTGATGAGGTCGTCCTCGGCGGCCTGCGCGCGAGCGGCTTCCTCGTCGTTGTCGGCGGCGCCATCGTCCTCGTTGCTGCCGGGGGAGACGAGGACGTCGCGGGTGAGGCAGAAGACGGAGACGTCGAGCCAGCCGGTGCAGGCGATCATGGCGCCGGCGAGGACCAAGTGTTCCATGCTGGTCTCGGCGCCGACGACGCTCTGGAGGCGGGCGGTGGCGAGGGGGAGCGTGCAGACGACGTAGACGAGCGGGTAGACGACCATCATGTAGGCGGCGCGTTGGGCTTTGGCCGTCTTGGCGGGGCAGCGGAAGTGGTTTCTCTGGATGCGCCGGCGGATGATCCAGAAGAGGGCGCTGTAGAGGAAGACGGTGCCGAACTCGGCGACGAAGATCCAGAAGTAGTGGCCCCATAGGCGTAGCTTGGGGTATTTGATGTTGATCCAGCACTGTAATTGGGGGTGAGCTGGAGCAGTGATGGCAAGGAGGGAGGGGACTTACCCAAGCACCAGCACGGACGTAAAGGTCGACGGGATGGTTGGAGACACCAATGATGGCAGCAAGAAAGACGAATGCCCAGATAGTGGCGCAAACGATGTAGAAGGTGTGGTGTTCGAGTTTGTAGGACAGAGCTATGCAGGCGAAAGTGTGAAGGCCGATGGCGACGGCCCACCAGCCGCTTGCAAGGTCGCCGACGGATACGAACCAGCCCTGGGCGTAGCAAGAGGGTGAAGTGACGTCGATTGCATCCCGCAAAAGCCACTCGATGTTGATGAAGAAGGCGATTGCTTGTTGGAAGTCGGCAAGGAGAAGGTTGAAGATGAGGAAAAGGAACTGATTCTGAGCACCGTGGGCTTTTCTTTGCCACCGGGAAAAAAGAGTGCGGGCGAGGACAACAAGAAAAATAAAGGAAGAGACAAGTGACATGAGACTGAAGACGACTACTGCTGTGAGACCCCTGGTCATGACATGTGTTAAAGGAGAGAGGGAGCCGGATTCTGAAGGCGTATCAGCTACATTATGGGCCATTGTGGCGCGGAAGACGGAGGGAAGAACAAGTGAGGCTGGTATGCATGCGGGAGGATTTCAACATGGCGGGACGGGAGAGGCGTGCCGGGCATATGTAGCCGCGGTCGGAGGCAGCGGAGGGCAGAGGTATAACGGCGAGTCGTGCTAGTGGCGGCGGCGCTACGGGGGTATCCTGATGCTTAATTCTGGCCATGAGTTGATGCGTGCGCTTAAGAACAGACGCATGATGCGGGCGTTGGTTTGTCAAGCTTGCGAAAGCATTGGGCCCGGACTGGCCGGCTGCGTCCATGCGAGAAGCGGAAGGTGGGTAAAGCTCGAAAGCCACGGCGAGGAGGCAGGCGAGCCGAGGGAAGGGTCCGCGTTGGGCAACTGACGATGAGATGATGAGTTGCCGTGTGAAGGGCGCTCGGGTGCACCCAGCGCGGAACCAGGCTGGCGGGTAGCAACGGCGGGCGCACATGGATGGGGCTAGTGACATGGGTCTCGAATCATGGAGGCCACGAGCGAGGCCGAAAGCAGACTGGGGTCGGAGCTGGGGTCGTCGAGCTGATGATGAAGAGCCGTCGCTTGGGGCTGGTGTTGAGCCTGACTCGCTGCTCCGCCGCCGCTGCCTCGCCTCTTCGCCTGTTCGCTTCTTCGCCCCTTCGCCCGCCTCCGCCTCTACTCGCCTCCGCCTCTGCCCTCTCCGCCTCGCACCGGACCCCTGGCCACGCCGACCTGCCATGTTTTGCCTGCTGCTCGTGCACCGCACCGCCCCGCCCCGCCGCGCCCGCGCTGAGGCTACGTCGCAGCCGGCTTGTCTGTTGTTTCACCTCCAGAGCATGTCCCCAGCGCCCATGCCGTCGATCCACCCCCGCCCCAGGCTGCTCCACTTGTACATCACGACCATCACCCATGCCAGAGTCATGTTCCCCTCGAGGACCAGCTTTGGGCCTGCACACCAACACGTCAGAGAGCAGACAGGATGTCCAACATACAGCACACACACCTGCGCACACGAGCTCCGGGCTGCCTCCACCTCGTAACACAGACCCCGTAACGTTGGCCGACGCAGCAGCGCCCGCGCGGCCCGGCACGGTGCCGCCGCCAACTCGCAATGGTCTGGTGTCGTCGCTGCCCAAGTCTGGTCTGCATGATGATCTGCTGAGATGCCTCGGCACATGGATGGCGAAACAATATCTATGCTGCCGCCGAGCCAAGCCCAAGTGCCGGGCGGCAGTCATGATCTCTCACTTGCAAATCTCCAAGACTCGAGCCAACTCCTCTCTCTGCTACCGCCAGCCAAACCCTAACTCTGCCGCTCGTGTTCTGGGCCCGCCCTTTCTCTCTCTCTCTCCCTCATACCATAGCGTGCCTTTCTGCTTGCTGACGAAACCATGTCGTGCTCGGCTCATCTGCCGCGCCTGCTTCCTGCTTGACGACATGATCACCATCGTATTTTCGCTCTGTGCGGTCGTGACCCGAGGCACTGCTGCTGCCGACTAGTCATAAAATGCTGACATGGTGCAGCCACAGCCGCGCAGGCGCCTGACAAATTCTCCGGTCACTGACTCGAGCCCAAGGCCGTTGCCGAGATTGATAAGGCAGCGCCTCTGATCAGGGTCCTCCTTACTACTGATGCCCAGTCTCCCCACTGCTCGCCATATGACCGTCAGGGACCGTCGGCACTCGAGTCACGGCCGTTCTTGGCATACTCTAATGCTCCCCCCACCCTAGCGACGATGAATCTTGACCCACTATTATCTCTTCAGGCTGGAGCTCTTACGGCGGAGATGGTGAGACCGACGAGAGCTTAAGCGAACTTCATGGTGCGATACCGCATGGATTTCGACCGGCGGCGGAACTTGGAAAAACCCCCCCCAGAGTATGGTTTAGACGATGCTTCCACGGATTCAAGTCCGCCGACTTTGCATTGAGATACGGCCCCTCTCCGATGGCGCAAAGGAGATAGCCGAAGTAAAGTACTCACCGAGGTATTTTTCCGCCTACAGTACTAGCAATGTCATTGCTACCTTACGCGTGGCGGTTGACGCCGTTCGAGTATAAGGTAAGCCACGATTCTAGACTTTGGCACCACTAGTCGCCTCTTTCTCTTTGTCACGCATGCTCTTCGTCTTCTACAAAAGACAGCGCCACCACACCCTACTCCCCCCAAGCACTTATTGCCTTGAAACAACACTAACTTTGCAGAATTGGGGTTGATGGAGCTTGTGTCCGAATGCTCCGGTTCACATAAATATTGCGCATCTATGCCCAAACGACTGCTTTAGCTATCTGTCCTCGTGGGTTCTTCGATGCTCAAGATCCCTCACCTTTCCATCATTCAAACGACCCGTCCTCCATTCCTGGAAGCAATCCTAATCGAACATTGCTTCGAATGCATTGCTTCAGCCACAGAAACACCCAGTTGACAAGACTGAGCCAGCCAACCTGTCAGGGAGACGGAAAGGAGAGAGGAATGAGATTAAAATTAAGTATGAGAAAAGGCTGTGTGGTCTCACAAGTTGGAGATTCTTCCATATCCCGAGCGCTTCCTAACAAAGCCCCTTGCGTAAGAGACATGTTCATCCACCGCCGTTTTGACATGATCTCCTTGGCTGATTTGGTCGAGATTAAGATAGTAGCTAATGTCTTACATGCCGATCTACCATGTAAGAATCGATCAAAAGAAGACGAGGGGGTATGTGAATGTGTAAAAAGAAAAGAAAGAAACAGGAGGGAAAAAAAAGAATATAGCCTTCCCAGGTCGTGTCCACCTTTTCCATATATTGATCCTCCTCGCCACCCATGCATTTGTATTGAGAAGAGAGCAAGGAAACAACGAGAGTGAAAACAAAAAGGCCGTACCCAGTCCGGTATCCAGGGTATCTCAGATGCTAGAAAAAAAAAGAGAAAGGAAAAGAAGGAGTATACAAGTCATTCCAGGCCAGCGTACATGCGCATCGTCAATGATTTGATTGGTGGGGAAAAACAAAAATCCAGGAGAACAGTTGGAAATTTTTTGGAAAAGCTTCGATTCCAGATATTGTTCGGTGTTGTGTTCGTGTCGTTTTGTCCTTTGTGTGGTTCGTTGATTCTTTAGTATGGACTACCCGACCTCGGCCTCATGGCGTTTGAATTGCCCACCACATCGACACTTCTACCGATGGGCGTCGAGTTGCCGCTACTACCATTGCTACCACCCTCACCGGGCAGCATGAAGCCGTCAGCGGGCTCGACCCTGATCTCGACCTTTGTCTCGGCGCGCACACCACCAAGCCCGGCGAGGATGGAGTCGGTGCTGCCACGAGGGGTGGACTCGCGGGCCGAGGTGCTGCTACTGCGGGCACGGGTAAGGCCATGTGTGGATGGTGTGCTGCTGGCCTTGTGCTTGGGGCGGCCGACGCGCTCAGTGGCGCCATGGACGCCACCCTTGGAGAGTTCATCCATGTCGATGAAGCTGGAGCCGCGGGCGTCGAGACCGCCGGTGATGGTGACGGTGTGATCGGCGCCCATCCCGCCCTTGCGGTCGCTAAACGATGAGATGTCCCAGCCCGTGGCAGTTTGGCTGCCGTGGCCACCATAGCCGGTGCGCCCGCCAGAGGAAGAGGCGCCGGCCTTGCCAGCCCCACCTTGGTGCGGCTCAATCTCGTTGGAGACGAGCACGCGGCGGGTCAGCGCATACAGGGCGGCATCGACCCAGCCGCACGACGTCATCATCGAACCAGCGGCGCAGTAGTAGGCAATGGGCAGTTTCTGGCCCGTCATGGTGGCCATGCGGCCCGCCGCCAGGGGCAGCGTCAGCAGCACGTACGTGAGCGGGTACAAGACCATGTAACGCGCCGCCTGTGAGACCTTGGACTGTGTGCTGTGCTGTTGCGCGCTCGCGATGCTGACGAGCTGCTTGCGCAGGTAGATGAAGATGAGGGCGTAGATGATGACGGTGCCGAATTCGATGATGAAGATCCACAGGTAGTGCAGCCAGAGGCGCTCCGTCTCGTACTTGTCCGATGCCCAGCACTGGTAAGAGATGCACGTTAGCCTTTACGTTCTGGTAAGATTGCTAAGCGTGTTGCAATGATGGGAGTCGAAGCATTTCCTAGCTCAAGGTTCATATCCCAGCCCTGGCCTGCCACAAAGCTCCAATGTTCGTGCAGAGTAAGCTGGCAGAGTTTTCGGCAAACCTGACCCATTTTTACCGTTGCTCCTTTGATCTTGATCCATGATCGCTTTTTGAAGAAAAGAAAGGAGTCACCTACCCAAGCACCAGCCGCGGTAAAATAGTCACTCCCATGCAGTGCCGGACCAAGCACCGTCAACAGCAAGGCGAGCGCCCAGATGACGATCGTACCGGTTAAGAAAATTCTGAAGGGCAGCTGGCGGCCTTTGACGATGCTGAAGAAGGTGTGCAGGGCGATGGCGAGGACGAACATGCCGGAGGAGATATCGCCAATCTGGACGAGCCAGGCCTGACCAAAGCAAGCAGGGCTTGGAGCCAGCATACTATCGGTGTGGATCCAGTGGAAGCTGATGAGGAAGGAGATGGACTGCTGCAGGTCGGCCAACAGTAGATTGTAGATGAGCAACACGTACTGGTTGTAACCAACGTAGCTGCGGTAATGCCTGCGCCACGACACCAGACGGTACGTGATCCAGCAAAGAAGTCCCAGCGTCGCCACCGTCGACATCAGCGCGAAAATTCCAACCGGCCACAGCCCCCGCCGCAGGTTGTCCGGCAGCGGATCCACGCTGTACGGCCAAGGAAAGTACTGCGGCATGTTTTTGGATTCCAAATTGCGGATCAATGAGTTCCTCGCTCTCGTCCTGGAGTTTAATTCCTTTGAGACCTTTTCTGTGTTCAGGATTCTCTCCGTTGTCCTGGTGTGATCGGGTTGTCGGCGTGTCCAGGGTTATACGACGACGTATGGATCGCTCGCTTAGGCCGGGAAGTCGTATATTCGTAGACGTCGATCAGCTCTGAACCCCCAAGCGCATGTCGCGAAGTATTAGTCCTTCACTTCTTCTCCGGTCCTTGCAGCCGTTTTCGTAGAGTGCCTCGTGGGGGAGATATGGATCACTGGAGCGACTGTGTCGAGACAGACGAGATGAGAGAGCAAGAGAAGGAATGGAGGGAGGAGGGCTGATATGAGAAAGAACGAGGGTCCGTGGGGCTGAACAGGAAGTGGTATCCGAGGAGGACTATAGGGCGGGGAGGAGGGGTTTCGAGGCACAAGGCGAGTCAAGATCAGGGACGAGCGGATGATGGAAGATCGGCCTTTGGGCGGGAGAGGAATTCGGCAGTCTTTTTCGGTGGACCAGGGTGGTGATTAGCAGGCGGATCAGTGGGGGACGAGGCGAGAGAAGGTGGCAGCTGAGGGAGTGCGCTATGGCAGATCAAACGGGAGGGAGAGGACGCGGATGCGGCTGCTAACGCAGACTGGCCCAGCCCGGGCTGCCATCTCTCGTCCCCACTGGCCATCCTTCCGGCAGCCTGAGGAAGTTGGACCGGGGGATGCTGGACAGGCCGCACGCCATAAGCTTTTCCGACGGCCATGATGCCCGCTTGGCCGGTTCAGCGTGGGATTCGGGCCGCTGCCATTGGACTATTTTTGTGGGTTGGGGCGGGCCCCGGTGCCCTGGTGACAGGGTGTTGGAGGCGCCCTCGGTGCAGCTCCGGGGCGTGCATGCTGTCGAAATGCTCTCTGCAGCGGAAGGATTGTGGCTAGGTGACGGGGCGACCGCAGAAGCACCGTTGTCTCTTGATTCCCATCTCGAATGCCCATGGCCGTCGGCTGAGGCGGGAGGCTCCGCTGAGAGTGGTGGCGGCTGAGCATGGCACCAGGAACCAGGGCGGCACGTCGCCTGGCGCGGTCCAGATGGCGCAGCAGGGGGGGCCGCGGAGACGACTACGTAAACAGCAGCGTGGGTTGGATGGTGTCAGGCGAATGACGGGGCAGAGTGTTGTTGCTGGCGGCTGGCCAGGCACCTGCCACGATCTGCGCCCCCAAGAGCATGGGGTAGGCAGGCGCCGATACGGCGCCCGCCCGTTATGGAGCGCTGCGCCGGTGATCAGCAGGGGTACCTGCTTCTTCTTCCTGCACAACCGCGTCCAGCAGGCAGCCGCGAGACAGACGGCGCGGGCACGACACGACACCAACGGCGCACCGCACCGCCAGCTTACCAGCTCGCCAGCAGCGGCGGGAATCTTGGTTGCGACGGGCGCAAGAAGGGTGCGCCAGCGGGGCGGGAGCGCAGTCCCGGCGGGAGGAAACGCCGCCAGCGGGGACAACCAGCTTAGACACCAAGCACAGCGACGCGAAAGGCTTGCCTCGCGCGCCTGACTCGCATGCTCTGGCCGCGACGAAACGGCGCCGACTCGACTGGTGCAGCCACCCAGCGCAGCGTTTCGCTAGTGGGCGCTACGTTCGACAACCGCATCACACAGCGGATTAGCGGCGCCCATCCTCATCCTCTATCGTCCCCAAACGCCAAGCCGTCTCTGTCTGCCCTCGCCAGTATTTGCATTCCGGCGCATGGGCTGTCCATCACCAGAAAACCGCCGAATGCTTGCCAGGCAACGTGACAGCTGCCAGCTCTCGTCGCGCCCGCCTTGTCCAGAACAACGCCTCAGCACCTGCGCCTAACCATTTCAGGTTGCCGGGCCCGGGAATGATTGCACAGGGCATCTCCGGCGACATTGGCCTTCAACAGCGTTGGGTGCGGGGTAGGAGACGGAGGACTTTGCGATTCAGTAGTGCTGGTCCATGGCCCGGCCAAGCTTTCCGGGGCTCGAGACGGAACTACTGCAGGCACGCAGGGCTGAGGACGAGGAACAAGAAAGAGGGGCACCCACTGCAATCCCGCCCTTGCAGTGTCGTCCTCACCTCACACGCCCAGATTGTCGGCGGATGGGGCGCGCAAATTGCACAGCAACTTCTCGGCTCCACTATGCCACATGGTGTGTCGTCCAGCAGGATGATCCACCCTCATCAGCACCCGCAAATCCTCGGCTTCAGGTTCCGTTGCGCGCGCGCCGAAAGGACCAAGGGATTCACAGCCAACAGCCCCACTTTGGCACCCAGCAAATGCAACAAGGGGATCCGCCGCCTGTGCGGACGACGCCTTAAGCGACAAACGGAACTGTTCCCGACCGCTCTGATACTCAATACTGTGACTTGCGCGTCGCTCCCGCCGCGGCTCGTCGGCGCTGCGGTGCGGGTGGGGGCGTCGCCGCATCAAGACGATCGCTGTTGGCCACAGGCGAAGCTTAATGTTGTAACAAGCCTTTCGCGCAGCAGACGCTCTGCTCGGCCAGTTGTGGCGCATGACGTCGTCCAAGGCACCGTGGAAACAAAAAAGCAAAAGGGACGCGAATCCTGCAGGAAGCCGGCACTGTTTCTTCGTCTAACGGCGCCGGCTACCTCGGCTGCCGCTGCTACGTAGTAGTACGTACCTTCTCGCCCCCGTTCTGGAATAATCCTCGGGGATAGCGAGCCCTCGTCGATCCACCCGCCGATCCACCTTTAACAATCAACACGAAGACGCTCCCTTGCTTTCGCAACCACTTGACGAAATCCCCGGTGGGGCTGCGCGGCAAGCACCTACAGATGCTCCACTTCGCCGTCTGGAGCTAATGCTTTGCGCCAGCTCACAATGTTACCCTCAGCCCACACCTCCTTTCCCCCAATAGAGAAATTGCTTTCGTCTTCATCAGTTCTCGGTCCTTTCCAGCAGGGCTGGGCTCGGTGTTCGGCACGCCTTCGTCAGCGGAAAGGCCGCCGCGGTGCAGAAATCACCGAGAAGCGCACACTGGGCGGGAACATCCGTTTGCCATTGTCCATTCACCTCGTTATCAAGGATGGTACAAGCACTGTGGCACTATTGATGCATGGCCAGAACCACGCCCTAAATTCACCCGCACTTCGGAAGCTGCACCTCGGAAAACCATGCAGGCAGCCGACCTCTGCGGCAGATCTCCCCGCTCCCGCAGGAGCCTTCCGAAATCCTATCACGTAGGTAGCTCCCCTGTAGTTGCCCTGGCTCTGACATTTAGACTTTGGTATGAATTCATGCGTGGGGCTCCTCTCTACTCTTCTTACTGGACACTGCTATCCCTGAGCATATCGTCTCAGGTCCGTCCGATGCCCTGCTTTAAGCTACACACCTAAGCGCAACGAACCTGTTGGCGTCCATATCGCGCGCTCTGCTGTCCGCCGCAACCAGCCATCAATGTGCAGATGCCATCGAAGGATCGACAAGCCTACAGCCGCCTGTTTTTTTTTTCGTTCTGCTGCTCAGCCTGCATCGTGTCCAGTTGCTGACCTCGGTGCTCCCACGGCGACGCATGGGAGAATGACGAAGGAGCCAAGCTATCAACCGCACTATCGACCGTTCGACCGGTGGGGCCGTGGGCTTCGTCGGTCTCGTCTCCCTCATACACTACTGCCCTCTCGCCTTGTCTTCGTCTCTGAAGAGAAAGATTCCTTGCCTGGTACTGGATAATGACCACCACGCTCCGCTTCCGCGCTTACCTCCTTTCCGGACTTGGCTTGGTATGTCGCCATCTGATTGGCAGGTGCGCTCTTTAGGATTATGTTCCTTGCTAGTTTGGCATATCCATTTCTTAAAAGGGTCCCTGGCGTGTTTGAAAATCTCATCCTCCCTGACGCCACTTTTATCATATTTCTCCGCACGTGGTAACTGGGATGAGGCGGGTTTTCGAGCAACATCGGCGACAATCGGCGCAAAATCCAATCAAGATCGTCGCCGCTGGGCAGGTTGCGACAACTGTCGGTTGGACTTGAAGAAACACTAATGCAAAAGCGGCAGACATCACGTTCTCGGTGCTGAGTGACTAGGTGGTATCCTCTCTTGATGTCTAAGGGCACCTGATCGGCATCTACACTTACCGAAGCTCACCCGTGCTCGCCAATGCTCTGGCAGGACTACTGTTGCGACCGAGTTTCGAATTCTCCCGTTGATGGGCACCTTTCATACGACGTCCGTTCCGACTTCCGTTTCCTCCCAACGGGTGAGACCGCCATTGCGTAGCGCAACATCTCCCACCGTTATTCCCGTTATTCGCGTCATTCCCGTGCAATCTTACTAAAACCGATATGCTTTCTGTTAGTTCTGCACCAAGGCACTTGTGGTTCACCCAAAAATCCATTTCGTTGTCGTGAGCACTAAGGTTTTGGTATGTGCCCACACCAGCCCCAGCCTAGATGTCGATCCTCCGCAAAGAAGATCCACTGTCGTAGTGGCGAGAGATTGAACGTGGGCCCCCGTCTCCCTCGCCCTGGCGCGCCCTCTCCTTCCACTCCGCTGCATGCCGCCCAGTATCTTGGACAGACCCCAAGCCGATCATCGGGGTAGCCTTAGCAAAGAGGGAAAGGTGGCCCATCACCAGAAGAAGATCAGCACGATCATTGGATGGGGGAGGAGCGGGTTATGGGGCTGTAGGGCTCTCTCGGTGATGGCTCGGAGGTGGCTTTGTGCTGGTGTCGGAGCACTTATCCTGGATGGGCAGGAGTGTGCGGCACGCATGGAATTTGGGAGATCTGTGACAGGGAAGACGAGGGAGGAGTGGAGTTCTGATCTCCAGTCCATTTTCGCTTGAGAACCTGTCTCGAGCTATGATTGGAGTCCGTTGTGGAGGGGACAAAGACACGGGAGGATCTGCCGTGGATCCCCTTGGCTGATACCGATGCGATCTGGGAATGTTATCTTCTTGTAGATGATGCCATGGGTAATTCTCCGATCGTGTCGTAATAAGAAAAGGTGAGAGATTGGAACTAGTGGCGGCGGGGTCTACAAACTCAAATATCAGTTCGAAGATCGGCAACTATGGCAGGCGCTGGGTCCGGCACGTCAGCCGAAGCAAGTCTGGGCATAGTCCCGCAGGGATGGCTGTCGCCATTGGTATACCATAATGCAATTGCCCACGTAATAGCTTGACAGTACTTAAAAATCACAGTTCCTGCAACTGTGGCCTCTCGAACGGAATCCTGGAGTATGTTCGAGACGACTCTCAACGCACGGCCCGGTTGTATCCTCGTAATGGATGGACTGGACGAGTTCAACTGCGTCGGAGAATTTCGAAGCGACACCGTACATAGACCAATAGTGGCCAAGATGCAGGAAAGCCAATTGGAAGACTACAAAAGCGAAGACATGCTCGAGACTCGAAATTATTGTCAACAGAATGCCGAGAGGCCTTTTACTATGTATATGAACGCACTCGAAAGGCCATTGAACATCTTGAAGACGACGAACAAGAATGAGCTCTTGAAATACTACGATAAGCAACGTTCGTGTTCAAGCAGTTAACCATTGCAGAGTTAACAAAAGCTCGTTTGGTCGGCCCGGAAGGTCAATCTGAGGTTGTATCCGCGAATGGTCTTCCTTCCATCGCAGAACAATTACATCAGTCACGGCATCACAGCGCTGTGTGCATCAGTTCTGGGCATACGAGCCGGACCCGGATGTGCATCTCGTGATGTGCCCAAAGGTTTGATGGTGCACATAGTCCACCCATCAGCATGGGATATCACACTCACTCCATAATAATGCAACACTTTGACTCACCTATTTCTCTAACGCTATCTGGTGCAGCGCTTCAGCACAGGGTTATTGCACGAGCACTTCTGCTGTCTCTGCGGGAAGAGCAAGTATGGCACCGAACCGGTTCAAGCTTTCTGGAATATGCCATTAGAAAATTGCCAGAACATGCTCATACAAGCGACGAATAAATGCCCACATGGACGGATTGTATCATGGGCTTTTTTTTTTTTTGGAAAGCTATTCCACTCTAACTCGTGACGCTTGTCGTTCAACGCAATGTATGGTGAGGTGAGTTCGTAAGTCCGGGTGGCCATCAAAGCAGACCAATATGTTTCGCTGCTCTATTAATTATGACGGCGACAATGATGGCGCTCGGATCCTTGACTGTCATTTTCCTCAACGGTAAGTCGCATATATGGGACACCATTTCAGGCAGCCTGTTCGCAAGGCCATCGAGAAGTGTTCGAAATCTTGATCGATTGGGGTGCAGACGTCAATGTGCAGGCCCGTCTTTATGGACCGGCGCTCATTTACCCCATGGCGTACCAGCCTGAGGATATAGCCTCGCGCCTTGGGGACTCCGGGGTAGACAACAAGATTTTCTCTATTCGGCTCTCCATATAGCTGCTTATTACGGACTTTGCAACACAGTTTAACTACTGCCCCTAATGGGCGTAATGGCTTCAATATCCTGTTGAGACACGCGTTAGACCTTTTATTATCTCCTCGATCGTAGGGCTGATCTGGAGGCGATGGGCGCGGACGATATCACATCCTTGCATGCAGCTATATGGAGGGGTAATCTCCCTATAGTAGCTTGCTTACTCGAAAAAGGTGCCAGTGTTTCTATTCAAGGGAGGAGTAGCGCTTATGGAATATGTAGTTTTAGTTGGCCGCCTTGTCAGTGCAACTCGTGGTTAAACAGCGCTCAAGTCAGTTATCATTGACTAAGAAAAAAAAAAACATAGCATGATAGCACTGCTCCTGACGGCTCCAAAGATCACAAGAAAAGCATTCAGTTTCCCGTCGATTGCGGGCTGGAACGAGCAGCCAAATACTTACGAGGCAACTTGTTGTTTTACCTTGCAGTAGCATCTGCTTCAGTGGAAATGGTTCAGAGTGCTCAACACACCAAACAACTGCTGAATCTACCCCTAATGAGACAAACCAGACACCGTTCCACTGGCCATGCCGGAGAATGGACCAGGATGTAGTCGGTGAACTCATCCGCGTTGGAATGTAGGACATTGGGGTGAAAGCCTTGGACTCACTTGAACATTGCTCAGATGCACGAAAATGAAGTCAAGGACCACTGTGTCGGTGCTCATGGTAGAAGCACTGCCTAGAACCAAGCCCTAGATGCCTAAGAGCTAAAAGCTTGATTCAGCCATGCAAAGTCAAGCGGTGAAGTGTTATAGCGAACTAGCCAGCCATAGCTGGTGAGTCAACCAGGCAACAGCGGACACGAGCCACAACGGGACTGACACAGCCCCATTGGTCCCCCGCCCAACCACCAATCCATTTAAGAGCAGCCTCAAACCCCCATTCCACAGCCATCAACCCACTGCCACGTGTAAATACGAGCAGCACAATCCCTTTTCCAGAACCCCCCACCCCCCTCTCCTCCTACGTTGTTCGTATCATCGCAAATCGTGGGCCGGCGACGACCTGCTGCGCCACCTCCACCACCACGGGACCACCAAACCCACCCACCCACGAACGAAACCCAAGCAGACTCACAAACAACTCAACAAAAACAAACAAGAAAAAGAAAAGAAAAAGAAAAAGAAGACCTCAACAACCGCCATACCCCCAAACAACACAACCATGCCCTCCCCAACCATCCCCTCCTCCTTCCTCCGCGGCCCGGCCCCGCCCACCGTCAGCACCTCGCGCATCGACTTCGCCTTCACCCCCGTGCCCGAGTACGCAAACTGCTACGCGACCGTCATCGACGACGCGCTCACGCCGTCCGAGTGCGCCACCCTGCTGCGGCTGGCGGCGGCGGCCAGCACCAGCACCAGCACCAGCACCAGCGCTTCTTCCACCACCACAGCAGAAGCAGCAGCAGCAGGAGGAGGCGGCATCTGGGAGCGCGCCATGATCAACACGGGCGGCGGGCGGCAGGCGATGGCGGTGGACACGCGCAACTGCGGGCGCATCATCTACGACAGCGAGGAGCTGGCGGGGCGGCTGTGGGCGCGGGTGGCGCCGCTGGTGCCGGAGCTGGCGGTGCTCGAGGGCGAGCGGTGGGCGGTGCCGCCGAATGCGCGGATGCTGGATGGAGGGGAGGAAGATGGGGATGTCGGCTACGGCAGCGCGCTGCACGGGCGGCAGGTGCAGCGCGGGGAGCGGTGGCGGTGCGCGGGCCTGAACGAGCGGCTGCGGTTCCTGCGGTACGTCGGCGGCGAGTACTTCAAGCCGCACTGCGACGGCGCGTACGAGAGGGGGCGGGGGAAAGAGGGGGAAGCGAGCCGGCCGGTGGAGCGGTCGTTTTTCACGCTGCACCTGTACCTCAACGACGGCGAGGAGGTGACGGGCCATGCCGAAAGGGAGAGGAGGAGCCCGTTCATCGGCTGCGTCGAGGGCGAGCCTGAGGCCCCGCTGAAGGGAGGCGCTACTACCTTCCACAGCACGGAAAACTGGTTTAGCTTGTCGTTTGGCGACCCGGATCCTAAAATTATACAGAAGAGGGTGGATGTTGTGCCGAGGGTTGGGAGGATCCTTTTGTTTCAGCATCGAAACATGGTGCATTCTGGAGATGACGTGTTGGATGGGGTCAAGTACACAATGAGGACAGATGTGATGTTTACTAAGGAGGTAAAGGAGGATCAGGAAGAGTGAGTACGGGTTCTTTACAAGTAGAAGAGAGGCTGTAAGCACAGGTGCGCAGGGTAGCAAGGCCTGAAGTAGTCTCTTAGTCAACTGCTGAGAATCGAACGGTGGAGAGGGTGAATTTGCCAGCGCGCGTCCAAATGGATAGATTGTTGATAGGCGTAGGCCAACGAAAGTCAAAATCATTTCTCTGTTCACAAGGCAATTGAGTACCTCGCGGGTTGAATAAGAAAAAAATATCAGTCATGAACTCATGAGAATTACGAAAGCCTTCCCGTACCTAATCGTAACAGATGCATGATTGCCGAGAGTGGTTGAGTGTTCATCTTGACGGTATGGTGAAGCAGTCCACAACAACACCATCAAGTTCGGCATCATCTCAGTCACACCTCGTGCAAACGCCACAGACTTGCACAATCCACGCCCGTGCCGAACCTTCACTCCTGATCCTCACTTATCCTTATCCTCATCATCCTTCTTTGGCTTTGGCTCAAAGTCCAGACTGTTCCCGTTGTAATACTCGTTCCCCTTTTCACCCTGATCTCTTAATGTCCGGATCCTGATCCCACTTCCACTCCCACTGCCCCCTTCACCCCTCCCCTCTCTACCTGAGCCCTTCCCCTGCCCCTGCTTGTCCTGCGCCCCACCAGCTGTAGCCCCACCATTGCCTCTGCCGCCTTCTTGACCGCCTCGGACCCTCGCAAAAGGCGCCAACAACGTTGCGAAGAGCCCCACAAACATGTTGTACAGCTGGACCATGGCGACGTAGATGCTCCCTATGTACCCGCCACCAAGGCCCGAGTACGTACCAACTGCATTCTTGACAGGGACCAGGACGAGTGTCGCGCTTGGAACGACATCCGCAAGATCGTTGAGTGGCTTCGTTTCATCCGAAGGGCCAAGGGTGCGGTTGGGCAGTGGTGCAAGGATATGCTTAAAGGAGTAGGGCGGTGCTGGGGGAGGTTTACTTGAGGAAGAAGAAGGCCCGGGGCCGCTGCTAAGCGCCCAGTCGACGCGTGGCCGGACGTCCGCCTGCAACGTGGCTGTGGGCGGAAAGTACTCGCGAATCTGGCTGCCATCGAGGAGGCGGATGCGGAGGCAGACGTCTCCCGATTTGGGGGCCGGGCCCCGACTTGCTCCAGATATCGAACCCCTCTTTGCGGCTTCTAGCACTGGGGAGGCAGGAGTGGCGAAATCTGCCCCCGCGAACTCGTGAAGCTCGGCTTCGCGCTGCCGTTTGCGCAGCTCTTCCCTCTCCTTGCGTTCCTTCTTGTCGGCTTCCACACGTTGAAGGATCCTATTGAGCTCATCCTGGTGGGCCTGTTTCCGCATCTTCTCCTGCGCTGCGTAACTAAGTCTTCTCGTGTCTTGCGAACCCGCCGAAGATATTTCCTCCTCAACCGCCTTCCGCTTTCCGGCGGCCTTAGCAGCGCGTGCAGCAGCCTCCGCTTCCTGTGTCAGTTGATGGTCTGCCTCGAGGCGAGCTGCGCGGTCGGGGAAGAGCGAGTTGAGGTCGGTGTTGGGCGTGGGCTCGGTGGACGCTGCAGGTCGAATCGGTGCGGGTTGAGTTGATGGCGAAAGAGAGCCCTCGCTTGGTGGAGACGCAGGTGAGGTGCTTGCTTGCGCAGTCGACGGTTCGTCTGCTATCGAAGTGGGTTCGAATTGCACCGGCGTGGTAGCTTCCGGGGGGTTCTCCACCGTGGCTTCCGTTGCAGCCCTGTCCTCAGACGCGGAGCTCTGCCCTGCTGTATCTGGATTCAATACCCCTTCTAACTTGCTGATGAAGTCATCGTGGCTGATTCCTCCCAACAAGCACAGCTTCAGTTGTCCGTTGCTGAGCACCTCGCGCGTTAGAATAGCGGTTCAGCAGCATTTAGAACGCGCGGCCCCCGAGCCCTTGCGCTCTCACACAGGATTCAGTCACCTACTGTATCACAACGAGCGCGGGCGTCTTCGGAATCGGACAGAATGCGGACAAGAAACCGGCTTCCTGACTGCCTGCTTCAAGGCGCAAAGCAACCGACTTCTGGGCGAGGAGTGTGGCAAGCTACGAGGGACAATACGTTAACAAGCCGAGTTCCAGAGCTTTCATGGTAGCAAGTACTCGCTCATTCGCGGGAGTCGTCGTCGTAGGTGGAACTCACGGGTTCATTGCTTAACCACTCGTCCTCCCATGTCGTACTCTCTTCATTCACGTCTACCTTCGCAAGGTTCTGTCAGAGACACACAGAAACGTACTGTAGGGGCCTCGAACTGGGGAGAGAACGCCCACGGTTGGGGGTAACTGGAAGGCGGGGAACAACGTCTAGGCTTAGAGGCTACGCACCTCGCACAAAGCAAACGACAGACTTGGCCTGCTGGATAGCGAGCGAGATGCCGCTTTGCAAGTCGCCCTGGTGAAACATTTCCTTTTCCGGACGGTCAAGTGTTTCTGGACGGAGGGGCCAGCAGGAGCGCGAATGAGGCAGGGCAGGCGCAGGTCGGCGGTGCGGCGCAGGCTAGGTTGCGAAGACACGGTAGCTGGCGGCGGAGCTTGGGAGGGAGCTCGGCGAGGCTAGGCTAGCCTAGGCTTCGCGCGAGACAGACGGTGGCCGGAGCACGTCGGGAACACCGTGACGGAGCAAGGTCAAGCTTGGGAGTGTGTGTGGCACCAAATGCGGGTCCGGGAGGCCACGCGAGCTGCAAGCCGGGGCAAGCTGTACGAGATCTCTTACGTAGCTTGTCGGCTGCAAGCGAGAATGTCGTGGCCATCCGTGGCCATCCGTGCTCGCCGCGTACAACTTGGTGGTGGTTGCGAGCAACAGCGGAGACGTCAACCGCTGGACGAGAGCATCCAGGACCACGCCCTGCCAGATCAAAGCTGCCATGTCGACAGCGTCCACGCCGAAGAGACTATATAGCATCGATCCCGCATTACAACTTCATCACGCATGTTGATCTCCGAGCTGGCAATCTCTGCGAGAAGCTGCTTACCGAGCTCCTGTCTTCCCTGGTAAACACTTGGCACATATTCACGTCACTGCCGCGTCTCAAGGCGCGCGATCCGTGTTCTCTCCCGAATCTTGCTTCGCCCGTTTGTGACCCACACTTCTGCCTCTCCGCCCGCAAAGATGTGGAATGCTGTCCGCTAATCGTCATCATCGCCATCCGCACGTGAGTCATGCCCATCGGACAAGGGAAGCAGATGGAGCACGGAGAAACAGAGAGTAGAAAGCTATACAATTACCGGCGCATACTTAGAAGGCACCCCGTGATTATGAAAGCGAAATTGCTCCACTACTGTGCTTTGAATCCAGCATGATGCCTTGCTTTACCCGTTGCTCCACGCACTATCTACAAGTGAACTAAAGAGGGGAATCCCTCCTTCAAACCCAGATCGACACCTGTTTGCTACCGCCCACTGCTTGCCCGAAGAAAGAAGGAAACTGAAAACCAGCGATGAGAGTACTGTAAGGGAAAAGAGAAGAGTCCCGCCGTCGCGGCTGCGCGTCCGCGAGACGCTTGCGGCCGGCTCCGAGCAACACCAGACGGACTGTCCCAGTCTGCAAAACTGCCTTCAGATATCGCGAGGTGAACAGGCTTTCTCTAGAGATTTCATTGTCATGCTCCGCCGCAAGTCATGCCACTCGTCAAGGTGCACCGGTCTATATCATTAGGGTGTGATGCGCGTTTGACGTTTCTGCGTAGCTCCTTCATAGGACGACACACTTGCTCTTCTTCGGCTTGGCGGCGGGCCTCGGGCTCAGGACGGCGCTGTTTCACCACCAGTCAGTATTCAACCGCTCCTTCCAACGCTTTTGTTTTGGTGGGCGTCTTCATGGGAAGCTCTCACCGAATGGCCTCGTCGAACACGCTCTTCAAGTTACGCTGCGTCAGGGCAGAGCACTCCAAGTACTTGTGCGCCTTGATCTCCTTCGCGACTCCCACAGCCTGCTCGTACTGGATGGGTGCCATCTTCTTTTGCCTAAGGCTCTCCCGGGTGCCCTCATCATCTCTGAGATCGAGCTTCGTGCCGACAAGAATGATCGGGACACCGGGCGCGTGGTGCTCAATCTCGGGATACCACTACAAAAGAAGCGTGAGTGAACCGTGCGTCCAGCAGGGATGGGAGGGCGCGCACCTTGGCCTTGACGTTGTCGAACGAGGGCGGGCTGACAATGGAAAAGCAGATGAGGAACACGTCGGTTTGCGGGTAGGAGAGCGGGCGGAGACGATCGTAATCCTCCTGACCGGCAGTATCCCAAAGACCCAGGCTGATGGGCTTGCCATCGACCATGACATTGGCCGAGTAGTTATCGAAGCTGCCAAGCTAAATCAGCCCCAGTCGTCCCAACAAGAGGCAGGAGAAGTGCATACACAGTCGGGATGTACTCGCCCGGGAAGGCGTTGGTCGTGTACGAGATCAGAAGGCATGTCTGGACAGGCGTCAATGGTTGCGCGCACGGGACCGGGGCGGGAGAGGCATACCTTGCCGACGGCACCGTCACCGGTGACGACGCACTGCAGAAGCGGTCAGCGTGAATCCGGTTGCATCTTCAGCGGCTGCAAGCGTACCTTCAGGGACTGCGTCGCAGGTGCAGCAGCCATTGTGGGAGCGTTGGAGGATGGGTATCAAACGGAGGCGAAGGTTGTTCGCGTTGAGGAGGCGCGGAGGCGGCTGCAGAGTGACGGAAGCTTGACAGATGCACCGAGGGACTTGGACCAAGCTGCGGACGGCGGGCCGTTGCGGTCAGCGACAGGAGCTTAATCGGGGCGAGCTGGTTCAGGTGGTCCGGCGGAACTCACCACTCGAAGTTGCAGATGCGCTAGCCGCGATGGATTCGGGGGGGTTGGGCTGGTGCAAAAGAGCTGGCGGGGCGGACGCGACAGGCGTGCTGGGGTGTCGTCGCGGCGATGCTGGGAGCTTGCAGTAGGGTATCCGGTGGTCTGACGAGGCGCGGGAGCGTGGAGCTCGCGGACGGTCGGTGAGGACGGAGCGTTGGCCTTCGCGATGGCGGCGACGGTGAGAGGTGGTTGGTGTTGCAGACGCGACCTGGGCGTGGCGAGCTCAAGAGCCTTTCGGACGGACTCGCGGGCTTCACAGTGGCGGCGAGAGCGGAGTCGGTCAAGTGTTCCAGCGATGAAGCAGGTTGTCAGAGGGGTTGCAATGTGCCGGTGCAAGTTACGGGGGTTCGTTCGGCTCTAGCTTGCACGGATTGGCGCGCCAAATCAGAATACCTATCCTATCACTCCTGTGCTCCCATCGCCGACGCGCCAAAGACGCGCCGCAGCCCCAAGCCGCCTCTGCTGCCTCTGCTGCCTGCGACGGGGGCCGGGCGACAGGCGACAGGCGACTCGCAGGCGACAGGCGGCTAGGACGGCCCCGCTGCCAGCCAGTTGCCAGCGCGCTGCCGTCCCAAGCCACGCCGCCGTCAGTCCCACCGCACCGGCTGCGCGCTGCGACTCGGCAGTGCCGCATCAGTGCGCATCTTCAAAACCCTTGCACCGTCGCGCGAGAAAGGCCGGGGCCACGCTCTGTTTCGACCTCCATCGCGGCCGCTGCCTGCTCCACACCCATGCCTGCCCAGCCCGTCGCCCGCCTCCGCTGGGGCCTGTCTCCATCTTGTGGCAATGGCTGACTTCCCGCGATTTAGGCCGCGCCTCGACAGCCGCCGGCGTCTGCGGCGCCCGCAACTGTCTTCCCGCCCTTTTCGGCCGCCAGCTGCTCTTTCTCGATCTACCCGAAATGAGCACACGTGTCGGCAAGGGCGGCCAATGGGTTTCAGCGTCTGCTATAGCATGGGCTGGTTATTGTATACACCGCCGAGCTTTGCAGGCGTCACATACAGCAAACGCACGCTCTATTTCGACAGCCTAGCTTGTAGATGCTTGCGATGCCGCGCAGTTGGCTACTGATGATCGTCGTGCGTCGCAGGTGTGACCTCTTTGCAGCACCGTCGCAGCATCTGGCTCGAAGACGGGCTTCCATCTACCCACGAGTACCGGCCCACCCCGGCCCGTGCCGGAGCGGCTATCTATGTATACGACTGGAGGCTATCATGAAGCTATCGTGGTTCCACCATTTCCCTGCGGCGGCTTGAGCTTCGGACAGCCTTGATCCTCAAACCTGTCGCCCTTTGCTCGCTTGACTGTCTTACGAGAATCCACAGCTGCCTGAAACTCTTTGCAAACTATCACGTCGGATCCATGTCTCCGTGATTCGTCCGAACCTGCAGCGTGATGGTACATGAGCTTTTGGGTAGGCCAGGCATATACGGACTAGTTGTGCCCGTATCGCTGTTCTTTTATTCGTCGAAGACCATGCTCCCACCCTACACATTCGTCGCTCTATCGCGAAGCCAGTGGCTCCTCAATAGAAAAGCACCTCGATCTTCTTCTCGGGCTGGCCATATCGGCTCTTGAACTCTGGGCGAGCCAGAAGTTGAGCGAGTTCTTTCTGCACTTCTTGATTCTCCATGATTCCGCGCTTTTTCACGTCGATGTGGGACGCATCCACAACGATTCTCTCAAGGCTCTCGGGTGACAAGGCACCTATTGAATATTAGCATTCATATTCGGACATCATTGTGATCCCGCAACACATCGCAACGCCAATAAGCATTCGCAGCTCGCAGATAGTAGATCCTTTTGCTTCCGCTGAGCGCTTGCTTGAAGTTGCAACGCTTTCGTGAGTTTGATCCCAACTTACCGTTATCAAGCAAATCAATGATTCTCTTTGGGGTGCCTACACCGATGTTCATCTTGAACCTCTTGCAATTCTCAATCGCCTCCTGCAACTTAATGTGTTTGGCGAAGAGCTTCGTGACTTTGACGCCCTTATCTTCGAACGTCCTCAAAGCCCTAAGACCGATCAGACTTTGACCATGATTTCCCAGAGAAAAAAAACATACCTGACCATATCTGCGGCCCTCAACCCAGCCATAGCAACGACAAGCGTATGCGGTCTACCTTTCTCCTTTGAGGTCTTCTTCAGATTGCGCTTAGCATAGTTTTCTAAGAAAGCAGGAAGGTGTTCCAGGTCTCTCTGCTGCTCCCAGCTGCTAGTGTCGACAATCGCTTTCTCTGGGATCTCATTAGCGGAGGCTCCTAACATTCTGCAAGCCGAGAAATTATGAGACATGACACTAAAGACAGTGTTTCGTTGGTCGAGAAATGAAGGGTAGTACAAACGCAAAGCATACCTGGAACATAGCGGTCCTCCAGCTCCACCATGCTAAGATCAGGATCAAACCGCTTGGTCCTTTGCGCCATGTAATCAGCCAGCAGCTGGCTGTCCATACGCCCGATGGCCAAGTTCAGGCCGAGCTCTTCATTCAAGTCCTCATTCTCTGCGTTCTTCGGCTTTTTATTCTTTCTCTTCTCTGCCCGCTTGCTCTGCTTCGGCTCGACGTCATCCTCTCTCTTCCTTTTCCCACCGTTCGCGGGAGACGGCGACCTTAGGAATCCGGGCTCGATGAGCGGCACGCCGGCTCCATCTTCTGAGTCTGACATGGTGTGATCTTGGAATTCACGGGGTGGGTGAAGTTTTTGAAGTGTAGTCCTGACAGGCGCAAAGAAAAAAACCGTGGCAGCCATTTAGCTATCGGGGCGATAAGGCCCTAGCGCTAGGTAACGGTGACGACGCGTCTCCCAGCCGCCGACGCGACACTCCACTCCGCTGCTTTCGCGACGACGACGACGACCACCACCACCCTCTTACTTTGCAATAGCCGACAAGCCCACGGCTACCGACCGGCCACCATGGCTGAACCTCCGTCTAAGCGCGCGCGCACTACGCCTTCAAAGCCCGGCGACAACGACGTTCCAGCAAACGAAGCCGCATCGACCAACGCAACACCCATCGCAGACGTAAACAGCGCCCCGGCCTCCGCCTCACACAGAGAGATCCGCTAACAGACGTCCGCGATCGCAGCCCCGCGCGCTTGCCCACGCTCTCGACCAACCCCAGACCCGCACGCCCCTCCGCGCCGCCAGCGCCGGTCCGAGCCGCACTCCCGCATCGCAGCAGACCCGGACGCCAGGAGGCGCCAACAACAATGCCCGCCCGTTCCCCGTCGCGCGCCGACTGGTCGGCCCTCCGACGACGCCGCATGCGATCCGCGCGCTCCAAGCACGCCGCGACGCCGCGCTGGCCGCGTCCGGCGGCCGCAGGAACAGGCGGCGCAGCGGGGTGCAGGAACGGGAGTCGCCGCGCGACATTCTGCGGGCGCTGAGTCGACGTGAGTAGTGGCCGTTTGTGTAGCCTGGAGAAGGTGCGGACCGGATGGATACTGATGTTATGAGTAGGCCTGGCGCCCTTCTCGCAGCGGCTCATCCCCTCTCCGGATGTTCAGCAGTCGACTGCAAGGCCGAAGACGGGAAACGACGATGACGACGATGGGCCCGATCCACCCCGTCCGCGTCTGTCAATGCCGCTCAACGAGTACGAGGACGACAGCTTTCACGAAGCACCACCGCGTTTGTCGATGGCGTTGGAAGATGTGGACACTACAACGCATTCGGTGGAAGGCGGGAGGCGTGCTGTGAGCGAGGATCTGCGGCCACGGCTATCTATGGCGCGTTTGAGGTTAAGCGAAAGATTTGGTGATGATATGGACGTGCTGAGCGAGGACGAGGCAGCCGAAGTGTATGATGCAACGGTCGGGCCGCTGGTGTTCGATGGCGACGCTGAAGATGTATTGAACGAGGAGATGACAAACCGATTTGGGGACGAGTATGGCTCCAAGCGATTCAATGTTTGCAACAGAGATGGGAGCTGATCTTGAGCCGCAGTGATACAACACAGGAGCTTCGTGCAATGCTTGCGTCGCGGCGCCGCTCCCGCGTTAGCGACATCAATCAACCCGAAGGTGCTGATCTGGACGAAGAGCCGACTTTCCACTTCCGGATGCCAGGTTCCCGCGACCCATCACTGTTGCTTCCACAGCCAGAGGAGGAGGAGGAGGGGGACACCGAAGACGCTGAGGGCGAGGATGATGATCAAGATGCGTTGCACGCCCAAGGCATCGCATACGACCAAGGTGTGAATGAACAAGAGGCTCTAGATGATGTGGAGCCGGCCGATGCGCTACCCGGCATCGACGAGGAAGGAGACTACGAGACCGAGCCAGACGCTGATCAGGACATGGAAATTGACGAGGTCGAGCAAGCCTCAGAACCAGAGCTCCGCCGAAGTTCCATAGCTCGCTCCGTATCACCCTCCAAACTAAAGAAGCAAGCAGCAGCCCGGCGCAAGTCACTAAAAGTTTCCCGCTATGGCACGCCGTATCCGTCTCTCCCGTCGAGCGTCATGAAACGCTTAGCAACTAGCTTCGCCCGTTCGCATGCTGGACCCACAACGAAGCTGAGCAAGGATACGCTGGACGCCATCTCACAGGCCTCTGACTGGTTTTTTGAGCAAGTGGGTGAAGATCTCGCAAGCTACGCAGAGCATGCCGGACGTAAAACGATTGAGGAAGCAGATGTGGTGGCTCTGATGAGCAGGTATGTGGTTCTCTCGTCATTTCCCTCTAGTCTCCAGTTATCTGCATGGGTTTTCGTGATATAGTATGGCTACAAGATTTATGCCCGCATGGCACGGCGGCATATGGACCTCCTGTGTATCAAGTGCGGGTTCGCTGACGGTGTTCGTCATATGCAGACAGCGCCAAACCAATGCATCAACGACGCCCTTCTCACTCGCGCAGAAATACCTGCCACGCGAACTACTCCAGGAAATTCGCATGCCGCGGATTGCACCCAAGTCCAAGCGCCCCACAGCTCGGAAGAGAAGTAGAATGGAGATGGAGACGATCGAGGAGGAGGCGGAGGAGTGAAGGGGCCTAGGGTGTTCATGGGTCTACCAAAGGGGAGCACTATTCCCCTTTGTACTATGGCCCATTTTGCGTCTATTGCGTGCTGTCAAGAAGTCTACCACTCCCTACTCTGGCGAACACGGCGCGCAACGCCACGAGTGGGCTTCTTGATGACCATCCAAAGCATGATGGATGTTGCAGCGGAAAGGGCGTACCTGGGCAGTTTATTAGTCTCTTGTCCTGCCTTTCGTTTACATATGATACCCGTGGAAAGGCATAAGGTAACAAATTATGAGTGCTGATTGGGATCTGATACATACCATGTGAAGATATACTGCGTGTGGTTGTTGCGAATATTGACTTCCGCCGCCCGACCCTGGGGAATGCCCTTGGCCGCCCGGTCCATAGACAAAATAAGGTCCGGCTCTGTTCAAAGGACTCAGTATCAGCCTTCAAGAATGTCAGACAAGGAAAAGGCATTCCCGCGAATTTGCCAAAGTCTTCATAAGAATTGGGGAGAAGTGAGAGTTGGACATACTCATAGTCTCTTCAATCCACACCGGTTGCGTGCCCGCCCACTCGGCCATCTCGGAGACGTCCGGGAAATACCACACGCCCTGCTCGGGCCTGTTTTCGGGCGTGAACCTATTCTTCTTCCACGGCTGGCGCAGCAAGCCCTGCACCGTGACCTCGCCCCGCGGCAGCGCCGCGGGATCCCTATCCTTCTTCAGCTTCTTGTCCTTGGGGATCCAGCCCCGGTTGACCAGTATCGCCGCCGTCTGGCCCTGCTGCTTCCCGTCCTCGCCGGGGCGCTCGAGCGGCGTCACGACCAGGTAGCCGTCGTCGCCGTCGTTGAGGCGCGGGCCGATGAGCATCTCCTTGCTGTGGTTCAGCACGCCCGTCGCGTGGACGCGGCGGTAGTCGAAGTCGGCGATGGCGTCCGGGTCGATGCGCGGCGGCAGCGGCAGCGGCGGCTGGATCAGCCGGTCCTCCAGCCGCGCGAGCAGGTCCGTCTTCCAGCCCAGTCGCTGCACCTGCCAGGTCCCGAGCGCGAAGGCGGTGATGGGGATGAGTGCTGTGTGGCAAGGTTGCCAATCGTCAGCGCCAATGCAGATCCGATGTGCTGTGAGGAGGGAAAGCAGGAACAAGCGTCGTGTAGACCCGTCATGATATCGTCGCGAGAGGGACCGGTGCGGGTGGTACCTAGAATGATCAGGCCGGGCCCATGCCTCCGTCCGGTCTTGACCAGTTGCGCCGGTTGGTCAACGATGGAGGTGAAGCTGGGGTCGTCGCCGGGCTGTGGGCCGGGCTGCGAGCTCTGGAAGCGGCGTTGGTGTAGCTGCAGCGGCCTTTTCCGCGCCGTGCATTGCGGGCAGCGCCATTGAGGGCGCCGCGATGTCGATTCGGACAGATTGCGCAGGCCGGTGCTTACGGGCCGCAGGAATTGGCGCAGCAGCGGCTGCGCGTTCATGGCGGGCTACGGGGAGAAAGTTGTGGATTGCGGCGGAGAAGGTTGTAAGAGCAGTTGCTTGGTGTTGGCGGAGCCGTGATCTTCACGGCGTAGGGCTGAATGTTCTAGCGCCGAAACGTCATGGGTCGGGGTCCCTGCTTCTGCTGTCCGTCGGCCCTCCTTCGCCGCAAGCTACCCGGTGCAGCTTCATCAAAGTTCCTAAGAGATGGCTGAAACGCTCCCAACTCCGAGGGCCACGCCGGAGGTGCAGGACAAGGTTGTCGCCGACAGTGCGAGGAACAGCCTGGAAGCAACGCTCGACGAGCTGCTGAAACGCTACCTTCTCCTCCTCGACCAATACTCTCAGGCTCGTCAGCAGCTTTCATCCGAGCTCTCCTCCGTACGTCCCCTTCATCATATCGGGGTAGGTGACGGAACAATTGCTTATAGGGACCTCGCAGGGCTATCTCTCTCTCGCACAAGCAAACTTCAACCCTTCCAGCCGTATCCGTTATGGTCAAGACTTCTACGACGAGCGCATGCAGGCGCTGAGGCAGGTGTACGGAATTGGTTCTATTAGCTAGTTCGCGAGCTTTCTTTTACTGACACAAGAACATCAGAACCACCGAAGAAACAGACTCCAAGCTATACAGGTCAATTCGCCTACTTGATCCTCCCAATGAACCGACAGCCGATGAGAAGAAGACGAAGGATACCGCCGTGCCTACAGACAAGAACAAAGAAGGCACAGAAATCAACGCCAACGACGACGTTTCCGCCTCGGTCGCCCAGCTTAGCCTTGATCACGAAGTGGAAGATGAGTCGAAGTCCCGACAGGTACATCCGGGAAGCAAACCCGGCGAATCAGATTTGGGACGTGATGGAGAGAAGACGGAGAACTTTGATGAAGCCCAAGAGAAGGAAGGAGCGAGCAGAAAACCTCGAGTAGACGATCCCATCCGCTGGTTTGGTATCCTCGTTCCGCCTGCCTTGCGCAACGCCCAGGGCCGCTTCATACAAGCTGTCGAGGGCCCGGTCCCGAAGCTTGTGAATGTGGCAGCGGGGATGAGGGAGCTGGAGATTGAGATTGGACGGGCGAGGAAGGCAATCAGGAAGAGTGCAAGTTAAGTGGAAGCGCGAGTCGAGATGCCACTTCAAGGAGGGCATTTGAGTGCACCGATTTTGCCATTGCCTATCGAATTCTACACTTGGCTGTGGTGAAGACAGAGTGGTTCAACTGGTCATGCGTGGTAATTGTGAAATATATGATTGAAACAGCAGGTATTCAATTCCTTATTTGACCCTACACTGTTGCAGCTTTTCGTCTATTCATCAAGCTCAGCTCCGTACCACCACCTGTGCCTGAGCCAAATTGGTCCTTCTCGAAACGATTTCACCCAGCACTTCAGTAACCAGCTCCGCTTTCCGCCCCCTTGTTACCCTCTCCCACAATGCCGTCCGCACCAACAGCCTCCCTCGCCTCCTTCATGATGGTCACACCAGAACTCGCCCCGATCCTCTCGGCACCCGCCAGCAGCATCTCCCTCGCGCTCGCAAGGCCCCTGACGCCGCCGCTCGCCTTAACCCACATCCTGTCCCTGCCCTGTCCCTCGCCCCTGCCCACCGCCTTGATCGCCGCCACCATGGTCCGCACGTCCTCGACGCTTGCGCCGCGGCCGTTGAAGCCCGTCGACGTCTTGACGCAATCGATCCCGGCGAAAGCGGCGAGCGTCGTCGCGGCCACGACGTCGAACGGCTGCAGCTGCGACGTCTCGAGGATGAGCTTGATGGGCGTGTTGGCCGCGGCGCCGCGCAGCGTGGCCAGCTCGGTGAAGATTGCGCTGTAGGAGCGCGCGAGGAGCTGCGGGTAGTTGATGACGACGTCCAGCTCAGTGGCGCCGGCGGAAACGGCGGCGGTGGCCTCGCTGGGGATGGGGGCGTTAGTTTGGCGTCGGGTTGGTTTTGTCGATAGAGAAGGGATGAAAGACGGAAGCTTACTTCACTTTCTCCTCAGTCGTGTAGGTGCCTTCGTGGAAGCCGACGACACAGGCCACGCCGACGCCGGTGCCTTTGAGGTTGGAAATGGCGCGGGGCACCCATTTGAGGCGGACACAAACAGTCTGAGAGGCAAACTTCCTTTAGTCACCGTAAAAGCATGAGGTAGTAGGAAAAAACAGATACAAGGTCACGGCCAGCATAGGTTGGAGATACACTTATGCACTTGGATGCAGTGTAATCCGTATGCCTCTCATATGCTCGATTTTGAGAGCCTTATCAGCGACCAGATATGCAAACTCAAAAGGTGAATGGAGGTGTAGAGTTTTGCAAATCAAAGAGGCTTCCAAGATACTCCAGAGAGCAGGGAGTGCAATCTATAAGGGACGCTCCGAAAGATGACGATTGAGCAACAACACCTGCATTCGTGCTCTAGTTTCATGACAACAACATGGAATATGCAACAAAGCAAGGGAGGGGATGCAAGAACATGAGGAAGGAAATGTTCAACGTACTGCGAACTTGTCCTTCTTCGCCTCTTCGCACAGCGCATCAATCTGTGCATCTGTGGCGTCGAGCTTGAGCAGTGTGTGATCGACCGTCTTAGCCAGGCTCTCCAGCGTGAGTTTCGACACAGCTTCCTTTCCGCTAGATTGGTCGATCACCAGCTTGCTTTGGGTCTCCTCAGCCAGCTTGTGCCAGTCGGCATCGGTAGAGGGGACGGTCGAGAGAAGAGGCATGGCTGCTGGGATTTGGGCTGCCGTAAATGGTAAGTCTGGTCGGTGGGTACGTGCAAATGTTTGCAGATTGTGTGGCTGTTCGGCCAGGAGCGGTGCGGCTAGCTTCAAGAGTGGGATGGCGTGGGAAGAAAAAGTGGCTTGCGCGCGGGGAAAGGTGCTTTTAAAGCGGCCAGACGAGGGCGTTGATGATGCACCATTGGGGCAAGAGGGGAAGAAACCGAGACGCTGAGGACACGGAAAATGAGAAACACGGGCGCCGCAAAATACCCCATGCAGAAGGTGGGACCTGGGCACATGTGGCATTTGGCTGCAACGAGTTTAGCTGTGGGGTTGCCAAAGCGGAGATGGACAGTGGAGAGGAACCGGGCGGCGGTGGCCGCCGGTGGCCGCCGGCGGAGCCTGGGCGTCTCATTCGCTACGGCTTCACGCATCACTGTGCCACGGGTCATGAGCGAGTACAAACGCGCATCATTTGGTTGAGAAATTGAGTTACAAGAAAGACCGCGTGAGCATGTTGTAGGTATCCTCGATGCTACAAACGGGTCCTCACCTCCTGGCAGTGGAGGCTCATGCGAATGTCATCATCTCCCCTCCCAGCATGCGTTATACACAAATCAGAGAGGAAAAGGAAAGGGAAGGAGAGAGCTTCGACGCGCCAGAACCAGCAGCACACGCGGAGAAGAAGCGTAATCATGTCGCCAAGATATCCGGAACTCCTGATTTTGTTCGATCAGCCGCCGCCTTGCAGCGGTGCTGGCTTGCTTCGCATTCGGTAACCAGGATGGGTCCCTCTTCTATCCTGCAAGGTGATTCCGTGTGGTTTCTAACACGCCATTTTTTGAAAGTCCATGAATTTCGTGTCCCTTGTCGAAGCAACCGCCACCGCCGTAGATTTTTCACAACACGTCCTGCACCGCCACCAGCTCGTCGCGGCGAGTGATTTACTTCCTCCTGAAAGAGCAGCCCTCAGTAAGACGGGCCTTGCCACCGGTGGGCTGGCACAGGACCTGCGAGCAGCCCTGGCAAACGACGACGGTCTGGGCGTGCGAGAAAACGGTGGTGATGGTGAAGCAACCAGGGCACTTCACGTCCATGAAGAAGGAGCGGGGGCCCGGGACAAGAGTCTTGGAAAGGTCAGCCGGTGTCCAGCGTGCAGTAGACTACAGGATGCCAACCTTGAGCTTGTGCTTGCGGGCCTCGGCCGCGGGAGTGGGGTTGAGAAGGTCAACGGCGAGAACCTGTAGGCGAAAAAGAGTCAGCACCGGCCTCCGGGCATGTCCGTGTTGCGCCGCCGCAAATGGCCCCAATGGGCTCAGGCCGGTCGAGTGTCGTCCCCATCGCAGAAGCAAACGCGTATTGTCGAGGCCGGTCGCGGGTAGTGTCGATGTCGTGTGCTTCGTGCAGCGGGTCGATTCGCCACCGTCTCCTCCTCTTGCGGGCGCGGCTGGAGGGTCAGGCTCACCATCTTGACTGTTGTCGAGGATCACTAGGATGCTGTTCCTTTGGCTGGTCGGCACGGAGGCGTGTGGAGATGGAAGCAGCGGGTGCAGGTGATAGTCGATGGGATTCCGGAGGAGAAAAGAGACGAGAAAAGCGCAGGTAAACGGCCGAAACTGGGTGGTGCGAATGCGCTCGCCTCTTTTCCCGCTTTGGGTCACTAGCGTCAAAAAGTCCAAGATGCGCTGCCTCGCACTTCCCCGTCTCCTTGCACCACCACGCCACCGAGCAAAGGCAGCATGCAGATTCTTCGTTGACGTTCTCGCTGCTGCGACGTGGTTCTTTTGCCATGCAGTTTGTCAAGGACTAATCTGGCCATCTCCACCGACAAATCGCCTTCAGGAGAGGCGCAGACTCGCCATCCCGTGACTGGCAACGCTCGGACTGCGCTCTCGACCATCTTCAACTTTGCTTGTGCATATTCTGCCTCGGACCATTCCATGAGGCTGCCAATGCTGCCTTCGGAATAAAATGTTGGTTCATGTGTTAATACAGCACTATATGCACTTGCAGCGCCTGCAATTGGCTCTTGAGGCGCTGCTAATTTCAGGTTGACTCGTGGCCACACCTTGATGGATTGAAATTCGCACCAAGCAACACCCTGCCTATGCCCGGCAGAAAACATTTCAATTTTGCCCCAGGGTCGTTTCCTTCGTCTTGATCGGCCAGGCTGCATGCTGAGAGTGGGAGGGCCACCACCTGCACCGACCGGGGCAATTCACCGCCTTTGCGCCCCAGAATGATACGGCAATGGGAAAGTCTGGACTCGGCCTTACCATTGCCCCAGTTGCACCTATTAGGACTTTGAGATCCTTCAAAGTCTCACTTGGCACCTCGGTGATGTAAAAATCCGCAGCCTCCCCGACCCCGCCGATGATTCATGAAGCCATTGCTAGGAGTCGTGGCAGCGAGCGCCTAGCGCAGCGTCCCCAGGAAGGCCGAGGAGCCGAAGGAATCGGCCAAGAGGCCATCAGTCCCATGTTCTGCTGTTGTCCTCGCATTCTCGCCAGATGATTTCGTTCTCCGCAGCAATATACAGTACTCAAGATCCATAGGTGAATGGTGCAGAGACCGAGAAGCTTGTTGTGTTCAATAGCCCTTGAGAATCATTGTGCCGCTACGCGCTACCTTCCTTCTCTTAAGATGCATGAGACGCCTTCGTGACAAGTTTCAACACCCCTTCATAGACAGTACCTACTGGTCAAGCCCTTGTGCGTGGTCTCGGTTCCCTGGACAGCGTGCAAATCCGAGGGCTTTGATTCGACATGGCGCACTTCCCTGTACGCATCTTGAGGGGCGGCGGCGGCAAGCATCCGTGCGCCGCGCATCTCGGCTCCCGGAGCTTCTCCAATATTTTGCCAACGCCCTGCCCTTCACCTCGGCCACTCGCTCTTCCACGCCAATCCTTCCCCTTCCATCCGCCAACCGACCGTTTTCCAACATCAACAACAACAACAGCAACAACACTACCACCATCAATCATGCCTCGCCAGTCCCGTGGTTCCGCTCCCGCCCGTCGCTCGGCCCCCGCTCCGGCGCCTTCCAGGCCCGCTGTTGCGCCTCCGCAGCCGCCGCACCAGCAGGCCCGTCCTGCCTCCACCGCCGCTCACCCCCCGGCCCCTCAGCAGGGCCAGCCTCCGATGCAGGCTCCTCAGTCGCAGGGCCCCGGCCTTTTCGGGCAGATGGCTAGCACCGCCGCGTGAGTAGTCCCAACATTCCGAGAAAGAGTTTGCGAAAAGAGAAGCGAAGCGAGGGAGTTGCGCGATTGGGTTGGTGCCGCCACCGTCGCCGCTGCGATCAAGGTCAGCGCGACTCCATTGTGAAGCGCGCTTAGCCGAGAAACAAAGTGGCGCGGTGATGGCAACTCCGGCACTGCTTCCAAACGAGGGGACCCGGGTAGCGCGAAACCATACAATCAACCCAAAACGCTAACCAACGCTCCTACAGCGGTGTCGCCGTCGGTTCCTCCATCGGCCATGCCATCGGTGGCATGTTCGGCGGCGGCTCCTCCGCCCCGGCGGAGGCTCCTCAGCAGCAGACCGCCGTTGCCGATAGCTACAGCCAGCAGCAGAATCAGAGCTCTGGCGCATGCGCTCAGGACATCGGAAACTTCCGGAGGTGCATGGACGAGAACCAGGGCTCCCTGACCATCTGCGGCTGGTACCTCGACCAGCTGAAGGCCTGCCAGCAGGCCGCTAGCCAGTACTAAGCAAATGGGTGCGCATGGAGAGAAAGAAGAAGCGGACGATTCGGGGGGTGAAAACTTTGAGAGAAACTCAGCGGGGGATAATTGTATTGTGCCAAAAACCAGCCACCTAGAAGGCAAAAATCCCACTCTTGTTAATATTGCCATCATCCATCGGATTAATCTTTCTGCCTTGGAGATTGATTCGACGTGTATCTAAATACGAAAATCAGTGCGCATCGAATTCCTACGAACCTTTTTCTGCTCTCTTTTCCTTTAGCCAACTCACTCGTCTGAATCACTTAAGTATTGCTTATGGAATGTCGGCAGTCTACATTCAGCCAGCTGGAAACTTCCCATGCGGTTCACAAGGTAGTCAAATCTTGATCTATCTCATTCGCAGACTCAGCAAAGCTATCTACCGAGCCCCGAAACCAGGCCAAAGAACTAGAAAGGGGTCCAAATCTGATCGAAGGTCCAACTTCGTTCGCCACAAACTAGCAGCTTCTCATTGGCAGCTCTCCCTCGTCATTCTTGTAGTGTCTAGATCAAAGTTCAGCGAGAGATTAGCGATCATCATGTGGTATACATGGCAGAGCTATTAACTCAATGAGATAGCCAGCGCTTCTATCGGATATAAGGACTGCGCTTCCCACGTACAACAGTCTACCTATCGGAGAAACGCCGTGATGGTAGCATCCGCTTCCTCGATATGGTGTAGAGCATAGAGTCATGCATCTATCCTAGCTGAACCCCCCGTACTTCTTCTCTTTCACATTGTCCTTCGAAAGTGCTCACATAACTTTCAGACAGCCTCCAAGATGCGCCAGAGCGGGGACACAGTGAATGATATCGAGGCCGCGGGCAAGAACTAAACTTTCGTAGACAACTGTTCAAGAAATAGCGCAAGTTTACAAAGACTCATTGTCCGTGGAGAATGAGAAATGGCTGTTCGTTTCCGTGGCTCCAGACTGCAGGCGGCCGTTACCGCCAGGATCATGTCCAAAATAGGAAAGGGAAGTGGCTCTACCAGCGCGCACGCATCGGAACACCAAAAGGACGTTCCGACGGCAGGCCCGGCCAGTATTGGAAGAAGTGTTACCAGAAGTCGTCTTTATACTCGCTAGTTGTGTTTTTTCCCCCACTGGTCGACTCTGAGGTGATGCATGGCTTCCTTGAAGGTGCGACATATTTCACTCTGATCTGGCGGAATATTGCGCGACGTAGCTGGCGTGACGCGTTTGAATGATGCAGCCCGTGCCTACTTGGCAGATTGGACCAGGACCATGTAGGTGGGAGCGTAGCACTCAGGCGTGACTGGCCATTTCACTACGGCAGCCGCTGACGGCGAGTCGATATGTTCGAGCGACAAAGTTTTCGTACTTTGGACTACTGAATCGAGGTGTAAGGGCTCTTTCAGCATTACGCAACATATCCCAGATATCAATTGGAAGATTGAGAATATGCAATTCGTGTGGATATCGAGCGAATAGAAATTTTTGTTCCATATTACGGAACCACGCTCCATCGTGGAAAAACTAGCAATCCAGAAGGGTGGTAATGGAACCGGGGCACCTTTTTTGATTCGCATATCTAACTTTTTCGAATATGCCTCATGCCGGACACCATGCTTTGGTAAAATCCCATGCCCCAATTTCAGAAACCGAACCCGTTCGACCGACCTGCCGTCATGATTTTCGAGTAATTTACTCCTCGTCCTCCTCCTCGCCGGCATCGTCACCCTTGGCGGCAGCGGCGGCCTTCTTTCTCCTGACACGGCCGGGGCGACCACCGCCGAAGGGCGAGGTGAGAGCGAAGTCAATGTGCTTCTGGGAGTCGAGACGGACAACGAACGAGGGAACGTTGACGATCTGCTTGCCAACGCTGCGATGATGTCAGAACCGACAGAACCATCTGTAGAGAATACAAATTGTAGGTGCTTACCGGATGTGGCGCTGCTTGATCAGGACACGAGCGTGGTGGATGGACTTGGCGAGACCGAGCTTGTAGACGCAGGTCTGGAGACGGCGCTCCAAGAAATCCTCGACCTTGAGGGCCAGGACGTAATCGAGCTTCATGCGGGACTCGTCGAGGACACCGACACGGACGAGACGGCGAATCAGGGCGTTACCCTCGAAGAGACGCTTGGGGTCCTTCTCGTCGAGCGTGAGCAGCTGACTGCGCAATTGTTAGCTGAAAAATGTTCCATCTGGAGGTTCCGTAAACTTTTTCGCAGCGCACGTACCGGGCAGCACGACGGATCTTGGAGAGCGTGAGCTGGACGCGCCAGACCTCGCGCTTGTTGCGAAGACCATACTCGCCGACGATCTTCAGTTCAGAGTCCCTACCCAGCAGCCAATTAATCAACCATTCTCAACGACTTAAGCGGAGGAGCAAGCCTCGCTCAGTGGCCGTGAGGTGCAACGTACAGACGCGCGGACTCGAACGGGCGACGGGGGACCTTGTAGGTCTTGGAGTAACTCCTGGGGGCCATGGTTGCGTCTCGGAGTCGGAGGGCGGAAAGAGGCGGTGGTCGTCGTCGTTGTCGTGAGGCGGAAGACGATGGTCGCGATTGTGCGTTGTAGGTTTCGGCTGTAGGCTTGGCGTGGAACAATTATGGGCCGAAAGCCACTGGGATTTCGACGAAACTTCGCGACTTCCCTCGATAGCGCTTCCGAACTGCTCCCCTTCGCTCCGCCGCAACTGACCAAACCGCCAGCCACAACTCCTCCACAATGGGTCACTCCGCAGGTCTCCGCGCTGGCACCAGATATGCCTTCAGCCGCAACTTCAAGGAGCACGGCGCTATCAAGCTGTCCACCTACCTGAAGACCTACAAGTGAGCCGCGCAGCTCGTCCGCCATCGTGTGCGCCGCGTTTCTGACGCAATTGTGTAGGGTCGGTGACATTGTCGATGTCGTCGCAAACGGCGCCGTCCAGAAGGGGTCAGTCTAGCCCGCGGCAATTGGAACCAGGCAAGAGATTGGAAGTCTGACTTTTGCGCAGTATGCCCTACAAGGTCTACCACGGCAAGACCGGTGTCATCTACAACGTCACCAAGTCCGCGGTCGGTGTCATCCTCCACAGGCAGGTCGGCAACCGCTACATCGAGAAGCGCATCAACGTCCGCATCGAGCACGTCCGCCACTCCCGCTCCCGTGACGAGTTCATCAACCGTGTCAAGGAGAACGCCGCCAGGAGGAAGGCCGCCAAGGCCGAGGGCCAGAGCGTCCAGCTCAAGAGGCAGCCCGCTCTCCCCCGTGGCCCCAGGACCGTCAGCATGAAGGACAACCTTCCCGAGACCGTCACTCCCATCCCGTACGAGACCACGATCTAAGGAGGTGCAAGGGTTGAAGGGCGTGGTTGCAGTTGGGTCGGATACAGTATGGGCATGGCTCTGGCGCTGTTTACTTAGGGACATCACGGTTCAGTCCTGAAAAAAATTCAATATTCTGGATTCCCCACACAGCACTTTGATAGAGGTGAATATCGAAGAGCCGTTATATTTTTTATGGAATGGAGCTGCGCAAATCGCTGCGCCGATTGCCATTTTAGTCACTATCAAACCAATCCAGATGTGCCGGGACCATGCTCTCGCTGTTTGATTCATTCTATGCAGCAAGCCATATGAAAAGTTATCCGTCTCAAAACCACTTCGTCTGGTGTCTAAGAAATGCGAGGCTTGAACGCGAGCCTGTATTTGAGCCTGTGCAGCACATGGACCAGCTTACATACAATATTTAGATCACGAAATCGCAAGGCGCAGCGACGGTACTCGGCAAACTCGAAACAAACGGTGAACGAACATACAGTATAGCAGACAAGCAAAAGGGGGAAGAATGCCAACTCGAAAATGCATGTTGGCTTTTGCTGGTCTATGCAGGACGAAAGGTACGGACAGATCAAATAAAATAACAAGAACCTCCACCCAAACCCATATCGATAATTGTGACGTAGATGCCATGATCAGCGCCATGAAGTAGCCGAGTACGCCCTCAACTCCGATGGCCGACGCTTGAAGGTATCTGCCGGTGTAGAAATTAGAAGGAAATAAGTAGGGCGCCCGGTGCGCCCGATCGATCCACACCTTACATAACGACGCACTTCGCGTCGTTGTCCTTTGCGTTCTTGACAGAAAGGGCCACTCTTGCCGCCTCTGTGAAGGCCTCGTTGACACCTCTGTTCTTCATAGCGGAGCATTCTGAGTAGTAGTCGTCAGCAATCTCACGTGTTGCGTCGTAACACGGGTGGCGGCGAAAACGGAAAATCAGGCCATAATCATCGGGCCCAGTGTACGTGTGCCACTTACCGAGGTATCTCAACGCGCGAATCTTTTCTGCGACCTTGAGCCCTTGATCGTAGTTGATGAGTACCGGTTTCTCGCCTTGCTGTCCGTCCTCATCGTCGGCGTCGGTCTGTTCTCGGAGGTCGCACTTGAGTGCCACGAGCACGAGCTTCACACCGGGGCAGTTCTCCGCAATTTCGCCCACCCATTTGGTCTCGACGTTTTCCAAGGAGTCGGGCGAGTCGACCTGTCGCATTGAGGCATTAGTTGGAATGCGATAGGTTGTATGGCGTGATGGCACGTCCGTACGCTGAAGCAGAGCATTATAGCATGGGTGTCGTCATAGGATAGCGAGCGCAGCCGGTCGAATTCTTCTTGGCCGGCCGTATCCCAGAGGCTCAGCTCGACATGCACATTGTCGATGAAGATGTCTGGATGGGGCACCCTGTTAGAACGACGTCATCGTGCGGCCAACAAGGGCTGGCATTGTGGCTTATTTTTTACCATGTACATAGTTCTCTGTGTCTCGATGTTAGCGCGTGCGCAGGTCTGCCGTGAGAACTGAGTAAACCTACCGAAGACAGTTGGTTCGCTTTGTGGGGGGACTAGTTGTCAACGGGAGGTCCGGCGGGAAACAGTTGCGGCAGCTGAGACTCACTATACCGTTGGGAAGTACCTGTGTGAGTTGAAATCGATTAGCTCTCCGCACCGAGACCGGCAAGACAATTGACGAGGCGGCTCCGAGGATAGCGACCTCACCCTCTTGTAAACACATTTAGCAGCGATGTCTTTCCGCAAGCGCCATCGCCTCTGCAGTTCCCGGTGTCAGCACGCTGGCACTCGCGTTGTTCCCACTTGCACGCGCCCGCAGCGGGCCCGATCCCATCTTGGTCTGGTCATACGTACAGAAGCACGAGCTTCCGCTGTACAGTCTTGGTGCCGCCGCAGAGAGGCATATTCAGGAGCGTGGTGAGGAGGGCCGGAAATGAAGGAGAGACGGAGTCGGATGCGTGGCGTCGGACTTAGAGCATGCGATGCGCGCGCGAGCTGGTGTGAGGAGACGAGCCGGCTGTTGAGTCGGGTGTCGGGTCGATGCGAGGCGGCAGGCGTCGTGGGCGAGGACAGTGTTATGCGCGGTCAGGCTTCATAACCGGTTCAGAGCGTGAGAAGCGCGGCGGCCACAGCACTCAAGATTTGGGGGGTCGGCGGGAGGAAGCGCGGTGCAGCTGGAGGTAGGTGTATGATGGAGATCGATTAGAGATTCGCCCGAACGCCTAAATTAGCGCTGCGGCGAGATGGGGCTGCCGTACCAGCGAGCCGAAGACGGCTCTCCGTCTGCACAGCCAGGATCCATCCACCCATCACCAATAGAATACAAGGCGGACCGACTTGCGCACGGCTAGAATCGCGCTGGATTGCCAAGTGGCCATCAGCTGAGCTCATTCGCATCCTCTTCCTCGGACGTTGTTGCGAAATATGTCTATTACGTGGACTCAGCGCCGAGAGCTGTCGTGGCGCCCATGATGTCGTCCCTCGCTAAGAAAAACCCGGAGCATCTGCTACTTTTAGGGCCCTGTTGAGTACAAGGGCCATGCCTATTTGGGCTTTCTTCAAGGCCCAGTACCCCAATGAGCCAGAAGCCTTGACCAATTCCATACCCTAACCGCCGGCGCCGTCCATTTCAGGATTCCTATGCCTCACTGAAAACAGAAAGAAAAAAATGAGAGAGAACCATCCTCCACCCAGCGCAAGTTGCGCGTTCAGTAAGCCTCAAGCTTCTCGAGGCCTCCTCTAGACCTCTTCAGGCGCTCGCCCAAGCCAATGTTATCCTGCGCTTGACGATGCAGACCAGCAACGAACCGTCCCTTTTCCGAGCGCTTCTTGTCGTCTGCCAGACGTTCCTCCTCCTCTCTAGCTTCGATCGCAGCCAGTCGCTTCTTCCTGTCCTCTTCGAGACTCGACGCACTCGATTGCATGGCCGCGAGCTTCCTAGCACGCTCTTCGGAATCGTCTTTCGTTGGCTTGGGTGAATAGGATCGTTGCTGGAAGGTCCTTGGAGGTGGACCTCTGCGGCGATTAGGAGATGGTGAACGAGACGAGGCTGCCTTGGCACGATGGCTGTCTTTGCTGGAGTATTCGCGATCACGACGCTCATCACGCCTACGGTGCGTGTAAGGAGAACGAGATCGCGAACGCTCAGAGTCACGGCGCTTGTAGGAGTCCCGCTTGCGATCATGCTCTTCATCGCGTCGACGCTCACGTCCCTCGTCATAACGGCTCCGTCTGTGAGGAGATCGCGATCGTGACCGCGAACGAGAGTCGCGATGCTGGCGTGAGCGGTGGCTGTATCGTCTCTCGTCATCGTCATCTCTCCTGTGACGCTTGCTGCGATGCCTGCTCTCCTCGTCCCTGTGGCGGTGTTTCCGATGCTTTCGATCTCCCTCCGATGCCCCCCCTGTCTCCCTTAGAAGAGCGCGACGACGCACGGGGTCGTTCATCATAGTCTCCAGCGCTGCCTGCTCTTGCTGCCTGACCGCCGCCATGGGATCCATCGACGCCTTGGCAACGTTGTCGCGTGGGTTGCTCACGCTTGGTTGAGTGTCCATGAAAGTCTCCTGACCAGCATTCTTCTCCAGCTTTTTGGTTTCATCGTTCTTTATCAGGTTGTCGACCCGGCGCTGTGACTTGGTTAGCGGATTAACTGCACACTCATTAGAGATGCGACATACCTTGCCGAGTAGATAGCCCTCCATTTCTTCTGTGGTGCCATTCTGCCCGCTGGAAGGGCCTGAGTACATCCAGTCTACGCGGTTTAGCCTCTTCTTGCCGCCTGCGGCTTCTTGCATTTCCTGTAATTCCTGGATTGCGCGTTCTTCTGCACGTTCCTTCATCATCTGGTCGATACGCTTGCGCTCTTCCAGCGCCTTCTGTTCTTCCTCTACAAAGAGTTAGCACAATGCGCGGGTGCAGCCTTCATGCGATTCACTCACCCCATACTCGCCGCTGGTTGCTCATTAAGAGCGGATGCCAGCTCTTCTTCAAGTTGAGATCTCCTCCCATGTTGGCGGTATTACAGAGAGAGCCTGTTGCGAGTCGATGTTCAAAAAAGCAGTCGTTCGGGGGGATGCCGTCGAAAGGGCTGGCTGAGAAGTGACCAGGGTCGGAGGCGGCGGCTTCGGCAGGACGCTGTCGTGGAAGTCCTCAAGATCGAATGCGCGTGTATGGTTGAGTTGGAAGAGCGAGCGCGTTGTGGCAGTCCAGGGCGGGAGTGGTAGGTGTTGGTTGTTTCCTGGAGCGGCGGCGGCGGTCGGGCAAAAGCCCAAGGAATCATCGCCGCAAGTGGCGGGGCGTGTCCGTGCGCACGTAGCTCCCCGGACCTGGCACGGCTGCAAGGCAACACCACAGCTTCATAGCTACTGCGTGAACCTTCCTTTGCGCCATCTTACCCGTCCAAGTCGCGACCTTTCTCCAACTATCAGCGCTTGGGCTCAGCGCGCCTCCAGCTACTCCCCCAAATTCAAACCAACCAGCGCCATGTCTTCCGACGATGATTTCATGCAAGAGTCGGACCAGGAAGAGTGAGCTTGCCCCCGCCGCCTACACCCTAATTCCAGATCTCGCTGACAACCCGCTAGCTATGACTTCGAATACGAGGATGACGACGACGAGCAGACCGGCGATGTCGATATCGAAAACAAGTACTACGGCGCGAAGCAGATGAAGGCCGATAACCCTGAGGATGCCATAGAAGAGTTCTTGGGTGTTCCCGCGCTGGAGGAGGAGAAGGGCGATTGGTAGGCATCCGCCGTAAGCCCCACCTGCTTGGAGCCTGGGTTAACACAGTGTAGGGGTTTCAAAGGCCTTAAGCAAGCCATCAAGCTCGAGTTCAAGCTCGCCAAGTACGCCGATGTCAGTACTCACGTTTTGGAACCATGCATTTATTCCGGCAAGTATGGACTTCACACTGATTTCGAAAGAAATAGGCTGTCGAGCATTACAAGGAGCTGCTCACATACGTCAAATCGGCTGTCACGCGCAATTACTCGGAGAAGTCAATCAACAACATGCTGGACTTCATCGAGAAGGCCGCAGAGGATGATGAGGCGTACCGCTGCATGGAAAAATTCTATGCGCTCACACTCGAATCCTTCCAGAGCACCAACAATGAGCGGCTGTGGCTGAAGACGAACATCAAGCTGGCCAAGCTGTGGCTGGAGCGTAAGGACTACCGTCAGCTGACTGAGAAGCTACGAGAGCTTCACAAGGCATGTCAAATGGGCGATGGCTCGGACGACCCGACCAAGGGAACGTATTCATTGGAAGTCTACTCGCTTGAGATTCTGATGTACGCTGAGACGAGGAACAACAAGCGGCTCAAGGTCGGTTTGACGTGTCCAATTCATGCGGAACGAGACAGGTTTCTGACGCGCGTGTACAGGCACTGTACCAGCGTGCGCTGAAGGTGCGCTCAGCAGTCCCTCACCCGAAGATCATGGGAATCATCCGCGAATGCGGTGGCAAGATGCACATGAGCGAAGGTACGACCTCACGTAAGCGGCCTCATCTCGACTGCAGCTGACCTTGAGACAGAGAACTGGAAGGAAGCGCAGAGCGACTTCTTCGAGAGCTTCCGCAACTACGACGAGGCCGGATCGCTGCAGCGGATCCAGGTCCTTAAATACCTTGTGCTCACGACGATGCTCATGGGGTCGGACATCAACCCCTTCGACTCGCAGGAGACCAAGCCGTACAAGAACGACCCACGCATAGCGGCAATGACGGACCTGGTAGATGCGTACCAGAGGGACGACATCCACGGCTACGAGAAGATCCTGCAGAACAACAAGGACCTCCTTGCTGACCCATTCATTGCCGAAAACATCGACGAAGTGACGCGTAACATGCGCACCAAGGCGGTCCTCAAGCTCGTAGCGCCGTACACGCGGTTCACGCTTGGTTTCATCTCAAGGCAGCTCAAGATCTCGCTACCAGAAGTGCAAGACATAGTGGGCTTCCTTATCGTGGATAAGAAGCTACGCGGGAAGATCAACCAACAGAACGGCACGGTGGAGATCGAGAGTAGCACAGACAGGGACCGGGTGCATGCGATGCAGGAGTGGACGGCAGCGATAGGGTCTCTCTGGGCGACGGTACTGAACGAGGGCGAGGGCTTCCGGTCGGAAGAAGCTTCGCAGTTCCAGGCGAGCACGGGAGCACAGGGCCTATCGGATCTTGGGGGACGCCATGGACCCAGCGCAAAGCTCGGCCGCGGGACGAAGGGCAAGGGTTTCTCGGGAAGACTGCCGGGAGCTGGGTTGAGGTAATGACTTGCAGCGGTGGCCTGCAAGCCCTTGTGCGAGGGGGGGGGGGGGGGGGGGGGG